>NC_134570.1:90512121-90814621 GCF_050947875.1 Dermacentor variabilis | reverse complement strand
CATTTTGTCGACGACGAATATCTTGAGTACTGTCTGGAAAACTTGTATGCAGTGAACGTGACTCCTATGGTGACTTTGGAAAATTTTGTTACAATTTTTGGTCTTTGATTCAGTCCATTTACCTTCGCGCTTGGAAGAGCGCTGTTGAAATTGCGCACTATGGATAGACACGCACACACTCCCGTGGCTACGTGGTTGGTCGCCGATGGCTCGCCCCTTTCTCCGGGGTTGTTGCGAGGAGGAAGAGGAACGCACGGACAAGGCCGATGATATCGGTCGTACCTGCAGTGCACCAATTTGAAGAAGAATTTGAAAGCGAAACATTTTTCTGCAAATCATCCCGGCCTTCCCGGACCGCGGCTGCGCCCTGCTGCTGCGGCTGCTGGCTTCTACTCGTGCATTATCGCCGAATACCTCATGGGACGGCTACGGGATGGCGGCGCCATGTAAGAACGCTGGCTCACATTAGTTCGGCCGCAGCAGTCTAAGGCAGAGGGGGAAAGCCGGCCGGCGCATGCGGGTGGTGGTGGAGAGGCCGAGGAAGACGCGTGTCGCAGAGCCGCACTGAGACGGGAGAGAGGGCAGTGGAGGAGATTTCCTCACATCGCGCATGCGTCACGTCGCATACGAACCTCGTGGGCGGTCACATCTGCGCCTCCGAGGGGGCGCGGGAGGTCTAGATGGTTCTGGCTCGGGTGCCCTGAAGAAATGACGCAGGCAGCCGGCTTGCCTCTTTCAACCTCCGTAACACCGAATGCGTTTAAAGACGCATTGCATGTGAACGTGCGCGTGAACAGCGCCTCGTAAGCTTCACTGTATATAGTGTTGCGTACTCCAGGGTAGCGTACCGTACTGCTGCCGAGAAGTAGCGGCGCCTGCCTATCGAAGCTCGACCGACATTACTTATTGGGTAGCGTGGCGTTGTCGGCGGACTGCAGGCATCCGGTAGATCATGGCGACCAAGCAGGGGCGAGACGATTTGCTAATGCGAAACTTGCACTGTTTATTCAAAGGTAGTTGAACGAAAATAAGAAAAGCATGAAGTAAGAAGTATGAAGTCTCTCAAAGTACATTTCGGAGCCCCTTAAATAGCTCTCTACAAGTGTGGGCGGGATCTTGCTTCCGTCGAGGACACGTGACAGGCACGGAGAGAGGGCCCCGTGGGCTCCGGCTCAGGAGTAGGGTGAATGACCTCTCCGTCCAAGAGAAGGTGAAAGGGGATGAGGTAAGCACACACGATGGCACGACTATGAGAGGAGGGGAAGAGGTCGCCCGTGGGCTCCGGCTCATGAGTAGGGTGAATGACCTCTCCGGCGCCCGTGGGCTCCGGCTCAGGGGTAGGGTGAATGACCACTCGCCACGTGGTGCCAGACGCCAACCCTAACAATAGATTCGAACAAGGCACGTTGGACCTGCTGCATTTTAGGAGGGGGATCTGTCCGTCTGCGACAGCGCGCGCGGGTGGTGCGACAGCGTCACGGTTCGGCAAGGAGGTGATGCAGTTTTAGTCGTGGCGCGACGGATAACGGGGTAAGCGTGTTCCCATCGTTCACATGCTCCTCTATAACCGCGACGCAAAAAAATTTCGATATTGTTCCATATGCTCTAAATTTTCCCAGAAATCAATCAATAGCGTCAAGAAAACGAAGCGACGGACATTTTGACCGCAGTAATTGTAACTGCTCAATAATGCTCAAATTATATGCCGCGCTGCTCCTGCAACGAGCGATCAACAGTTTTCATTAGCATACGACGTCTGACAGCCCCACATGCGGTGTGCGTACGTGCCTAAGTGACTTTGGGAAGAAAGCTTGGGTTAGTTAGCGCGCGATGTGCTCCGACAAGCCAATTGACGGGGTTTTCTTCGTGGTTTACAGGCTTTCTATCTCTCTTGTTCTCGCGGACTGTCGCATTGTGCCTGCGGCACCGGTTAATCAGCATGCGGGCGCGCTTTTCCCGTTGCTAATATTAGGCGAGCACTTTCCATCCGTGCCGTTTAAGTATGTTAGGAAAATGGGCCATGATGAGGTGCTATACCGTAAAGCTATTCCAAACTTTTCTATTCCAATTCTGCACTCAGCCCTACATGGTTGGTCCAAATATTTTTCGGGCCACGCCTATTTCACCTGTATCTCGCGCGACATCTCGAAAACCGCAAAAATGCCCTATCTATTGCGATCTGTACACACTGATAGTGCGCAATTAGACCACAGAAAACAAATATATTTATTTCTGCTTCAACGCCTTTTTCGCCATAATACTCTGTCATTGATGAAATGTTTTCGGGCAGCGCCCATAGCGCCTGTCTGTCAAGCGACCTCATAGAACCACGGAAACTCCCCGCGTTAAAGTCACGTGTACGCGTTAAAGAGGCGCTAAAATACCCAACAAAACCTAATGTTTTTCTGAATAGCCGGAGACTGCCCCGTTCCGAAAGGAATAGAAGATGGCTGCCCACTGATTGCTCTGGCATTATACCTACTCGGAGCGGCAGGGGAGCATGGACTTATTTGCCTATAATAAAATATTTTGCGTGGAAGTACAACGTTATTGAGACCTTTCGGCACGTATACGACATCAATTTGCCAACTCTTATTTGCTGAGGATCCATTCTGGAGGCATTTTTAACCTTCCGTCGCACGCAACCGCGATTTTCGACCAGCCACCGCAAGCTAAGGGGAAGCGGATAAATCGCAGACGCCGGCACCACCCTCTTCATCCAGTTATCCACTTTCACTGTGCTTGCTCAGCCCCATCGAAACCCTCTCCACTTGAGCATGCTCCTCGCCTCTTGTCAGTCAATTCGATAAGGAGGAGGAGATTTCAGTAAAGAGAAAGAAGGAGAGGTCGGGCCTCCTAGATAGCGCGGCTCTAGCCTGCTACTCCTCACTGGGGAAAGGCGAAGTGGGAAATGCAGGGAAAGGTAGGTGCCTGGTGATTATATTATGGTAGAATATACACACGTTGTCCAATACAAGGATGCGCGCTGTAGACAAAATATACGCAAGAGTAATCTTGTCCACAGAAAACGCTATCGCCCATTTTGCACTGTCTGCACGTCTCACAGGTTCTAGAAGCGATCGTCTAAAGCAGTCGCACGTCGAAAGTTCAAGAGTAACTTTATGGCATGTTGGGCATGGTCCACGCGCCTAAAACATTTTCTTCCGAAAAAAGGCGGGAGTCCAAGCAGTCAACAACAGACTTAAGTATTCTTCGCTCTGCGGCATATTCAGGACACACGCAAAGTACTTGAGCTATTGTCTCGGTAGTGTGACAGGCGCTACAGTCAGGGTCCCGTGCTTGTCCAATCTTGTGAAGGTATTGGTAAGTGTACGTCACACCGAGCCGTAATCGATGCGTGAGTGTTTCCTGGCATCTCCGCAGCCGAAGTGGATGCCGGAATCGCAAACCAGCGTCAAGTCTATGGAGGCGCTCTTGCTGATGTTCGGGGTTGACCCATTGTCGTGCCATAGATGTTTCGATGGAGTTATGGAGCAAGGCGTTGATTTCATACCGAGAAAAATGAATGTTTATAATGTTCCCATCAGTGTGCGCCTTTTCTGCTTCCTCGTCAGCCTGTTCCTTTCCAGCTATTCCACAATGGCTAGGAATCTAATGCAGCAGGATGGTATGGCCGGATTGAGACACCTCAACAAGAAGAGACGTGGTATCATAAACCAGATGACTATATGCAGTTCTGTGAATCATATAATTGCTGATGAGTTGTAGTGCTGGTTTTGAGTCACAGAACACTGCCCATTTCTCGAGGCTTTGTTTCAGTATGCAGCAGACGTCGTTCTGTGTCCTATCTTGGACCGTTGTTCGATCCTCATTTCAGGTATCGTGTAAGCTGCCACGGAAGAATGTGTTACAGAACCATTTGCAAAAACATGTTCGGCATATACATACATGTAAGCAATGTAGCATAACGCGAAATGTTTGAGCCCAGCAAGCAGCATTTTCGACTTCTTCATTATTCCGGGGATTGAGAGTCTCGCCGTTCAATTTGCCATCGCCATAATGGAACTTCTGGTATGTCGTGCGGTTCGAAACCCATCGGCAATAAGTGTTTCTGCGACACCACGGTTTCTGCAGCAGTTGGCGACAGGCCGTATGCTTATGACGTTCGTCAGTGGATGATTCCTGTGTCTAATCAGTAGCCTTGGATCACTCGCAATTGCTCATGTTGCAAATAAACTCGAGTTGGGCATTCGCGTGCCTCTGCAATATGCCCCAAGTAGACGTACATCGTGGTAGTCCTAGGCAAATTTATAGTGCGCGAGCCTGAGCACTTTCAGGTGTGCATATAGCAGTTGTACTAACCCGAGAAAGTACAGACGCACTGTAGCGCAGGTAGCAAACAACAAGCTGTTGTTGTTGGCCCACGATTTTCCAGCCATATGTCAAATGATGTGAGCGAAGCTATCCAGCTTGTTCTCAATAGAGAGAAATATATATATATATATATATATATATATATATATATATATATATATATATATATATATATATATATATATATATATATATACATCCAAGTATATGCATCATATACAAAAAACAAAAGCATCAATACCTACTGTAACACTACTATTGCTGTCACAGCATACTTGAGCAAGATGATGTCACTCTACCTTGCTAGAAGGTGCTCATCCGAGGTACTCAGACTTTTAACATAGTTGTAAACATAGAAATATGCACAAAAAATGCAACTACCAAAAAAAGTGAGCTAGAAGATGGCTGTAAGGTAGCCTAATTTATAAAACACCGCACGCGCAATGTGGTAGATATTTAATCGACTTCCATTGACGGCAACATGCCTTTTCGTCCACGTTTTCCTTATTATTCCTTCATTTAATATGCACACATCAACCAAATTTCCCGCCGTTGCATCAATGGCTTCAGTTCTTATTTTTCTTTATATTAGTATAGTTGCTAGTGATGCTAATATTTCATTCCATTCGCTGGTAATTTCATGTTAAAAAAGTCAAACACATAATCATATGAGAATGCGGTATGCTAACTTTAACTTGCTTGAGCACGATGGGGAGAAGGAAAGGAGTCTTCATGGACTCAAAGTAATCGGAAGGAGGAGATTTTTTATGAAAAGGTGGAGACGCGATACCTTTTCGTGTAGAGCGAGTGACAGGGCATGAAAGGTGGCTTTCATTGGGGGATGATAGTTTCACTGCGGATGCAACTGGCCACGGCAAAGCGCACGGAGTGACTCTGAACATCGAGGGCTTCAGTTACCGATGTCTGATGAAGATATCGTATTGAGGAGGCATATGGGAGTGGTGGTCGGATAGCGGTGGCGTAGCGTTTATTTTAGTAATGAGTATGCTTATTTATATGCGTAAAGGGGAGTCCCATAACGTCGGGATGGTCAAGGTAATGAGTGCAGACAGTGGGGTACAATTTGGGCAGCAGGATTGAATGCAATACAGAAATAATGTCCATGCTACGTGATGGGTGAACAAACTGAATAAGTGGCGGACAGGCATCACCGACACGCTTTACTTAAAGCGACACTAGAGGAAAATGTTGATTCGAGCTACATTGTAACACAACGCTTCCGTAATAATGTGTTTGTCTATCGCAGCGAGAACGGAGCTTTTGTAACCAAGAAAATGACGAAAATTAAAAATCAGAGTGGCCCCACCTGCCGTGAAGCATAGCACGCCT
This sequence comes from Dermacentor variabilis, assembly GCF_050947875.1. Lineage (NCBI taxonomy): Eukaryota > Metazoa > Arthropoda > Arachnida > Ixodida > Ixodidae > Dermacentor > Dermacentor variabilis. Next base: position 90,808,936 of record NC_134570.1, on the reverse strand, counting down.
CTCGTATGACGCTGGGTGTGACTACATGGCTCCGGGCGGCTGGCACAGTCCACTAGCCAAGGGAGGAGGCGGGCGGTTCGAGGAATGCCGGCGATGCGCGTTGAAAGAGTGGTTCATTCCCACAGCGGTAGATGTGGTGACGTGGACCACACGTCATTGCGCCAGTTTTGGCGCGGCTGATTCAAATTCAGGAGCCGCAGAAAGATCTTCGGCGGCAGTTTTCTACGCGACAAAGTCGGGTATTGGTCCAGAGAAAATAATGGTAGACTTCTAGGTAGGCAAGCTATCGATTAACTCAATTTCAGATTTTCCTTTAGTGCTCCGTTAGTCATGAAGTTAATACAAAGAGAATTAAACGACGTTTCTTTGCAACCATTCAAGAAGATGAAGAGAACTGGCGTTGAGCATGATATGACATAAATGTAAGAAGCGTTTGAAAGATATTTGGCTCGATATGACGGCGAGAAGTGAGTAATGGGACTACAGATAACCGTTAACGCAAGCCCCATGCGCAGCCGGCGTTGTTACTGTTTGAACGCTTTGTAAATTATTGATTTGTTTGTACGGACCATTCTACACTGGGGATGATGTAAATGTGTGTAGTCGCAGAATAACGTTTCGTGCGGTTGAATTAATAAGCCAAACGGCAATATTATTTCGAGTGCATTTTTGTTCCAGATATCTCGAGTATGCCCCATAAATAGAACGTTGCACAAGTTTACTTGCACTTGATAATGAAGACTTCCTTCTCGGTTCCAAAGCTTGCCACCTGAAAACGCACTTCGGGAATTTCTGTTCTTCTTTCATTAATTGTTGGCCATCCCTCAAAGTTTATGGTCTCGATAGCAAATAAGGCAAAAGATGTATAGCGTGCACTATTCGTAATTCCTATTGTCACAGCATTAGATTAACAGATGTTTTACCTCTGCTGACATATCTTACGTATGAGAATTTTGGGCCTGGCAGCAAGAACAACGCAGAAGTAAACACCGACTACAAAATCAACCTCATGAATTGTGTGCCAAGAAAATTTGTCTAGCTTGTGAAATGAGTTTATACTGGAAGACCATGATCGCCAAAGACGGGGAAGTTCTAAATTACATAGAGAGCACTGGGAAGCAGAGCTAAGTTAAAAACATTGTAGTTAAACATGACCTCAATGAGTCAACCTCAGCATTTGCTCACAAACGCTAAGAACACATACCTGTACATTTAATCTAGAGAAGTTTCAATCGGAAGACGTATTGATAAAGTACTGCTTGATTTCGTCTTGTTTTGAAAAGCTGACAAGGAAGTCTCCACTTTCGCCATAACGTTGCTTACTTAGGCCAGTCTCATGAAACGTCATTATATGGCTAAATCTTCGCGGCGCGATTGATTCACTGATGTAGAACAGGAAACGATTTTTCTTATAGGAACGCATTATAATTGTCCCGACGGTGCTGCACGAAAAGGATTAATTATTTACGATGTCTTTTGAGGCCTGACTGGCTTAGTGAGATACGTACGTTTCTCCTTTGAAACTGAGAAAATTTTCTTGGCTTTGACGAACTTTTTGAACTTTATAATGACGCAGAAGCGTGACATTTGGCAAGGCTCTCAGATGGGAACCTCACCCTATCCTCTGAAAGCAATGTCCTCGCCAAGTTCATTACTCTTTCCATTTGTCTAAACTCTAGTTTAAAAAAAATATAGAGAAATGACGCACGAGGTACGATGCTGCCCAACGCGAACTTTGAGCGCACCTGTTTAGGCATTTTGAATTAGCGATATATTGTGGCACATAATTTGATTGTGAACGACAGGGTCCTTTCGGCGGAGGCGCTGTGCCACTGCTCGGGCAGCTCTTTTAGCACCGGCGGCAGACGAAGAATTTGTACCGGTTTCGTCACTCATTGTCAAGAAAATAAAAAAGCGCGAACACGAGGAACGCGTGGCTCGCGCGGAGCACATTTTTTAGCGGCGGTGGCGTAGGCGAAGTAGCGCATGCCGACGTCAGCGCTTCGTTTCCATGTAGGATATCAGTGGACGCGCTCGCGGCATGACTTGTCGCTGCCGCCGCGGAGCACGTCTTTGGTTCGAGTCCTCTATAGCGGCTGCATTCTGACTGAACATTACAGAAACAATACTCTTGCGTCCTGCTTTAGTTGCGGGTCAATCCAGTGGGCAAGTTCAAGCGTTCGTTAAACCTTATGTAGTTATGTAGTTCCTTACTATTATTTTACATTTAATTAGCTAATATATATATATATAGTAAGGAATTTAGGACCTATATATGCTCATTTCTTTTTCTCTTTCCGAAAGCATACGAAGTGGACGAGCCTTTTAATTATCGCTGCTGCAACCTAAAGAGCGAAAACAAAAAGAAATACTGTGCGGGTATAGTGCATTCAAAGCTGCCAGTAGAACTTCATTAACAAGCGTGCTACGCCTTTAGCCGTTTACGATATCTACAGAATGGTAATGAGCTGCGGAAGCAACGCTTACCACGTCAGTTTTAAAGTAGTCAGTAAGGTTCGGAATCAACTGTGACATTCTTTTTTCCAAGCTTGCTTCGATAGACTCGGAGAACGTAGCTGAATGAACAAAGTTCCGTGCAAATGCAGCGCTAGTCGTTTTGCTCGCCCTTTCGACAGAACATGATTCTTCGTATACAAAAATGCGTCCAATGTTCTGCCGACGCGTACGTACCACGCGCTCTATCCAATAGTTCTGAAATCCGCGGAGCAGCACTTGAGCTTCTCTGTCCTTGCGATACTAAAGAGAGACGCAGAGTGTTAGAGTGCGCAGACATTTGCAGCTGTTTCGAGTTCACATGGACACGCACTGGCACTGCGGCAAGGTAAGTAGGCTGGATGAACGACGGTCAAGCTACTATATGCTCCCTGTTGGAATCACATTTTAAATGCGTTTGTCTACCACGGAGTTCAGTTTGGAGACGTGCAGTTGCTTTGCAGGCTTAAGCTTTTCTGACAGGAAAACCAATGGCTGTTTCAATGATTGGAGCGAAAAAAAATTATTGGTGGCCATACCTAAAAAAACCTCCTTTTGCGCAGTCATCCGTTGGTTATAGAATCCCCTTTTCAGTGCATTATAAGATTTTCTCGACGACCAATATTTCAAGTAGTGTCTGCAAAACTCTTAAGCAGTAAACGCGATTGCTATGGCGGCTTTGGAGAATTGTGTTACAAATGTTGGTCTTTGTTATTGTACCTTTAAGTTTGCGCTTTGAAAAGCGCTGTCGAAACTGCGCTCCATGCCAGTCCTCCTCTCCGTCATTCTTTTTTTTTTCTTTGGTATGTGGAGTTGTACGTGGAATTTCACGAAGTCTATCCTGAGGTAATGGCTCACTTGGTGTTGTGGTGCTCGTTGTCTGGTCTAGTCGTTACCGCGAACCGTACAACTCTCCAGATATGCGGCTGACATTTGCATATGGACTTGAAGAGTGAGACGTTAGCAAGTTTGCGCACGAGTTAAAAAGGCTTCAACAGCACTGCCAACATATCTGGCAAGGCCTGGAGCTCTCACTGGAGCCGTATGCGCTCGTTGCTTTTGTCGGAAAGCGATGGCTCCGTACGCTATGCGATTAATGGACCATTCGCGCCAAACAAACGAACGCGCCGATTTCTTGGCGTCATCGTCGACGGACTTGTCTTATAGAGCTTCACGTCTCGTACATGACAAAGCGTTTTGCCGTCATTGTGGACGTTCTCGCGCTTATCGGCGGGATGACCTGGGGTGCTACAGTACCGCCAGTGTTGCAATTGAATAACGTGCTATTTTCGGGCTTCCGTTGGTATTTCTTACCTTTACTATGTGGCACGACAAATATTCGCAGGATTAAGAATTTCCAAGCCGAAGCACTCAGAACGTGTCTTGGTCTCCCAAAATTTACGTCATTGATTGCAACTGTGGGCATAGCCAGATATTCTCGTATTAAAGTCTATACTGCTGCAGATGTCCTGCAAGCACACTTTCGACATGTGACTCAAACTTTTTCACACTATCTTTCTTGCTTGATAACAAAGAGGCTACATTCAACATTTGCCAAAAGTATTGTAAGATATTAGCCTTAATTGACAACACAATTCCCGCGAGATACACGAATGTCAGCACCATTCTGGTGTTTGCCCCCTGTCGCAAATACAATTGACCATTCCGGGAATCAGAAAAAAAGAAAAAAAAGCTGGATTGCCGTTGCGAGATTGAAAGCAACTAACTTTGGAAACTCGGTACAATGTACACAAATTCCGGCAATATGTCTGCACAGCTGGATCGGTAAAACAAAACAGATCTGCTGATGCTTTTATCATACCGGTAAAATGGGAAGAAATTAAGTTGAAAGCATCAAGTGTGGACTACATCGACGGATGTAGAACTTGCTGGACTGCGTGCTATTTTGAATTAAGTAATGAAGGATCACCGCAACAATGGACAGTTTTCTGTGATTAAAAGGCAGCCCTTCAGTGCATACAGAGCCCAATCCATCATGGAGCGAATGAAAGAAGTGGCGTCGGAAATTCGACAGGCATATTATTGCAGCCATGAGACGGAACATGACAATCTTTCACTGCCTTCTGGACCACTGCACGTTAGACAGAGCTACAGATGCGCGCTAGTATACGCTTCATACTTGTACGTGCTATCCAAAGCACAAGTCTTGCACGACACTGGCCCATATTGACACATGTACTCGTTTATCCTTTTCTCGGGGACTGCACTCACTTGCTAGCAACTTAAATTTATCGCTCAGCGCAAGATGCATCTGCATGTTTGGAACTTGCTAGGATGTTATTGTAGATTCTATTTGTTGTGTGTATATGTTCTCGCCGAACCTAGCGTAATCAGATTGTATGCGCGACACGAATTGTGTAGAACTTTTTGGACGTATTGCGGGCACCATCGATTACGCTGTAACCCTCGGCGAGTGACGTAAGAAAACCGACGCGTTTGACACACAGATAATGGGGCTCAAAAGCAAGCACCAAACTCGCAAGCATTGTATGTGTACAAGCGTGGCATAGTACAACACTTGAGTCAGTTACACTGTGCTGCGGTATTTACACCTTTGTGATAAAGAACTACTTGCACTCGAGACACAAATAAGTTAAATATATAATTACCTTGAAACGGCAGAATCAAGAGCAGGGAAAAGTGCGCACGTCAATCCACACACGATGTGTCCACGAAGCCGCGTAGTCAGCGTTAAAAACAGGTGTCATACGTCGGCCTGTAGTCATGCCGTATTTCAAAGGTGAAAATGTCAAACACTAATACTGCATAAATGAGGTTACTCAGGCAATGACCACCACAGGTTCCTCTTCAAAAATATTTACAACCGCGCACGCCTCGCCCCATGCCTCACTCGACTAGCTTGCTGTCAATATGGCTTCCGAATTACGCCGTCACGTTTCCACAGTTTCGTCTTTGTGATGCGGTTTCTCGCTCTTAATAAAGATTACGCTGTTTATGAGAGGCAACAATTTCATTTTACTCTTATTTGGCATAATTAAATTTATTGCAATATTATTATTATTGTTTGAGCCGATCATGAAGAGATCAATATGGCTGCTGTTGTGGTCATGAACGCGCACTTCATTCTAGTAAGCGTGCGTTATGTAGCTCTATGGCGTTGCGGTGCATTTTCGTTTCTTTTTTGTCGTAGGGAAGTAATCGCTGTGCTGAAAACACCAGTTGCTTCCACGAAATACCGCTCAGCTCACTAGCGCTTAGCTAGACAACGTCAGCGGAACAAAGTTGGTGCAACATTACCATAACGCCACGGTGTCGGTCAGGCGCGCAGCGTAATGTCACGAGATGAACCTGGACAACTTAAGATTAGGGCCAAGTTTCACAACTTTAGTGCGCTGAAACTAAAGCACACGTACGTGTCAATGCAATGTGCTCCATATTTGCGCAACAGGATCCTGCGTGATTCAGTTATTCATATAAATAAATCTTGTGTCGGACAAAACCCATCTCTAATGTGGCCCTCGTGTCAGCGTTATATCACTTAACTCATCTTTTTATGTTAACTGCTGTACGAGTACTTGTCAAGATACTGCCAGTTGTTACTCTATGACTGGTCAAAGTTCCAGTAGGAATAAAAATGGAACCACTTGCTTCCAGTACAGCTCTTTCAGGTCCGAGTTGGGGCCCAGCTGAGTCCATTTGCCTCCAATACAATTGGTGATGGTACCAGTTGGATCCCAACTGGAACGCGTTGCTGTCTAGTTGGCTTGTAAATTGATTCAGCTGCATGCCAGTTGGCTTCTAACTGGGACTGGCCCAGTTGGTTTCTAACTGGGACTGGTTGGCCAGTAACTGGGACCAGTTGGTTTCCAAGTGGAACCAGCTGGTCCCAGTGAGCCAATTGGAACCAGTTGGGTTCCAGTTGAATATTTTCACCTGGGTGTGCTGCCCTGGTTTTGCTGGCTCGCGAAACTCACACAAACTGCAAGTACTAAAGAATTCAACTTCCATGTGATGTCGCGGGATGCCCGAACGGTCTACGCAACTTGACCAAAAAGAAGTTGCAGCGGCGAATTCAGCGCTCTGTTATGGCTCGGTGCCGCCGTCTGTCGGGCGCCGCTTTACTCACCGACGGCAGCAAAGGGTAGGGATAGCGTACGCAATGTCGCCACTTTCCAGCATTGGTGGCGGAACATTTGAATTTAAAATCCATTCGGACCCTTCAGATGCAATTTTCTCGTAAGCTAAGTCTTGGCACGAAACAATCGTTGCTAGGTTTCTGGAATGGTATTCAAGCAGTCCGAGTGGACATTGTGTTTTCCCTTAATGTCCCTTTAAGAGAGTAAGGAAGCAGGCTTTTGTTGAAAAGAGAGCGTTTGAGAGAAAGGCACCTTTACGATCCGCTTGGGAGCTGCATGCACCGCGTACGGCAGCAAAACTTGGCCGAAATGTTCACAGCAGCGTATGCTACCCTCGGAACAGGTTATTTCACCAAGGCCGAAAGGTGGTTGAGGGCCCCTTTAAAATTACGATCTTGCGGCCAAGCGGCGTTGAGCGTGCAGTGTGTGGCTGTGTCCATGAGCTTTTCTAGTCTTGAAAGAACGCCCGTATACGCAAATTTTGGCGCAGGTTAGAGAACCGCAGGAGGTTAAAATTAAAGCATGACTCTCCAACTACACCATGCTTTATAACCATATCGTAGTTTCGGCAAGTAAAATCTAAGAAGCCTTTATGCGGCAGCTTAAAGCTTAGGCTCTCGCTTGACGCATTTTTTGCTTTTTCACCGGTCCCCTTGACAACGGTATATTTTTTCTAGTTTCCTGAAATAAACTTCAAGCTTCAAACTTCTAAGAGCCCGGAAATTGCGCCTTCTATGACCTTAGCCCCTACGGTTATTTCCTTCTGAGCAGGACTAGAATATTGTCAATCTGAAGCAGGATTTAGTGAATTACCTTTTACTAATTTCACCATGTGATGAATCAGAGTGCAAGATGGCCTCCTGACTTCTTCACATGAAAACGTAACAGGTGTGGTCATATTTAGTCAAATCTACGGAAAGGTCTGAAAATTAGATGGATTGCGCCTGCTGGAGCTGGAACGAGATCTGCAGGGAGGCTGACTATTTGCTAATGATAGTTATACAACAGACGTAGCCGAAGCCTGTCGGTGAGTCTACATTTAACATAAATAAAAAATCGCCATCACACGTGCATACATCACCTACGCCGAGTTTGGCTGCGTCAATGCTGATATTTGGGAACCCACACAAAGGCCTTGCTTTTGATGGAACTGCAGTAGCCTACAACAAAATGTTCAGACCGTTGAAGTTGAAGCCGTCCAAGGTCAAGTCGACTGCACTGACTTTCCTTGAGCAGGGGAACATTCACGATGTGCAGAAGCAAGTGAAGGACAACAAATCAAGTCCTCTGAAAGTATAGTTTAGGAAAACACACCGTTGTGCTTGTTGGTGAAGCACATTGATCATCGCGCTGAGCAGAAAGAAATTGTCAGGAAAACACAGGCCTGGTGGCCAAGACAGACGCTCACTTGCAACTCAGAATTCTTGGCTAGGGAAGCGCATTGGTGTGGTATAGTAAAATAACGTAATAGTTGTAGGTAATCATAAAGGAAAGAAAATTCATTATATTATTCGGTTGCATGTACCTGGCCTACAATTCATTTCTACTTTGCATTTAAGATGCACCGACATTTCGCACCGGGAAAATCGGTTTAGGTGGAGCAAAATGTCATTGATGACGTGCTTTCCGGATCACATGCACTCATTATGCAAGTCTGTTTTGATGAGAGGGGCGGTGCGAGATGGATGGCTTGCTGGCGAGTTGGCATTCCATTCTTGAGGCGAGCGTACGAAAAAAAAAAGACGATCCAAAGCAATGCTCTCCGTTTGATGGGAAAAGCGAGTATCCGTCTTCCTTGCCATTATATATTCGCGCAGCTCGCGTCAAGAAGTAGAGAATGATGGGACTGATTTTAAAGCTGTAAAAACTTGCTCACTATCAACGCTGACATTCGACATGCTTCGAGAAGACACACACATATATTTATATATATATATATATATATGTATATATATATATGTGTGTGTTGTTAGTGAGACTGTACTTTGATTAAACCGTGATATCTTGTTCTGGTTTCTTTTCTGTGTGACCGCTTTGCAACATCGGTGTTATGTTTGTGTAACACACACACACAAGCACGCACGCACGCACGCGCACACACACACACACACACACACACACACACACACACACACACACACACACACACACACACACACACACACACACACACACACACACACACACACACACACACACACACACACACACACACACACACACGCACGCACGCACGCACGCACGCACGCACGCACGCACGCACGCACGCACGCACGCACGCACGCACGCACGCACGCACGCACACACACACACACACACACACACACACACACACACACACACACACACACACACACACACACACACACACACACACACACACACACACCTCCAGCCTCTTTGCTAGTGTAGTGCTGCATTCAAAGACTGTCTCCCTATCAAGAACGTAGTACTAGCAGCAGCAGTCGCACGCAGAAGATGTTACAGATCTTCAGGTGCCTTCCACGCACAGCATATAGGCGACTCCATCAGTTCAATTTTGTACTTGAAATAGTTTGTGTAGGTTACGTTGGTCCTGACGCGGTGAAGGAATGTATAGACTTGTTTACCAAAGCCACGGCACCATACGAAGGTCACGAGATGGACCAACATTATAGAGGGGCCCGTACAGATGGCTTTCATCACTCTAGAGGGATCTCTGCAAACGCCAAGCGTATGCGGATACTAGTGTCGCGGCATCATCTCCCGAGAAAGGTACCTGAATATTTCCGTCGAAGTGTCGTGCGCAGCTCAGGCGGCACAGCCGCGCTGGGCATTGTCTTGCGCGTACCCGAGTTGGCCGGTAATCACTGCTACAGGACGTTGTGACGCAGTTCACAGGCTTTGATGCACAGGCTTCTGATGTCCATGACCAGTTGTTCCTGCACACATGGCGAAGTCATGGATTGGAGTGGCGCTCGTGAAGCTGGGACAATCACCCAAGACTCAGATCTGAGTATTGGGTGATTTATGTTTCTTGTCTGGATGTACGTGGCATGGGGATCTCTCAACAGCCCATCACCAAAAATTCTGAAAGCTGTGTTTCATTGAGCTATCACCCTGCAAATAGTTGCTGCTAAGCAGTAGGTCGAGGGTTCGATTCCTGGCCATAGCGGCCGCATTCCAACGGAAGCTGATTGAAATAACACTGTTGTGCCATACTTGAGGTGCGCGTAAATAAGAAAAAAAAAAGAGCCCCGGTGATCAAAATTAGTATTGGGCCCTACGCTACAGTTTCCTCTTGAACCCATTGTGCAAATTGCGCAAATTCGGGCGTTTTTAAATTAGAGCGCTTGTGAAAGCGGAAGATGACGAGAAAAATGAGAACAAGGTCAAAGCGGGAGCCAACGTTTCGACAAGTGAACTTGTATTTTTGAAGGCGACATACGCTTTCCTCGGCCCAGTATTGTCTTGAACTAGCTCATCGTCTTGAATTTCCACCTCCCGCCTTCCCCGTGTTTGCCACGAAGCGCAACAGCCTTTTTGATTGTCGCTGCAACCTGACGAGAGAAAAGAAAGAAAGCAATATACACGAGTAAAGTGCAGGTAAAGCTGCCAGAATTTCATTTAGATGCCTTTTTTTCCGTCTTTAGCCGATTATAATACCTACAGAATGATAATTAGTTGTGAAAGTGGCGGTTCTGACGTCATTGTGAAGCCATAAGTGAGGTTCCGTATCAACTGCTGCTCTCTATTTTGGAACCTAGCTTCCATAAATGTCTAGAACATAGACGAAGGGATAAAGTTCAATGCACATGCCACGCTAGACTTGTTGTTTGCCCTTTCGACGGAACATAAATTTTCGTATCCAACAATGCGTCCATTGCTTTGTTGACGCGTACTACCGCGCATTCTATCCAACATTTCTCAAGTCCGCGGAGCAACATTGGAGGTGCTCTGTCTTTGAATTACTAAAGAGAGACGCACAGTGTTAAAGCGTGCACGTACCTGCAACTGGTTCGGCCTCGCATTGCCGTGCCCTGGCATCGCGGCTAGGTAAGTAGGCTGGATGAATGCAAGTCATGTTAATATACACTCCCTACATGAATCACGTTTTTAATACGTTTGTCTACCACGGAGTTCACTTTGCAGACGTGGAGCTGCTTTGCAGACTTCGGCTTTTCTGACACGATAAACCATCGTAGTTTGAACGATTAGAGTGAAAAAAAAAAAGAAATTATGTCTGGCCATTCCTAAGAAGCCTCCTTTTGCAAAGTCATCCGCTGTCCATAGAAGCTCCATTTTTTTAGTGTATTGAAGCATTTTGTCGACGATCATTCCTTTGAGTGTGTCTGCAAAATTTGTACGCAGGGAACGCGATGGCTGTGGGGACTTAGCAGAATTTTGTTACAGTTTCTGGTCTCTGATTCAGTCCTTTTACCTTCGCACTTGGAACAGCGCTGCTGAAATTGCTCGCCAAATCAGTATGATGTTCTCCTCTCCGTTGTTCCGTTTCCTTGTTTTTTTTTACAATTGTACTGCTCACAGAAAGGCTGCAAAATATAGCGTCCCTTCCTCTCTACCGTCAGTATCGCTCTTTATGTTATTGTCTGTTGCGTAGAAATATTCGTTCTAATGAACCTCATTCACATTTATTATTTAGTTTTTTTTCTGGAGATTGTGCTGACAAGGCTATTATTTCGGATGGCCCTGCCGCAAGGCTTACATGCACAGTTAGTATTTGTGCGTAAGTTACCTTGGGTGCGAAGCCTGACGCTAATTACATAAGAAAAAAGAACAGCGTAAAGGTGTAGGAAAAGAACAAACGGACACAAGCGCTGGCTTTCAACTAAGTGTTTCAAAAATAATACTAATTTCTAATATAAGCGCCCTCCCACACGGGATCACAATAAAACAGTCACTTTGCCAAGTTGCTAAAGGAGCTGAAACGAGAAAGTACCGAACAAGAAGCGGACAAAATGCCACTGCGCCAAGGCAACTGAAGGTTTGCTAACGCATGGCTTGTGATGGCTTGGCGTGTATGCTGATATACATTTATGTGCCCTTCACATAAGTATTTAAAGAGCGCTTCAAATGGCTTACAAACGAGTCATGATCACGTATACAAGGAATTTCTTTTGGCAGTTTGTTTCAGTGCTAAATAGCAAGAAAGAGCGGTGATTGTCGAAGGAGATTCCTATACGCGCTAACATGTAACGCACTTTGAAGGGATGGTCGAGGCGGGGGAAAGTTCGTTGTGAGGGTTTGATATGGGTTGCAGTGAAGGATGACGGGGTATGATACATTCTGCGGAAGTGCAGTCATCGTTTTTCTAGAGAGGGTAATTGGAGGGACTTTTTGATAGCCGCGATGCTGGAAGTTCTATAGCCGGCCTTAGTGATGAAACGTGGTGCTTTATTTTGGAAAGATTCAAGCTTGTTTATTCGGTATGTCTGATTTGGATTCCGTATAATGGAAGCGTATTCCATCTTTGAACGAACTAGCGCTGTGTAAGCTAATAGTTTAGTTGACTGATTTGTTAAATGCAAATTTCGCCTAATCAGGCCATGTGAGTTATTTGGTTTCGAAGTTACTTCATCTATGTGATCATTCCATGCAAGGTTAGAAGTTAAATGGAGGCCCAAATATTTTAACGCAGACACATTCTCTATGCATATGTTGTTCATAAAATATGAACATAACTGAACGTTTCTGGCTCTGGTAAATGTCATTGTTTTTGTTTTAGAAACATTTATGTCCATTTGCCATTGCTCGCACCAAAGCGAAATTATATTTAGGTCTGCCTCTAAAATATATATAGTGGAAGGTAGAGGGTGAAAGCCGGCCGGCGCATGCGGGTGGTGGTGGAGAGGTCGAGAAGGAGGTGAGGTGGAGGGGCGCGTTGAGACGGGAGAGAGGACACTGGAGGAGATGGCCGCACATCGCGCATGCGTCGCGCCGCCTACGAACCACGTGGACGGTAACATCTGCGCCTCCCAGGGGGGGGGGGGGGTTACGCCAAAGAAATGGCGCAGAAAGCCAGCTTGCCGCTTTCAACCTCCATAACGCCGAATGTGTTCAAAGACGCATTGCGTGTGAATGTGCGCGTAAACACTACCTAGTAAGCATCACTGTATATAGATTCGAACAAGGCACATTGGACCTGCTGCATTTTAGGAGGGGTATCTGTCCGTCTGCGACAACGCGTGCTAGTGGCGCGATAGCGCCACGGTTCGGGAAGGAGGAGATGCAGTTTTAGTCGTGACGCGACATATAAGGCGGTAAGAGTGTTCCCATCGTTAACATGCTCTTCTATGAGCGCGGAGCAAAATATTTCCATATCGTTCCAGATGCTCTAAATTTTCGCAGAAATCAGTCAATAGAGTCAACAAGACGAAATGACGGACATTTTAAGAGCAGTAATTGTAATTGCAGGTGCAGCGGTGGCGTAGAGGTAGAACACCCGCCTCGCGTGCAAGAGGTCCGTGGTTCGAATCCCGGTGCCGGCAATTTTCCACTGGAAAAAAAAATCCGCGTGTTGATAAAATTGCACAAACAGGCCTGGAGTGTGGCCTGATCCCGGTGACCAGAACCGGTAACGCACTCCCTCACCAGAGCAGGATTGGCCACCCTGGTGCAGTACTTGGCCACAACCTCCTATGAACACAACAATCAAACCCCGGCCCTCAGTCCCCAGCAGCTGCGAAGCAACTGACCACGGCGGCGGTCAGACCTGCGACGCAGCAGAGGGTGCTAAGAATCACTGGCTCCGGACAGGCCGCCATTGGAATATGAACCTGGCAACGTTTAACGCTAGAACGTTATCTAGTGAGGCCAGTCTAGCAGTGCTATTGGAGGAATTAGAGGGCAGTAAATGGGATATAATAGGGCTCAGTGAAGTTAGGAGGCCAAAAGAAGCATATACAGTGCTAAATAGCGGGCACGTCCTGTGCTACCGGGGCTTAGCGGATAGAAGAGAACTAGGAGTCGGATTCCTGATTAATAAGAATATAGCTGGTAACATACAGGAATTCTATAGCATTAACGAGAGGGTGGTAGGTCTTGTTGTGAAACTTAATAAGAGGTACAAAATGAAGATTGTACAGGTCTACGCCCCTACATCCAGTCATGATGACCAGGAAGTCGAAAGCTTCTATGAAGACGTGGAATCGGCGGTGGGGAGAGTGAAAACTAAATACACTATACTAATGGGCGACTTTAATGCCAAGGTAGGCAAGAAGCAGGCTGGAGACAAGGCAGTGGGGGAATATGGCATAGGCACTAGGAATAGCAGGGGAGAGTTATTAGTAGAGTTTGCGGAACAGAATATTATGAGGATAATGAATACCTTCTTCCGCAAGCGGGATAGCCGAAAGTGGACGTGGAGGAGCCCGAACGACGAGACTAGAAATGAAATAGACTTCATACTCTGCGCTAACCCTGGCATCATACAAGATGTGGACGTGCTCGGCAAGGTGCGCTGCAGTGACCACAGGATGGTAAGAACTCGAATTAGCCTAGACCTGAGGAGGGAACGGAAGAAACTGGTACATAAGAAGCCGATCAATGAGTTAGCGGTAAGAGGGAAAATAGAGGAATTCCAGATCAAGCTACAGAACAGGTATTCAGCTTTAACTCAGGAAGAGGACCTTAGTGTTAAAGCAATGAACGACAATCTTGTGGGCATCATTAAGGAGTGTGCAATGGAAGTCGGTGGTAACTCCGTTAGGCAGGATACCAGCAAACTATCGCAGGAGACGAAAGATCTGATCAAGAAACGCCAATGTATGAAAGCATCTAACCCTACAGCTAGAATAGAACTGGCAGAACTTTCGAAGTTAATCAACAAACGTAAGACAGCTGACATAAGGAAGTATAATATGGATAGAATTCAACATGCTCTCAGGAGCGGAGGAAGCCTAAAAACAGTGAAGAAGAAACTAGGAATTGGCAAGAATCAGATGTATGCGTTAAGAGACAAAGCCGGCAATATCATTACTAATATGGATGAGATAGTTCAAGTGGCTGAGGAGTTCTATAGAGATTTATACAGTACCAGTGGCACGCACGACGATAATGGAAGAGAAAATAGTCCAGAGGAATTCGAAATCCCGAAGGTAACGCCGGAAGAAGTAAAGAAAGCCTTAGGAGATATGCAAAGGGGGAAGGCAGCTGGGGAGGATCAGGTAACAGCAGATTTGTGGAAGGATGGTGGACAGATTGTTCTAGAGAAACTGGCCACCCTGTATACGCAATGCCTCATGACCTCGAGCGTACCGGAATCTTGGAAGAACGCTAACATAATCCTAATCCATAAGAAAGGGGACGCCAAAGACTTGAAAAATTATAGACCGATCAGCTTACTGTCCGTTCCCTACAAAGTATCTACTAAGGTAATTGCAAATAGAATCAGGAACACCTTAGACTTCTGTCAACCAAAGGACCAGGCAGGATTCCGTAAAGGCTACTCAACAATAGACCATATTCACACTATCAATCAAGTGATAGAGAAATGTGCAGAATATAAGCAACCGTTGTATATAGCTTTTATTGATTACGAGAAAGCGTTTGATTCAGTCGAAACCTCAGCAGTCATGGAGGCATTACGGAATCGGGGTGTAGATGAGCCATATGTAAAAATACTGGAAGATATCTATAGCGGCTCCACAGCCACCGTAGTCCTCCATAAAGCAAGCAACAAAATCCCAATAAAGAAAGGCGTCAGGCAGGGAGATACGATATCTCCAATGCTATTCACAGCGTGTTTACAGGAGGTATTCAGAGACCTGGATTGGGAAGAATTGGGGATAAAAGTTAATGGAGAATACCTTAGTAACTTGCGATTCGCTGATGATATTGCCTTGCTTAGTAACTCAGGGGACCAATTGCAATGCATGCTCACTGACCTGGAGAGGCAAAGCAGAAGAGTGGGTCTAAAATTAGTATGCAGAAAACTAAAGTAATGCTTAACAGTCTCGGGAGAGAACAGCAATTTACAATAGGCAGCGAGGCACTGGAAGTCGTAAGGGAATACATCTACTTAGGGCAGGTAGTGCCGGCGGATCCGGATCATGAGACGGAAATAATCAGAAGAATAAGAATGGGCTGGAGTGCGTTTGGCAGGCATTCCCAAATCATGAACAGCAGGTTGACGTTATCCCTCAAGAGAAAAGTATATAATAGCTGTGTCTTACCAGTACTCACCTACGGGGTAGAAACCTGGAGGCTTACGAAAAGGGTTCTACTCAAATTGAGGACGACACAACGAGCTATGGAAAGAAGAATGATAGGTGTAACGTTAAGGGATAAGAAAAGAGCAGATTGGGTGAGGGAACAAACGCTAGTTAATGACATCTCAGTTGAAATCAAGAAAAAGAAATGGGCATGGGCAGGACATGTAATGAGGAGGGAAGATAACCGATGGTCATTAAGGGTTACGGAATGGATCCCAAGGGAAGGGAAGCGTAGCAGGGGGTGGCAGAAAGTCAGGTGGGCGGATGAGATTAAGAAGTTTGCAGGGACGGCATGGCCACAATTAGTACATGACCGGGGTTGTTGGAGAAGTATGGGAGAGGCCTTTGCCCTGCAGTGGGCGTTACCAGGCTGCTGCTGCTGATGATGATGAATTGTAATTGCTCAATAATGCTCGAATGATATGCGACGCTGCTCCTGCAACGAGCGATGAACAGTTTTCATTAGCATACGACGTCTGCCAGCCCCACATGCGTTGTGCGTACGTACGTAAGTGACTTTGGGAACATGTTCGGTATATCCATATATGTAAGTATATATATATATACTTACATAAGCATATATATATGCTTGTGCCCACCAAGCGGCATTTTCGACTTATTCGTTGTTCCGGGGATTGAGAGTATCACCGATGGCTTTGCTATTGTCCAGAATGGAACTTCTGGTATGTCATGGGGTTCGAAATCCGACGGCAATAAGACTTACTGCGACAGCACGGCTTCGGAGTAGGCGGCGACAGGCCGTATGCTTGTGACGTTAGTGAATGGATGATTGCTGTGTCTAATCAGTAGCCTTAGATGCACTCGCAATGGCTCATGTGGCAGATAAACTCGAGTTGGGCACGCGCGTGTCTCTGCAATAGTGAGCCCAAGTAGACGCACATCGTGGTAGTCCTAGGGAAATTCTCAGTGCGCGAGCCTGAGCACTTTCAGGTGTGAATACAGCAGTTGTACTAAGAGGAGAAAGTACAGGAAAGTACTGTAGCGGAGGTAGCCAACAAAAAGTGCCTGGTAGAGCTGCAGAAGAGATGATGTGGACGGCCACCCGATTTTCCAGGCATATGTCGAATGATTTGAGCAAAGCTGTCCAGAATTTTTCTTAATGTAGAGGTGTGCTTCGACCAAGATAAGTCATGGTCGATGATGACTCTGAGAAACTTGTAGCGGCTTACCGAAGGTATAATCATCCCATCAATCATAACGGAGTAGCAGGCGATTGACTTCTCTGTAGATGCCATGGTTACACTTTTTGTCGGTCAGAGCTGCAGTCCGCGACTGTTTAGGTATGTCGACGTTATTCACACCGCAAGCAGCTGCTTCGTTTGCACTTGCAAGCGCATTAAGCTCGTGGTCCATATGCAGATGTCATCTCCGTACACAGATACCGAGACTGCCTGCGAGTGTTTTAACGAGTCCGATGAAAACGACATTAAGTAAAGTTGGGCTCAGTAGACCTCCTTGAGGCACCCCACGATAGGCGGGATGGTTCCTTGTTTCACCGTCTTGAGTTCTCATGAATATCGTTCGTTCTTGAAGATAGCTGCCAACCACTGATCCATACGGCCACCGATGCCACATGCTTCAAGGGCATTTAAAATTGCATCATGTAGAACATTGTCAAAAGCACCCTTGATATCAAGAAAGACAGCAGCCGTCAATCGACGGCGACGTTTCTGATGTTCAACAATCGTTACTAGGTCTATAACGCTGTCGATTGACGTCCTATCCTTTCGGAAACGTGTCATCGCGGCTTGATAAATTCGATAAGCAAATGTGCTCATGTAGGCAGCGCTATTCGCTTCGAAAGAAAAAAAAAACTGACCTCCTATAAACGAGGAGCACATTTCACTGGGCTTTTTAAACAACGCTGCGGGTTAGCGTTCAATGCTTGCATCGTTGGTTACGTAACGTTGAAGTTAGGAGATGAGAATAAAAGTACATTGGAATAGTTTTGCGTTAGAGAGCCCCTGTACTGCAGCGGAGGCTGTCCATAGTGCAAGGAAAGGGCCTAATGCCTGCCTATAGTGCCTCGGTGCAGTTGCAGGTGCGGCCTGGTAAAATGTCAAGGGAAGATCGAGAGCTAATGTTTCACCACTATGTTTGCAAGAAGCAATTCATGGAGAGAGACATAGGGAGAAGGTTGTGTTACGGTGAAATAGAGAGGGAAGTTCTTGCAGAGAAGCCGAAATGAGCTGTTTGATTGCTCGACGCCATGCCGCAAATATTTCCGGATCGCATCAGATACTTGTCTTCTGTTCACAAACAAAGACAACCAACTGATTGCGACGTGAAGCACGTGAAGCATGATATGGTAGAGAACTACGGTGGGCCAAGATACGAGGATGAACGCTCCTTGCGACGGTCAACAAGATGAGATGGGTCGTCTTTCCGCATTCCAAGTTTCGCACGAATCTTAGGACTGCTTTTTCTTTTACTGCTTCGAAATTTGGGGAAGCAAGAAGCGGTTTCAGGAAAGAGCGCTTCCATCCACGCGTAGAAGCCGCTAGCGGCGAATGGTTTTAGATGGCCTTGGGCTGGCTAGCGGCTGCGGCGAGCTAGGCGAGCGCGCCGCGCTTGTTTTCGAAGCTTGCTTCGAGAAAAGTGGGGAGCGTAGTTGAACGGATACATTTCAATGCAAAGGTCGCTCTGGACGTCTTGCTCGCCCTTTCGACGAAATAGAATTTTTCGACGCGTACTACCGCACACTCTATCCAACCTTTCTGAAGTCCGAGCAGCCCCACTTGAGGTGCTCGGTCCTTGCGATAGTAAAAAGAGGCACACGGAGCTAAATCGTGCAGTCATTTGCAAGTGGTTCGGCCTCGCATTCGCACGCACTGGCACCGTGGCTAGGTAAGTAGGCTGGATGAGTGCCGGTCAAGCTACTACATACTCCCTGTTTTAGCTGCATTTTTAATTCGTTTATCTACCACGGAGTTCATTTTCCGGACGTCGAACTGCTTCGCATACTTCTGCTTTTATGACAAGAAAAGCAATGGCAGTTTCAACTAATGGAGTGAAAGAAAGGATGATTGGTGGCCATTAATGAGAACCCTCCTTTTCCACAGTTATCCGCTGCTCATAGAAGCCCCTTTTTAGTGCATTATAGGATTTTGTGGGTGACCAATGTTGCAAGTAGTGTCTGCCAAAATCTTAAGCAGAAAACGCGATTGCTGTGGTGGATTCGGAGAATTGTGTTACAATTGCTGGTTTTTGTTGTTGTATGTTTAAGTTCGCGCTTAGATAAACGCTGTCGTAACTGCGCGCCATGCCAGTCCTCCTGTCTCTCATTCTTTTTTTCTTTTTTCCCCCCTTGTTTTGTAGTTGCGGTATTCTTGTCTCGGCATTGAGACGTGCTCCCTAAAGAGCTGGAAAACATAGTGCGTACTCATGTTCGTCATTTATTTGCTAATCTCCCATCTCCTCCTAGTCTTGTCACATTGTTTTGATGTGTAGAAGAAAGGCCTCTCTGCAGGACCCATTGACATTCAATAATTTAGTTTTTGCTTAAAATGGTGCTGACCAAGCTGTTATTTTAAAATGCGCTGTGGCTAGGCGTACGTGTTCCTTTAGTATTTGTGTGCGAATTGTCTTGGCTGCGTAGTTTGGGGGTAGTTGCACCGTAAAAAAAAAAACAGCACAAATCTGAACGGAGGACGGAAAGAACAAACGGACACAAGTGCTGATTTCCAAGTAAGTGTTTTATAAATACTTCTAATGTAAGCGTACTCGCACACGTGGTCACAATAGAACTTGCACTTTGGCGAATTGCTAACGAACCTAAAATGAGCGAGAACCGAAAACAAGAAGGAAAAAAAAAGAAACCCTCTTGGTAGAGAATTTTGACAAAGGAAGTTAGATTAAGAACGCATATCATTCTCTGTTCAATTAAGATAGTTCAATTATTCTTCAGTCAAGGCAACTAAGGGCTTGCTAGCACAAAGCTTGTGATCCAGTGGCTAGTATGCCTATATACAATTATGTGCCCTACTTTAATAAACACTCAGTTGGAAGGCAGTGCTTGTGTCCGTTTGATCTTTGCTCCCTCTTTTGAATATTTCACGGTTTCCTCGCACACGTTGGTTACTACATTGTCATTTCTACCCAGAGATGTGAGGCTCAGTTCCTGGTAAAACCATAAGAAATTTTTAACGACTTATGGAATGTTTCAATGGAACCCTTTGTGAAATTATCACCATGTACGCTTCATCAACTCTTGCCAACTGGGCTTCTTTTTATTGAGGTGATAGAATAAAATGCCAGCGCACAAACAAGGTGCTAGTTAGTCCTTGTCTCCTGAATAGGTAGTACCGATACTCATATAGTTTTGTATACTTTTGCACATAGTTTTGGAGGAGAAAGGCGAAATCTTTCAATGCGCACACAAAAACGTCATCGTGACTTTATTCTCCCAGAGAAAGTCCTCGAGGACTTTCTCTAGTCTTTCTTTTCTGTTGTAATTCTCCAATTACCACATACACCATTTTACTCCCTCAACCAAACTCGTCAATCATTACCTCCCGTTGCAGCCTTCAGCAGATATTCTTAGGAATGCCGTCAGTTAGTCCTCAATTTCTTCACCGACAATCACCGACAAGCTGCCGCGATGGCGACTATCCCAATACTGATTTCACTCCTGGCCCAGTTGTGTGCTCCTGGACTAGCTCCGCTCCTGGACTGCGTGCTAAAATGTTCCCGAAGTACGACAAACCCTATCGCCCCGTAGAATGCACCTCACCAGTCAACTACATATTGGAATTAGTTGCACAAACGTCTCAGTATGAAACGCCATGATCACCTCTCTCGTCCGAGAGGCTAATACTACCCGCTCGTTTATATATGTCATGTGGACAGCAGGTACGTAGACAGGGTTTTTCAAAGTTATGCTTTCTTTCTCCCTTCTTTCGAGTTTTCCACTGCTGCTGCTGCTGTTTCTGTCTGGCACACCGCGACGCGTGTGTGTGTGTGGGGGGGTGAGGTGGTTCACAGCGTGCATATACATGACAGGAGTGTGGCAGAGAGGAAAGGTGAAGCGAAAAGCTCGTTGGGACATTTACATCGTGTCGCCGCAATAGCCTCTCGAGTGCTGTAATTATGCGTCGCCCCCCCCCCCCCCCCTGCAAAAGCATTGCAGAAACTGCAGCCTTTACCTTTGAAGTAACGTACAACAGTCGAGAGGGTAGGTATATAGAATGGTAGAGATGAGGTGGGGAAAGGAGGCAGAGAATGAGTAAAACCGACACAGTCATGAAACAATTAAATAACAGCCTTGACAGCCTTCGCACGCAGCTGGCATATATGGGTGAGGAAGGGTGAAGGCACCAAAACACTACTACTAGACACGGCAGCTAGTTTCCGAGAAACTAAATAACATGCAAATTTGCCAGCGGACAAATGCCGGAGGGCATGCAGACGCAAAGACGCATTAATGCCCCGCACCGTCTAGACAAAGGAGGTTATATAAAAAAAAATTCTGGATTGGCAGCTCTCAAATATTCTTACCAGCAGAGGTGAAGCCAGCGCTTGCCTTTACTTCCCCCTTGAAAGCGTGCTGAACTACACGGAGAACAATCGCACTTCAATTGCTCTTTATCAGTTAGTACAAATTTTACACTAATTTGTAAATAATATAATTTTGCCTAGGGCTAAAATATTGCCATAGGCTGAGTAGTGACACCCTGATCTCCCATACAAGTTGCCAAGATTTTCAAGCTTCATCGTAAGACCAGCGACACAGACAGGCACATCGAGAAGCAACTGTACGGCAAAACTGGTATTGCGAAATTCATTGGAAGCGAGAATAAAACGCTTCCTGTTCTCCGCCAAATATCAGCGTTAATCGATTCCCCTGGTACGATGGAGGTGGTCGGTTTTACCTTTAGGACATCATCTTTACTCAAGAAGTTTTTTTGAACCTCATTGGTCTAGACGACTACTATACGGAAACGGCCGCCTATCAAATAAACACTTTTGTATCCACCACGGTATCTTTATGGCGATGGCCTTGCTTTGGGTCGCTGATACGATCCCGACCACGGCAATTGCATTTCGACGAGAACGAAATGCAAAAATGCTCGTTTACTTCGATTAAGGTGCATGGTAAAGGATCCCAGGTGGTTAAAATTAATATGGAATGCCCCCACTACCGCGGCTCGTAATTAGATTGTGAGTTTGGCACGGAAAGCCCCATAATTTAATTAGTCGTGTGAGACAATGGCAATGCTTATTTCGCAAGCTGGGAAGAATGGGGCAATATATATACACCGCCTCAGGCAAACGCGTCTCACTGTGGGTTATGTGCTCTGCGCGGACAATTACAAGTCGGGCACGCAAGGTCACGTTTAACATCGACACACCCCTCTCATGTTGCACTAAACACTGAAGAACTTAAACATTCACCGTAAACATCGCCACCAGTTATCGTTCATCGACGCAAGTAGCACGTAAACTTTCGCTTACATGGATTCCCGCAGTGCGTGGGCTCCGCACAATTTTTAGCGCTCGCTCCTAATTTACTCGCAACCCGGTCGTTCTGCGTGTATTCAAAGCAAAATTATTTCGCTTGCCTCGGGGGAGGAAACAAAGCGTGAAACTGACACCAGACGCTTTTGTCTAAGTGTCGGCAAAAGGCTATAGCGGCAATATCGTTTATTTGCGCGTTTGTGACCATGTGTCTTGGTGAAATTAGTTTCTTTTCGCGTGAGCCGATGCGTATCTCTTGCGAGAGAAGAGTGCATGGGCACATCACTACTGGTGACTTGTACTCCGGTTTTGCTTGCGAAAATGAGCCAAGTTTCACTTCGGCGGCAGTGCGTAGGCGAAGGGGTAAAGGGAGGGTCCGCATCCTTTTGGCTACATGGCTGGTCGTCAGGATGGCTCTTGGATGGCTCTCGCCTACATTGAGCGGTTTTTTGTGTATAATTGGCTGACAAGAGGCGAGGTGCACGCTCAAGTGGAGAGGGTTTCGATTGGGCTGAACTAGCGCACTGAAAATAGATAACCAAATGAAAAGGGAGGTGCCAGCGTCTGCGATTGACTCGCTTTCCCTTAATAAGCTTGCGGTGGCTTGTCTAAAATCGTGGCGGCGTGCAACGGACAGTTACAAATACCGCTAAAACGGATCCTCAGCAAGGAAGAGTTGGCAGAGCGATGTCGTATACATGCCGAACGGGCTCAACAACGTTATACGGCCACGCAAAAATTTTGTTATACAGAAATAAACCCATGCTCTCCGGCAGGCGCGAGTAGCCAGTGCATGAGCGATCGGCGGCAGCAATCTTCTATTCCTTTCGGAACGGGGCAGTCTCCAGCTAGTCAGAAAAAAACCCAGCTTTGGTCGGCATATTAATACATCTTTAACGCGCACACGTCACACTGACGAATGAGTTTTCGCGGTTTTTGGACGTCGAATGACAGACAGGTGAAGTGGGTGCAGACTGAAACCTTTTGACCAATAGCAGAGGGTTTATGGCGAAAAGGCGTTGAATCAGAAATGATTATTTTTCTTTATTTGGTCGAATCATGCATAATAAGTGTGTACACGTCATGTCAGATTGGGAGCTATCGCGGTTTTCGTGATGTCGCATAAGAAACAGCCGAAGTCCGGGTGGTCCAAAAAGTTTTTGACAAATCGCGGAAGGCTGGTTGCAGAATTAGAATAGAAAAGTTTGGAATAGCTTTACGTTATAGCACCCATGGCGTGACCTAACACTTATGTCGGATCATTGGGAAGCATATCCGATAGCGGCCGCATAACACTTTGTCACACTTGGTTAAGAAAGTTTTGTCAATGGCTGTATTTTATCAACAATGAATTACCCTCCCACACACACTTTCCATGCGATCCACCTATTCGCGTCAAATTTCACCTCCATGGAATTTGTGGTTCTGCCAGGCCAACATACTAAATTCGGCACCAGTCGTAAGAGACCCTTAAAATTCTCCAGAGCGCTTGCATACATAATTTATTGGAAAGTCGCAATTAACGAACACACTTTCAATTTTGCCTATTTATCAAGAATTACCTTCCTGTTATTGTCACCAAGCACAAAGAAGCTGTGCCTCGCTTATTTCACAGAAGACACCAGATGAACGTCGTATCACGCATGAAAAAAGAAACATAAAAGAAAGAAACGATCGTTCAATTGTTATGTGCAACTCATCATATAAGGATAGGAGAGACAAAATTTTGGGACATATTAATTAAAGCCAGCAGGCCCCGTATTTAAAGAATGCGAACTTTGTGTAAGGACAACATTTTTGTAGGACATTGGGAAACATAGATGAAAACTGCAGCGTGACACGTTTGAGCCCTGGGTCATGAATTTTCTACAAAGGGTAAATTTATTAAGCATGCGTTGATCTTAATTGAGACAGAAATTATCCACGACTTTCCTCCCTAGTTCTTTCAACTCCACCCCCCGTTGGTGACATTTCTAGTTCCGCCAAAGCAGTTGGCTAAATATTGTGCTTCTCGTAGAACATACTCATAACACTCTGGAAGACTTGCATGCATAGTTTACTGCAAAGGTAGCAATTCATCCACAGGCTTTGAACTTTTATACACATTACCCATAACCTTCCGCTATATTCCTATAAACAATAAAACGGTGGCTTGCGCAGTTTATTGAGGAAATTGGCGAAACTGAATAGAATCTTCGTATCACGAATACAAATACGGCAAAAACGTGGGCTCATTACATTAGGAAATTCCGGAACAAATTGCCGGTATGGCACCCCGCATTCACACAAAATGAAAACTTTTTCTAGTGCAGAGTTTTCTCGGGACATTGGTATACGTAGCCGGAAAAGTTAGCGTGACAGGTTAAAGCACTTGCTACAGGAATTTTCTATGAAGGCTGTATTTGATCCACGTTCGTTTAACCTAGCACACGAATTTGCGATAACAGTGCTACCAAGTTAGTAGGACTTCATCCGCGTGCAATCTGCAGTTACGCAAGGGCAGCAGGGAAAACTTTGCGCCGCCCGTAAAACAGACTCATACCGTTTTGGACCACTTTAGTACCTAATTTATTACACAGGACTTAATTTACTTGCGCACTTTGAACTTTGCGTAACCACAACCAGAAGTTCGCCCGTAATTTAGTGAAATATAAACGATGTGGCTTGTATAGATCACCCAGGACACTGTAGAAACGAAGTCGAACCCTTGTATAACGTGCGGAAATACTGAACATTCCAGAGTTAAATAATTATGTCCTAGAACGTCTGTTGAAGCCGGAAACATGTAAGTTTCGAAGCATATAAACTTAACATTCACCCTATTTTCGTTGAATTGAAACCTATCTTCTTGGACATTTGGCTTCAGCACTCGGAAAAACTTTGCAGATGATGACACTGTGACACTCTGAAACGCTTGAATACGTATCTTTCTACATAGGCTGTAAATACTTAAGACTTAATAAACATTTATCTTTCGTCACCCACAACATGCTTCCTACTTCGACGAAATATAAACCTAGTGTTTCGCATAGTTTGCCGAGGAGACCGCGGAAAACCAATTGCCTGCAATTGCATAACACGCAGAAATTGGGTAAAGAGTAATTCAGGGTAATTCAGTAATTACCTTCAAAGGATATACTTACGCTACGCACTAGAAACTTTAGGTTGACGTAACTCGTAAAAAGGCCCCAATTCTGTGAAAGTGTGAAATATCTCCTATACTTGGTCCTTTCAGACAAGCGGGGCACTCTTGTAGCTTTTTTTATACCGCCTCTAAACGTGCCGAAGACGAAGGCTTAGCAAATTTCCTTTAACTCTTAATTGGCACACGCAGTTCAAAATTCGCCTGCACAGTGCCTATAACAATCGCCACATTTTCAAAACTATGAATCTCGTGAGTTCTCTTGTTTTTGTCCAGAAAACCGTGAAAACTGGCATATAATGTTTTCGAGCGTTTCTATCCACAATAACGGCTGCGGTGTAAATGTAAAAGCTACTTGCAAATTGCCTTGCTTACAAATACGTGGCGTACGCTCAATATATTTTCGTGCTGAATTTTAATATATGCAGATGGCACAGTGTCACCGCTGGGATACATTGGACAATCAATGAGTTACACCCTCTGACGAACTTTGTGACGTTCTTCGTTGCTTTGTTGCGTCTCTTCTTGACAACGAGTGATTCTGTTATCTTTTGTGAGGGGGGCATTGACACGGGTGTACTTATTTATAATTTTGTCGGGGACTGCATTTCACCCGCGAACAACTTAAGGTCATCGCTCAGCGCAAGACGCGCCTGCATGATTTCAAATTTACTCGAATGTTATCGTTGATTATATCTGTTGTGTACATTTTCGCCAAAGCTTTCATCATCATATTGTACGCACGAGACGGATTGTGTAGTAGTTTCTGGAAGGCACGCGGGCACCAGCGTTTACCCTGGAATTTTCGACGAGCCACGTATAAAAGTCGATGCGGTTGGCCCACAAACCAGGTTTTCGCCCATCGCCAACTGTACTCGCCGCTATCATTGCTCTTCGAGCGTAACCCATGGTTTCTGGTCTCAGATTAACCCCAACACAGTTAGTTTCATGTTTTGCAGTTTTTGCTACTGTGTTTTTCAACGTCACTAAAACGTTGACAGTATGCTTACCGTTAGTTGCCTTTGCGACTTAGCGAACCGATCACGACACTGCCAATCTTACCGAGAGGCGCCAGGTTGAGTTCCTGCAGAAGCGTGAACAATGATTTAGTGTTTGTATTTTCACGGAGGCGCTAAGACTGCCAAACATCACAACACCGGAACACCACAATGTGCACTCGAATACAGACGAGAAGATAACTAAGAGTAATAGGATTAATTTTTTTCGGTCCTTACTGCAGAGACAATGAACACACCCAAAGAAGCCGCGTCCAGGCATCACAAGGATGTTTTTAGCTAATGAGACTGTCATAAGTGGTACAATGAAAACAATGCTTTGTTCTTGGCACATCGGTATTCACTCATACCAAAACGGCTAGGGTTAATCATGATATGACGACACTACTTATAATGTGAGAAAAGTTTGACACGTATTTCACAAGTGATGGGAAGGCGGCTCGGCCTGGCGCGCACAGATTAGGAAGGCGGGGAGGAATCATGCCGTTTTTCCATTGCGCTTAAGGAAACTGAAGGACGAGGGCATTTCATTGGGCGTTGATTGCATGTGGCAGGACTGATCGCAGCCGCGTGGGCTAAATCTTGAAAGCAATCTGCGATAGTTACAGAGCGTAGGCTCGCCGGTCGATGGCTGATAGCTTCGTGTGCGCTGTGTTCTGGCGGCTTAATTTGCGTTGAAGCGAGAGGCAGCACGAAGGCCAAGTCACTCGCTACTGCTGCGACGGTAACTCACGCCAGCGTTTTTACAGCCAGTACCCGCCGTGATCGAGTGAGATGTGTTCATGTTTGCCTGTGCACACGTTGCACAATGCTACTTAATTTAGTTAGTAAGCGAATGTTTAGAAGTTTACGCGGCTGATAAAACTACGACGCTTAGTTCGCATAGCTATCTAATAATTTCCTATCACAATGAATGATTTGTCTTTCGGGCGAAACTGTGACTTTTCTCACACTCTGTGTAAATGACGATGTGAACATTCCCGACATGCCGGGAAATGAAATGTATGCGGATGACAACAATACGTTCTTTAGTGGCTCTTACCTACATGGCTTAGCGAAGGGAGTAAACCCATGTAAAAATGAATCATCGAAATTCTTGTATAAGAATAACAGCTCGGAACTTCATGCGTACAAATAAGAGTTTTCGTTACATAGAGCGAAAGATAAAAGCATGAGCGAAAAACCGCCTATTGTTTCTTCCAACACTCCTTCAACAAGCGTTAGGTTTATGCTTTTCTTGGGCGTTATATTTATTCAGCGATCAGCATCGGCAAATCACGCCAATGCCATGCGTGCTAAAGTGCCCTGAGCAATAGATGCAATCCATAAAGACAGATGTTTGTTAGACTGTAGT
This sequence comes from Dermacentor variabilis, assembly GCF_050947875.1. Taxonomy (NCBI): domain Eukaryota; kingdom Metazoa; phylum Arthropoda; class Arachnida; order Ixodida; family Ixodidae; genus Dermacentor; species Dermacentor variabilis. The sequence continues at coordinate 90,781,124 of NC_134570.1, read as the reverse complement.
TGAAGAAACAACTATACTATGCTTAAGTGGTAGTATAAATTTTATTTTACTTTGGTGTAATAAGGAAAGAATGGGCGGATCCCCTAGTACAGGGCTCCACTACCCTGTGCGGCTCGCTGGGCTTGATCGAGCAGAGCAACTTCTCTCCCGATCCTTTCGCGCAAGCCAAACCTCCCGGTGCCTTTCAAATGTGTTTATCCCTAATAAGGGTGAGTTAAGTTTGGGTGGCCTTAGTCTAAACGTCCACGTCCAGAGATGGCCGCTCCAAATACCACGGACATGTGTCCGGGTATTCCGCTAGGTGGATATTGTTGAGGATTAATAGACACGGATACGTGTTTGTTTCTAGTAGGCGCCAGGCGCCAGCCTGCTCTAGTTCAAGTTGGGGCTGTGGTGAGCTGAATTACTGCCCTTTTTTTCTTCGTGCCTCCAGGATGTGGCACGGGGTGATCGGAGTTTATTCGCGAGTCTCGATTCGCGCTCGGATACTAATTCCTCGAGCTATACCGTCTCTCCTCTCGCTACCCTCTAGCTCCACGTGCGCAGGACAGCAGGTGATCGTGTGATATTGTTGCATGTGGGCTCCAAGGATTTTCATCATAATTTTGGATACCATTCCCGTCATGTATTGACGGCGTGCGGACTGCGAGTCGCATATGGCTAGGGCGCCCTGGGTTTTGTGTTCGGAATCTCGGATGGCCAGGTTATGGCTGCCGGTTCTGCCGTGTTAACAGATTCCGTTTGTATGGTGGTGGTGCTCCGTGGTGTTTTGATTTGTAGGTACCGTATTGTATTTGTCTTTCGCTATTCTACCCGTGTCGTTATAGTACGTGTCCCGGTTGCGTGCGAACTTATTTTGTAACGCTGTGGCCCTGGCTTTCAGGTCTGGCCGCATGATATTGACACGTGTACTTGTCTTTATAGGGCGACACGCTTTACCGCCTAACAAATGTTATCACACAGCGCGGGACGCGCCTGCATGTATCAGAAGTTTCTGGAAAGTTATCGATGCTTCTATCTGCTGTCTGTTTCGCCGAACCTTGTGTTATCTGATTTCATCGCTTGACGCGAATGGTGTAGAACTTTGTAGAAGGCATGCGGGTCCCAACAATTAGTCTGGAACATTTGACGACTAGTGTATAAAAGCCGACGCGCTTGACCCGCTGATCAGATTTTCGACGATCGCCGACTGTGTTCGCCGTTGACGCCGTTGAGTGTAGCCTGTTTTTGAGGGCACAAAGTCGCCCAATAAAACGCTAGTGTCGTCTTTCTCAGTTTGGCTGCTTTCTTCACAGTCACTACCACGTGACATCTGGTGGAGGTACTTGTGCGTTCATGTACCGAACGCCCCCGCAAAGCCGCGATCGAAGACCGAAGCCCCAGGAAAAAACTGCCATCGCCCAAGACCAGCGTGCTAGCCGAAGACTGCAAGGAATGCCCCCAGATCACGGACTTCTACCTGAGACGACAAAGAAGATCGTTGCCAAGACAACCCTAATGGCTGCCCCAGCGTCCCCCGTTATCCTGCATCAACCTCGGGACCCACCGACCTTCCACGGAGCAGCTACTGAAGACCCGAAATCCTGGCTGGAGACTTACGAACGAATCGCGACTTTCAACAACTGGGACTCCGACGACAAGCTGCGGCATGTATACTTCGCCTTAGATGACGCCGCCAGAACGTGGTTTGAGAACCGGGAGTCGACCATGACAACATAGGGTCTGTTCCGTAGCGGCTTCCTGCGCACCTTTACGAACGTCGTGCGCAAGGAAAGGGCCGAACCCATGCTGAACGCCTGAGTGCAGCTACCTAACGAGAACGTTGCCATCTTCACGTAAGAAATGAACCGTCTGTTCCGCCACGCCGACCCAGATATGCCCGAAGAGAAGAAAGTCCGCCTTCTCATGTGTGGTGTGAAGGAAGAACTTTTCGGCGCAATGTTATGAAGCCCACCGAAGACCGTAGAAGAGTTCCTTCGCGAGGCCACCAGCATCGAGAAGACACTAGAAATGCGGAACTGGCAATTCAACCGCCGTACAAACTCTACCCACTACTCAGGAATTCAATCACTGGCCACGGACGATCTGCGCGAGACCATCAGGGACATTGTGCGCGAAGAACTGCGCAAGGTCCTGCCTTCGTCGCAGCCTCAAGTAGCCTCGATCGCCGACATCGTGAAAGGTGAGGTTCAGCGATCGCTTGGGGTTCCTGAGGTGCAACCTCAATCACCGCAGCCCCAGCCAGAAGCGATGACCTATGCCGCCGTCGCACGCCGTCAAGGCCCTCCTCCGTGACCGCGCCAGGGCCCTGTAAAGCCCGGAATACATGGAGCGTTTTTGAGGCGATTTTCGCCTCACGGCGCCGATTTGACGCCCGGCGTCGAGAAAAACGCCCGCCGCCGCCGATCAGGACCGGCTAGATTTTGACGCGGCGCGCACGCGTCTGACGCTACCGGAAGTACCTGTCGGAATCACTTCCGTCTGTTTTCGGCGGGAGTGGCCAGCCGTCTCACCGTTCCTTGCCGCCCCTTGAACACTTCGCGCGCGTGCGCTGAAGCTCTGCGCAATCCGCACACCCGTTTCAGTCGCACAAGGTCGCCAGACGAAACATTTCCGGCCAACTCTCTCCGCTGAATATCCACAAAAATATCGATAGAATACTAAACATACCTTGTAATGTGCATAGACATATTAGTGGGGTATTTATTGCATAATTTATTAATTATAACACAAGCAAACAACATATAAGCATTGTTCGTTCATTTAGTGGTAGCCAAAACATTTTTGCCTTGTCTGGCCACACTGCGGCGGCGTTCGCCGCTCGTACGCCTCATGTAGCCTGGCCGCGGCGTCCCGCCAGCGCGTTTTTTTTTTGGCGCGCGATAATCGCAGGAAAAAAACGCCCCATGTAGCCCCCGCTTAACGCCGCAATTCCGTCGTCCGCCGCCGCCACCATCAGCACGCCCACCCGTCGCTCAGCGCACCTACGCGAGGAAGACGGACATTTGGCGAGCCCCCGACCACCGCCCGCTCTGCTATCACTGTGGAGAAGCCAACCATGTGTACCGGCGATGCCCGTACCGCGACTTGGTACTGAAAGGGTGCGCCGTCAACGCGCCGCGTCCACAGCTTGGGGAGCGCCCACGTGACATCGCCGATTACCTAGCCGCCACTCAGTGGAACTCTCGACGACCGTCCCGTTCGCCGTCACCAGGCCGCTACCTGCCGCCGCAGCGCCGACCATACACCGGCTCAACCGGGGGCCGCTCTGCGAGCCCATATCCGGTAAACTAAAAGCAGCAACCGATGGAAGTGTGGCTGCTGTTCGTCGAACTGACGAAGATCCTCCGCCGACGACGAAGACGCCGAAGAGACCATCTCGACGACATAATAATGACACGCCACCGCCTCGACGAAGTCAGGAAGCCAAGACTACACCTACGAAAGACGACTTGACGACGCGACGTTCCAGCTTCAGTTCAACGCGACGCAGCCGTGATCCGACGCCAAGACCTAACTGCAACGCCAGACAAAGAACCACCGACCTCGACGTGCTTCTTGACGGCCACGCAGTTACCGCCTTAGTGGACACAGGGGCCGATTACTCCGTAATGAGTGGACACATCGCCGCCCAGTTGAAGAAAGTTAAAACTGCATGGGAAGGTCCTCAAATTCGGACCGCTGGAGGACACCTTATCAGGCCGACGGGAATCTCTACGGCAAGAATTACCGTTCGTGACTGGACTTACCCTGCCGCCTTCATTATCCTCCAACAGTGTTTGCGAGACGTCATTCTCGGCATGGACTTCCTGAACCAACACGGCGCAATCATCGACCTGAAGTCGATGCCGATGACGCTGTCGGAAGATCGAGCGATACCGCCGGAGACCTCTCGTAGTCACCATGCCTTAAGCGTGCTCGAAAGTCAAGTCAGCATCCCGCCTCGCTCCGTCCCGCCTCGCTTCAGTCGGCAGGCACCAAAACGCCTGCCGACGTAGAAGGCGTCATCGAGGGTGACCAACGTCTACTGCTAGACCGTGAAATTTGCGTCGCGAGAGGGATCTCTCGACTGCATGTAGGTAAAACTGAAGTGTTGCTGACAAATTTCAGCCAGGAGTTCAAGCACATCAACAAGGGCACGACGATCGCGTACATCGAGGAAATTCTGGAAACCAGTAATGCGTTTGTCCTCTCGGATTCCGCCGCATCTACCCCGACGACCATGGTTCCCGAACCAGACAACGACATTAATCCAAGTCTCCCCGTGATTAAGCAACAGCAGCTCAGAAGTCTGCTCCAACGATACAAAGGCTGCTTTTCGACGTCATCGAGGACTCGACAAACACCAGTCGCCAATCGTCGCATAATCACCGAGGAGTGCGCTCGACCACTCCGCCAGAGCCATTACCGAGTTTCGCCGCGAGAACGGGAAGCTATAAGACAACAAGTGGACGAAATGCTGCGTGATGACATCATCCAGCCGTCGAAAAGCCCGTGGGCATCTCCTGTTGTCTTGGTGAAGAAAAAGGACGCAACCTTACGTGTCTGCGCCGATTATCATCGACTGAGCAAAATCACGTTGAAGGATGTATACCCCCTACCAAAGATAGACGACGCACTAGATCGGCTCTGCAACGCAAAATACTTCTCGTCGATGAATCTTAAGTCTGGCTACTGGCAAATAGAATTCGACGAGAGAGATCGCGAAAAGACCGCCTTCATCACGCCAGAAGGCCTCTACGAGTTCAAGGTCATGCCATTCGTACTCTGCTCGGCGCCTGCAACGTGCCAGCGCGTCATGGACACGGTGTTGGCAGGATTGAAGTGGCAGACCTGTCTTATTTACTTGGATGACGTCGTCGTCTTCGCTGAAAATTTCGACGATCACCTTAGGCGGCTTGCGACAGTACTAGAGGCCATCAAGTCATCAGGGCTTACTCTGAAGCCAGAAAAGTGCTGCTTCGCTTACGATGCGCTTCTGTTCCTAGGCCATGTCATCAACAAGTCTGGAGTCCGCCCCGATCCGCAGAAGACAGCTGCCATCGCAAAGTTCCCGCAGCCCATCGACAAGAAGGCAGTGCGTAGATTTCTTGACATGTGTGCCTACTGCAGGCGATTTGTCAAGGACTTTTCACGTTTCGCTGAGCCGCTGACATAGCTAACTAAATGTGACGTCGAGTTCAAGTGCGAAACGCCGCAGGCCGACGCATTTCAAGAACTCAAACGACGCATGCAGTCCCCGCCCGTACTTGCGCACTTCGACGAGCACGCCGATACCGAAATCCACACTGACGCCATTAGCCTAGGCCTCGGTGCCGTCCTAGTCCAGAGAAAAGATGGACATGAACACGTGATAGCTTACGCTAGCCGGTCGTTGTGAAAAGCGGAAGACAATTATTCTACAACTGAGAAGGAATGCCTCGCCATCGTTTGGGCTGCAGCGAAATTTCGCCCTGCTCACCCCGGCGCTAGCTAAGCACGTGTGGTCCGAGCGTGTACGCGAGTGACGTGTGTAGACTGTGCGCTAAGGAGAGAGCCACCGCGGCTCACATCCTTTGTGACTGCAGTATAAATCCAGGAGAAGCCAGTTAAAAGACGACGATCCCGCCGCAGCTAGAGGCTGCAACGAGGACCTATGACCAAGATACACAACTCAAGGCCGTCCAGCAGGTCTCGGCAGCTCTAGAGAGGCAGCGACCTCGCGAAACCGAGGAGAAGGGGGCAGCACCCCCAGGAAGGGGGCGGCGGCCCTCTCGGATCCGCGGAAGTAGCGAGGAACCAAGACCTCGAGGAGCACAATGCAGAAGACTGACGTAGTGGCCGCGTCGCGGTAAAAGCTTGTCCTCCCTGCGTGGAGGGAGCCTAACAGACTCTGCAGGTATTTTCACTAAAGTTGTTCTCTCTCTCTCTCTCTCTCTCTCACCTATACGGCAGGCCATTAAAAGACGTCAGCGACCATCACGCCTTGTGTTGGCTAGCGAATTTAAAGGATCCTTCAGGACGGCTGGCGCGGTGGAGCCTAAGACTGCAAGAATATGATATTAGTGTAACCTATAAGTCCGGACGAAAACACTCTGATGCCGATTGCCTATCACGCGCCCCCATTGACTCGCCGCCGGAAGATGACGAAGATGACGACGCTTTCCTTGGAATTTTGAGCGCGGATGACTTCGCTGAACAGCAGCGAGCAGACCCGGAGTTGAAAAACCTCATCGAGTATTTGGAAGGGGAGACCGACATTGTACCTAGGGCATTTAAGCGAGGATTGTCTTCGTTCTCGCTTCAAAACAACCTGCTCGTAAAGAACTTCTCACCAGTGCGCGCCAACTGCCTTCTTGTTGTCCCGTCAGGACTGCGTCCAGAAGTATTGCACGCCCTACATGACGATCCGACCGCTGGACACCTCGGATTTTCCCGGACACTATCGAGGATACAGGAAAGGTAATATTGGCCGTGCCCGACCGCCGGCGTCGCCCGTTATGTCAGAACATGCCGAGACTGTCAGCGACGCAAGACACCACCGACAAGGCCAGCCGGAATACTGCAGCCAATCGAGTCTCCTTGCCGACCATTCCAGCAGATCGGGATGCACTTGTTGGGACCGTTTCCGACGTCAACAACCGGAAATAAGTGGATCGTCGTGGCGACGGACTACCTCACCCGCTTCGCTGAAACTAAAGCACTGCCGAAAGGTAGCGCCGCCGAAGTGGCGAAATTCTTTGTCGAAAATATCCTGCTGCGACATGGCGCCCTTGAAGTCCTCATCACCGACAGAAGAACGGCCTTTACAGCGGAGCTCACCCAGGCCATTCTGCAATACATTCAGACAAGGCACAGGAGGACAACGGCCTACCACCCACAGACGAATGGTCTTACGGAGCGGCTAAATAAGACCCTCGCCGACATGCTAGCAATGTACGTCGACGTCGAACACAAGACCTGGGATGCTGTCCTGCCGTACGTAACATTCGCTTACAACACGGCGGTGCAAGAAACAACACAGATCACGCCGTTGAAGTTGGTTTACGGCAGGAACCCGACGACGACGCTCGACGCCATGCTGCCGCACGTCACTGATGAGGAGAATCTTGACGTCGCTACCTATCTCCAGCGCACCGAAGAAGCCCGACAGCTCGCCCGCCTACGAATCAAAAACCAGCAGCGTATCGACAGCCGACAAACCTGAGACGACGCTTTGTCGAGTACCAGCCCGGCGGCCGTGTTTGGGTATGGATCCCGATACGCCGACGAAGACTGAGTGAGAAGCTATTTCGGACCCTCAAGGTCATCCGACGTATTGGCGCACTGGACTATGAGGTCTGCCAGACGGCATTTCGCATTCACAGTGGCGCCGAGCACGACCTGAAGGGGTCCACGTGGTGCGTCTTAAGCCCTTTTATGGACGCTAACGAACTTTCCTTATTTTGTTGTTTTCTTTGCTACAAGTGCTTCTTTATTACTACCGTTTGTTTGCAGCATCGGGTCGATGCTTTTTAAGAGGGGGGTATTGACACGTGTACTTGTCTTTATCGGGCGACACGTTTTACCGCCCAACAAATGTTATCGCACAGCGCGGGACGCGCCTGCATGTATCAGAAGTTTCTGGAAAGTTATCGATGCTTCTATCTACTGTCTGTTTCGCCGAACCTTGTGTTATCTGATTTCATCGCTTGACGCGAATGGTGTAGAACTTTGTAGAAGGCATGCGGGTCCCAACGATTAGGCTGGAACATTCGATGACTACTGTATAAAAGCCGACGAGCTGCAATGGAACATTCGACGACTACTGTATAAAAGCCGACGCGCTTGAAGCTATGTTCACACTACGGTGGTAACGCGCGTAACAGCTGTTTCGGCGTATCGAACGTAACGGCTGTAAAAAACGTTGCGACAGTTAAGCCGGCACCTTTGTTCACATTTACTGCTGCGTATATTACGGCTTTTACAACAGGCCAATCAAATTTGGAGCTGCAGAATCGACGTCACCAGCGGTCCAATATGGCTCCTGTCAACATGCGAGCGCTGGCCGAGATCGAAGAAATTCACGCTCAAAACAAACTATAGTCATGTATTCAAATCGACCAAGGACGACGAAGGCGACACAGAAGGGTTTGGGTGCATCAAGTATTTCTCGACAGGGCGGTGGACGGCGATTTTCACAACCTTTTCGCCAAGCTCCGAGTTGGTGACGCTGCGATGTTTCATTACTTCATGTGCATGTCGCCCCAGCAGTTCCGCTTCCTTGAAAACCTAGTGAGACCACTCATCGAAGTTCGGAGCACGCATCTGCGGCCATCGATTTCCTGGACGGATAAACCACATTAACTGAAAACAGTCTCGCAAGGCACACTGCACAAATTTTCACGAACACAGCCAACCTAATCGTGCGCACGGAATGGCGGAATGGCACTTCCCGCGCCCGGAGCTGTCTGCAGACGGGAGGACGGAAGTGTCGTCACCGGTTGTTGAAAACCGTAAGCTTATCGGTCATTGGCTGTGTCGCAACGGTTGTAATATCACAGTCGTAAATGTTGCCGACCCTTTAACACTCTCACGCACGATTTTCGCGTGAATTGCGCACGTTGGTACCTTTACGTTCGCAGTCTGAACTAGACGCATACGCTTGTTGCGCTTCCGCTTACGCATGTTACGAAAAATCGGCGCCTTACGAACCTAGTCTGAACATAGCATGACCCGCTGATCAGATTTTCGACGATCGCCGACTGTGTTCGCCGCTGTCGCCGTTCTTTGAGTGTAGCCTGTTTTTGAGGGCACAAGTTCGCCCAATAGGACGCTAATTTCGTCTTTCTCAGTTTGGCTGCTTTCGTCACAGTCACTACCACGTGACAATATTTTGCACTAATGTTTTTGGGAATGGGAGATGCCATGAAGCGTACTCTGACCTCTTTGGGTAGAAGTGTTCGCTCTCCGCAGTGCTGCGCTGTTCGGGGATACTCTATCATTTGCAGTAGGGCTCTGCCTTGTTCTATTGAGTTTAGCCTTTCTCGCTGTTTATCACTGACGTTGCGTGTTCAAACGTGTTGTGTATTTCCAGGTCTTGGAGTATTCCAGCGCTTTTATTGCGTAGTAGTCATAAGGCAATATTGTATGCTGTGCGTATTAAAGCACCTGCATTGTATTTTTGTTTGAGAGTTTTATGCGAAGCATATTACTAGAGCTCAACCTAGCTCCTCAGGCGCGGCGGTGTCGCCTTCAATACCACGTGACACCGTGACGTCACGACAGAGGAGAAACGGGGCTCCAACTCGCGCCGTCGCTCGCGGCGTCGGCTTCAAGGCTGACCACGTGACACCGTGACGTCACGACAGGGGAGAAACGGGGCTCCAACTCGCGCCGTCGCTCGCGGCGTCGCGGCGGTATATAAGCAGCCGCCGCTTGTTTCTGGGTGGCTTTGGCTCAACCAATGCCTTTTGCTCAACTCTTGCAAGATGGGCTGGGTGGGAAGCGAACCAGGGTCTCCGGAGTGTGAGACGGAGACGCTACCACTGAGCCACGAGTACGATGCTTCAAAGCGGTACAAAAGCGCCTCTAGTGAATGCGGTGTTGCCTTAGAAACGAGCTGTTTCTAAGGCTCAGGCGTGCGTCGCTTGCTCAGGCGCACATTTCGTTGCCGCGCCGAACGCTGCGTTGCTCACCGCGTCCAATGCGGGGCGCGTAGTCGCTGCGCCGTAGCCTTGTCTTACACCCCTTGGCGGGTCGACGGGAACGCTGTCGCGTTCCACTCTTGAAGGCGAGGCAGAGTAACGCATGATTTGTTTCTTCGTCTAGCCGAACCAAATATAGCCAAGCAACAGCAGTTCACCAGGCTAAACAGTGGTTCAACAACTAAAATAAAGGCTAGTATGCTTCGCATCCTGGGCTTAACCTTAGCTAAGCCACAGCCATTTTTTAAAAGGTAGGCCACAGGTTACGCGGCTTATGACAAAAGCCTGCACCAGCCTGGTAATTTACTCTTCCGTAAAACCTTTCTTATTTCTGGTCATCCGGTGAATGAAGCGCGCCATGCTTCTCGTTGTTTTCCTTAGGTTGGCCAAGGTGTGATCTGCTCGGCCCTTCTACGGCCCTTCCAATGACCTAGCATGCGTACTCTTTGCACCTCTTTTATGGACCAGCCATTTAGGATTAGCTCTATATGTGTTCGTTGCCGCTTTCTCGAGCATGGAGCTTGGACCCTTACGAATTCGGGCTTTCCTTGTGAGCATTGCATCCCTGTTTCTTCAGTGAACCTCACGATTTTTGAGATCGCTCTCTGTAGGGAGTCATGCTTATTTGTGTAGGAGCCTTTATGTGCCCCGATCGCTATATCATCGGCGTAAACGCTTGTCCCAGGTCCTTCGCTACCCCTAGTTCTACTAGTAGCTTCCTCATTTTTATGTTGAAGAGTAGCGCTGGAGAGTATCGAACCCTGAGGGGTTCCTCTGTTTAGCATTCGAAACGCTTCTGACCTAGTCGACCTGTTCCTGACCTATTGCTGAGGAAAGAGCGTATATATTGGCATACTCTCTCTCCACATCCAGTTTCCTCATGTTCTTCAAGGATGAGGCTATGTGATATCATGTCAAAAGCTTTGTTTATGTCTAGCGCTAGGACGAAGTTGTCACTGCCATTTGGTAGGTTTAGTGCTTCCTCCTTTGATTGGAGAAACACCTCTTATGCTGAGACTTCTAGTCGGAACCCGAACATGGAATGCGGGAATAGTCTGTGCTTTTCTATGTGGTTACCTAATCTTGTTTTATTACTTTCTCAAGTGGCTTTTCCATGCACGAAGTAAGTGACATGGGGCGCAGATTCTGTAGGTTTGTGGGTGTTCCTGGTTTGGGGATTAATTTGGTGCTTACCTCGTTTCACTCTTTCGGGACCTCACCTCCCTCCATCCAGATGCGTTCGTTGAAAAATTTGGTTATCTGGGTGAGGGAATTGCGATCCAGGTTACGGATCATTGCCTTTGTGATTCGATGTATACGGTCCGGGCGCCGTGTTTTTCTTATATGGTTGTGCCGCTGCGTAGACACCTGCTACCGTTAACGGTTCGTCTACTAACTAGATTGGTGGCCCTTCATAGTTGATTTTGCCGTAAGGTGGGGTTCGCCACTGCGCCAACGTAGATTTACTTAAGTTTTTCCGTTAGCTGAGTATGTGTTCCCGCGCATTAGCTCACTAGCAGTTTAAGCGTACTGTTTGTGGCTGTTTTCATAGTTGCAGGGCACATCATGCTACGAAGGATTGGCCACGTCTCCTTCGCGGGTAGTGTTCCCTGCATCGAGTCGCACAATTGCCTCCATTTGTTATGGCACAAGGTCTGGCATACTCAATCGCTTCCTGCGCTAGCTCTGCGTGCGTATGTTGTGTCTCTGTCTTTTCTATCTCTTAGAATGCGTCGAGCTTCCCGTAAGTGTAACATACGTCCGTCTACTGCCGGTGTTTCGGTTGTGATTGTTATCTTTTTAATTGTTTTGCCGTGTATGACCCTAAAGTAGAGGGCCAAGGATGTCCCATTTTTCTCTCCATGTGGTCGGCCCTGTTGTGCCCTAAAGGCCGTCCAGTCCATTATCATGGCCGGAGCCCGTCGTCCTCCTTAATTTCGCGGGAGTTTATTGCTAATGTTATTATGTTATGATCGCTGCGTAAATTTTCTTGCGTGTTTGTCCACCTGACTCGGTTCGGGTCTTTGGTGAACGTTAGGCCCGGTGTCGTGTCTCGTGCTACGTCACTGTCCATGCAGTGGGCATTCCTGGGGTTGTTATTAATTCTACACCCCCTTGTTCTGTTGATCCCAGTTGTGTCTTCCCTTTAAGTATGTTGTTCGGGTAATCCCAGTGCGAGTGTGGTGCATTCAAGTACCCTAGTATTATGATTTTGACCACCCTCAAAGCTTCCTCCGTCGTAAATCCACGAAGCGGCTGATGCCTATTTGTTTCTCCCTGGGCGGACAGTATACGTTCGTTATAATTGCTTTTGCTTGGTTTCTTTTGTATGGCCATATCTTGGTTACCTGGTGTTATATTCCGCAGTCTGGCATGTGCTTAACACATGGCGTACTATGCATAAATTTAATCTCAGTTACGCTACTGCATTTGGTTGAAGTGACACAACTCAGGCAAACATATATAAGCGTACTTATGCTTCAAGAATAAGGCGATACGAGTAATCACTAATTACGTGTATCGATATAGCAGTGCAATGGTAGTTGGGAAAGTTTGGAACATTTATTATACATAAATAATTACTCTGAGGGTAGTTCTAGCTGCACATCACTTTCTTCATAATAATGACACTATCTAGCAATGTTCCTCGCATTTTCCATATGTCTTCGACATCTTTCTTGTCTTATTTATGGAGTAAGGACAACTTATGGGCCGTGAAAGAATGAATTTTAAATAATACATTTTTGAAACAATAATAATCTTCCAGAGGACTGATAAGACATTTTCTGAAAAAGAGAATGGAACTGAAAAAGGACTGAAAAAGAGAATGCATACTTCCTACTATAAGAATACTATTCAGTAACGTTTTCTTGTTCACACATCACAATTTATGCACTTATAGCAGCTTTGGTATTTCTTGATATCGTTTTGTCGATACGTGTGTTCGTATATGCACATGTATTCCAGATTCATCTAGTTCATCTGATTTTATATTTGATGATGTGCCCTTGAAAAAGAAAAGTTATGTTGCCAAGCGTGGAAGTGCAATGCATAGCTTTATGGGAGAACTGGCCTAGTCAGTCATTGTTGCCCTTTGTCCCTTTACCGTGTGCGTAAACTATCCCACTTGAATAAACTTCAATTACAGTAGTTTTCTCCCGTTTTAAACCTCTCATTGCAGCATATAATTGATACGGATCTTATCAGACAGCCGAATACTAATCAACGCCCGGTCACTCTCTCTTTAGTGATGGCCTTACCACAAAGGAATAATTACAGGTAAGTCAACGCAGAAAAGAAAAAAAAGCAGCTATATGTTAATGAGCATGATAACTGGTACGAACTCAGGTTGAAAGTATTTCCCTAACCACAAAGTAATAACAGCAGTAGCTACTGGAAATTTCCTGTACAACCTTTCGCGCTGCTCTTTAATGCAATTTTCGAGACACTTGGCTTAGATATAGGCACTAATGGAGGAATGCGTGCGACGTATACGGTACAATTTGTTTCATAGGAGTGTAGGTGAGGCGCCTCGAAGTAGTAGTAGTAGTAGTAAACTTTATTACATCTGTAGTGAAGAGGAATGCCCGGCGCTGTAGACACACCACCATCGTCCGGGAGGCGCGAGCTCGAGATTGCCTGAGCAATCTCGAGCTCGCGGTTGAGACACGCTGCCTGCTGCTCTCTTGCACCGTATTCCTATTGGGTTCTGGTGGGGTTGTTGCGGTTTTCCCCGAGCCTGGAATTACGCATCCGAACTCTGCCATTCGTCATGCCTGACGACCCCAGCCCGACATCACCACCGGTTACTCCAGCCATCGTATGTGCCAGTGCCCAGCGTCAGCGAGATCCTGACATCTTCAGCGGCACCGATTGTCTCATCGGTGCCGCTTTAGGAAGCTTCAATGCTTTAGGAATGCGAATTCATTGCAGTGCGGGCACCTGTATAGGTAGAGAGTATAGGCGTACTGTGTGAACAGACTAAGGTGATGATATGTGTTTGTTTGGAAACTGCTTGAAGATTGGCTGGAATCGTATGAACACGCCAGCAACGCCGACAAATGGGACGATCCCCTCAAGCTCGGCAACACGATCTTCTATTTATCGGGTGTCACCAAGCTTTGGTTCAAAACCGGCATCGGTTCGGAACCACCAAGCTTCAAAACCGGCATCGCAGAAGTTTTCGGCCGCCCTGGCGTGCGCAAACTTCGCGCTGAACAACGCCTACGAAGCCGATGCCAGCAAACTGGTGAAACGTTCACCAGCTACATAGAGGACATCGTCGACCACTGCCGGCGTGTCAACCCGACGATGGTGGAGTCGGAAAAAGTACGCCACATCATGAAGGGCATTTCCCACGATGCCTTTCATATGCTGCTGTCCAAAAACCCAGGCACTGTTTCTCATGTCATTGAGCTTTGCCAGAGTTTCGACGTGCTCTGCAGACAGCGTCTGCTCACGCGGTGCCCCCCTGCGTCCGTCGAAACCCTCGCGACTATGACCGCGACTCCTGAAATGGACTCCCGGCTTTGCCAAATAAAAGAGTTCGTTCGTGCTGAGGTCCCTCGTCAGCTTTCGCTGCTGTCCTTAGCCACGCCACCATGTTTGCCTTTGCCGGCCAACCTTAACCAGGTCATCCACGAGCAAGTGTGCGCAGCTCTCCCTTCTGTCCGCGAGACTCCGCCGGTGCCGACTCCCGTTGCTTTTCCCGAGGTGACTGCAACTCTCAGCTCTGCCGAGGCTCTCGCGCGGCCACCACCTCCGACCTTTGCGCCATCCCCATCAGTCGTGCCACTGCGTCCAGCTCGTCACTTTGTTTAGCCGCGGTACCCACACATCAGTGGACAATGGCGCACTCTTGACGACCGGCCAATATGTTTTGCCTGTGGTCTACCTGGTCACGTTGCATGATTTCGCCGTCGTCGCGCAACGTCCTACCACTGCAGCTTTGACGCCGCAACATACGTTTCCCCATGCCCGATCCGATGTCTTCCTACTCGGACCACTGCCCTCTTGTTGTCGGCGTTCGCCATCGCCTCGACGCCACTCGCTTTCGCCGATGCGTCGTCGTCCTTCTTCGCCGGAACGGGAAAACTAATCGTCGCAGTTCCAGAGGCAAGAACTGCGTCACCCACGATAAGACCAAGGCCTCTCCCTTCTCCAACTAATGTTATTGACGTATATATGGACGGCGTCGCTGCACTCGTCTTCGTTGACACTGGTGCCACAGTTTCAGTTACTAGTGCCAAACTTTGCCATTCGCTCAGAAAATCAGAAAAGTTACGATGCCACTGTCCCACGTGTCTCTTCGTACTTACAGCGCAGACCACATCACGCTAGAGCTGCGTATCTGCTCGCGTTCTGATCAACGGCCTCCTCTACACCATCGAAATTTTGGCGCTGCGCTCTTTTTCCCACGATCTCATTTTGGGCTGGGGCTTCCTTTCCGCTAATAAGGCCGTCATCGACTGTTCTCGTGCTGAAGTGGAATTTCAAATGCTGTGTCATGCACCCCTCCTTGATGCTCGTGAACCTGAAGATAAAGTATTTGTTGCCGAAGACGTTACAATTCCACCACACTAATCTGCCCTTGCCACAGTGTCATGCAACATTGTTGCTAATGCCAGCGTATTTTTTACGCCAGCCGCAATTTTCGCTCGTCGCAGATGTTCCCCGCTGCCTTTCGCTCTTTTGGACGTTGATGCCGGCGTCAGCAGACTGCTCGTCGCCAATCGATTGCCCTGTCCTCTCACTTTGCTTCGTGGGGAGTGCGTTGGCCGTGCCCAGTGTGTCGACCCTGCTGCCATCATTGACATGCCAACTGAGTCCATCGCCACTCATGAGGTCGCCGGAATGACCTGTAACCCCGCGCAGGAGCCGACTTCGCCCGATGTTTTACATAGCTCCATCGCCGACAAGTTGACTGTTTCTCAACGCGCCCAGCTTCTACACGTTCTCGACAAGTTCCGTTCGTCTTTCGACTGTCAGCATGTTCCCTTGGGCCGCACGTCAACTATTTGTCATGGCATCGACACGGGTCCCAGTGTGCCACTGCGACAAAGACCACATCGTCTATCCGCGACAGAGCGCCGTGTTATCGACGACCAAGTAGCTGACATGCTCAAGTGCGGCGTCATTCAGCCTTCGGATAGCCCCTGGGCATCTCCCGTTGATCTTGTTAAGAAGAAGGATGGATCGATTCGATTCTGTGTCAATTACCGTCGTCTTAACAAAATAAATGGTAAAGATGTTTACCCTCTTCCGAGAATTGACGACGCCCTTGACTGTCTCCAAGGCGCGGAGTTCTTCTCGTCTATCGACATACGCAGATGCTGTTGGCAAGTCCCCATGGCACCCCAAGACCAACCTAAAACGGCCTATGTAACACCAGATGGCCTATATGAATTTCGTGTTATGCCTTTCGGGCTTTGCAACGCCCCCGCAACATTTGAGCGTATGATGGACAATCTTTTGCGTGGTCTCAAGTGGAAAACGTGCCTGTACTACTTAGACGATGTGGTTATTTTTTCGTCCGATTTTCCCACCCATCGCTGTAGGCTGGAGGAAGTGTTAGAGTGCCTAACTGCTGCCGGCCTTCTGCTCAACCTGAAGAAACGCCACTTTGGCGCAAGTCAGCTCACCATTTTCGGCCATGTAGTATCTAAACACGGCATTCTTCCTGACACCGCTGAGCTCCTTGCAGTTGCTGATTTTCCCAAACCTTCCTCCGTAAGTGAACTTCCTAGCTTCCTTGGCCTCTGTTCTTACTTTCGCCGCTTCATTCGGAATTTTGCATCCATCACCGCTCCCTTGAATCAGTTTCTACGGAGCGACTTGAATGACTACGTCTGGTCGTCTGCTTGTGACGATGCCTTCCAAGAGTTGCGTCATCTACTGACCTCGCCGCCTATACTGCGTCACTTCGACCCGGCAGCTCCGACCAAAGTGCCCACCGACGCCAGCGGTGTTGGACTCGGCGCTGTGCTCGCGCAGCGCAAATCTGGATTCGACAGTACGTCGTTGCATACGCAAGCCGCACCCTCATCAAAGCCGAGAAGAATTATTCCGTTACGGAGAAGGAATGTTTAGCCATAATCTGGGCACTTGGTAAATTTTGATTCTACCTCTATGGCCGCCCCTTCGACCTGATCACAGACCACCATGTACTTTGTTGGCTGTCCACGTTGAAGGACCCCTCAGGTCAATTAGCTCGCTGGGCTTTGCAGTTGCAAGATTTCAACGTGCACGTTGTCTACAGGTCTGGCCGCCGCCACACCGATGCCGACGCGCTTTCCCGTTCACCCGTGTTAGCCGAAAGCGATGCCTGCCTCTCTGCCGTTGACCAAGTACTTTCGTTCCCAGCAGGCTGCGACATGGCTTCGGAGCAACGCAAGGATGCCTGGATTAGTACTCTTATCCGCTTCCTTTCAAACCTGTCGACTGTTCTTTCACCTTCTCGATCTTTGCACCGCCGAGCATCTCACTTCGAAATTTGGGATGCACTTCTCTATCGCCTGAATTACGTCTCTGACGTCTGCAAGTAATTGCTGGTCATACCTCTACATCTTCGTGGTGAAATATGTTCTGCCTTCCATACTGACCCGCAGTGTGCACATGCGGGTGTCTTCAAAACCTACACCCGGCTTCGATCCAAGTATTATTGGCGTGGCATGTACACCTTTGTGTGCAAGTACATTCGGTCGTGCCCTCAGTGCCAACGCCGCAAGGTTCCTGCTCATCATGTCTCTGGTACACTCAAGCCAATCCCGTGTCCTGTCGCCTTTCGATCACATTGGCATTGACCTGTATGGACCCCTTCCGAGCATGGCTTCCGGAAACCACTGGATGGTCGTCGCCATCGACAATTTGACGGAATACGCAGAAACAGCTGCTCTGCATGCTGCCACCGCTTGTGATATAGCATCCTTCCTCCTGAAAAACATTATGTCACGGTGCACCTCGCGAACTTTCGAGTTATAGAGGACGTGTCTTCCTCTCCGAAGTCGTAAACGCTCTTCTTGCTGAATGTGGCATCGTTCATCGCACCACCACCGCCTACCATCCTCAATCTAATGGTCTGATGGAAAGATTTAACCGCACCCTTCGCGACATGCTCTCCAAATACGTCGCCTCTGATCAAACTGATTGGGACCTCATATTGCCATTCATCACGTTCGCCTAGGACACTGCACCACAGGCGACCACAAAGTTCTCCCCATCCTTCCTTTTGTATGGCCGCGAATCTTCGACTACCCTCGGCACCATTCTTCCGTACAGACCCGACTCATCCGAATTTACGCCCATCTCTGAAGCTGTCCGCCGCGCAGAGGAATGCCGTCAGCTCGCCCGTTCCTTTACAGCCGTTGACCAATGGCAACAAAAGTCTCGACGTGATGATGATCACCCGCATTGTCAATTTCTTCCGGACTCCCTTGTGTGGCTTTGGGTTCCCGCCGTTCCTGCTGCACTGTTATCCAAGCTTGCGTCCAAATATGAAGGACCCTACCGTGTTGCCGCACAGACAACGCCTGTGAACTATATTGTCGAGCCTCTCACGCCGCCTACGGACCAACGCTGTCGTGGTCGTGAAACCGTCTACCTACAACGCCTGTAGCCGTATTACGACCCCATGATTCTGTGTTCACCATGAGTCGCCAGGATGGCCGCTTTTCCTATAGGGGGGGGGGGTGCACTAAAAGCCCTGAGCAACTGGTTTCCGAGTTAACTGAGGAGTCTGTAAATGAAAAACAACTGCTTTCAATTGATAATGATGCCGAGTGTGTAGCGGGACAAGGGCCAGATACGTCCAAAAAGCGCCGTGACAAAGTTCTAGTCGCAGACACCTAGTCACTCAAACTGGCATCAAAGAGCTTGATTGAAGACCAGCACAGATCAATATCATCATCAGCAGCAAAAACATTTATAGGTCTCTATTATAGGGTCATTTATTGCAGTCCGTCAGGGTCTTCTGGACGTTCTTGACTGGGTTTATAAAGGGTGAAGCCCTTTGTTCAGGGCTCCAACGGCCTCAGCTGTCAAGCGTGGTCGCCGCACGAGACCAATTTGGTCCTCGCAGAGGTCACCGGCCAGCAGCACTTCCCGTCACAGTCCAGCACAGACCTAGTGGCACATACCAAGTATAATTTAATTGAACAGCGGTGTCTACTAAGTCCCGCATATTCCGTGATTAATGTCGGCGAGAAAGAGGGTCGTTGAAAAGCGGCACAAGTACACATTCGCAACTGCTAAATCATTAAAGGTGGTCGCAAATTGGTTTCGATGCCTGTTCCCTCAGCATAGCAGTCCCATGCTTTGACCCTTCGACCATGGAATACACAGTGGCTGAGGTTTGCAGTAAAACGGCTAGATACAAACGTACATAAATACACAAAAATTCAGCAGAGCCCCATCTCTACGTGACTGTCGACGGTAATGCTTTTGGCATTTAATCACTGTAGCAGCGCAAGCTATTGCCACCGTCTAAACAAGTGTGCGAGGCGTGTACCTGCAGCGGTGCTCCTCTTTTACACTTCCGTAAGAACAGCCAGCACCATCTAAGTCTACCGCCTCGAAGCCTGTGCGTGGCCTCCGAAATACATGGCGTGCCGGTGCATACGAACATTTAGAAACGTGTCATGTAGCAACCAGGCTCCTCCTTCGCACTTTTTTCTGGAGACACGGTGCCATCTAGTGGCGCTACCGAAAAATCTATGCGTAAAACACTGTAAAAAACTAATGGTACCAGCGCTAACGTTTGTAAATGCCCTCCTGTGCTTAAAACCGGATACCTTGTAGGGGATGGAAGTTAAGGAAGATCTGTTAGCCGGTTGGCCTTTGGAGCCCACGGTAAAACCACAAATGAGGCATTGTAGGGTGGCATGCGCTGGGCCTCTTTTGAAGCCAGAGAAGCGCAGAGGTAAATCAGTTTTGAAGAAGGACTCAGGCACATGCATGAAAATAAATGAGTGGATAAAGTACTCAAGTATCTGCACCTAAAAAGCATGCAGACAGCAGAGGAAAAAGTCAAGGAAGGTGGCAACCAGGTACAAGTTAATAGAAAGTGTAAATATACAATCAGGACTCATCAAAAAGAAAGTGAGAGAAACAGACAATGAATTGAATGCAAAGAATGAAAACAAGAAAGGCCGTGGAGATTTACGATAAAAGTAATAAAAATTAAGAAGGAAAATCTTTAATATGTGCCTTGCTATTTGAGGCTCGAGCTGCTTGCCCGAGGTCAAATCAATTTGGAAAAGAAATTCGCAACAAGATGAGATATGTGTCTGCTGCCGCAAAAATCTGAAGATCACTCAGCGCACCCCAATGGGATACGTACGTATTCACCCAGTGAGACCCGGAGGTGGCGTACACCTTCCAGAAGCGCTCGGACTTAAATTGGACGGAAACATCAACCGGTCGGCGGTCGAGCCAAGCAAGAGACGTTTAGGGTATTGGTGAAAAAAAAAAAGCAGGGAAGAGATTAGTGCTATCGGATATGTTACAGACATAAGTAGCGGCCCATGGTAAACAGCGATGTTTGGAGGAAGAGAAGAAAGATCAAGCAGACGTATACAAAAATGCTAGAATGAAAAACACGTATGGCGTACTTGAGCAGCTGAAGTGGGCTACGTGTCTATTTGTAACCGTCTCATTTCAAAGGAGATGCCAGTAAATCATCCTCGTCATTGAAGTGCGAAACCGGAGTCCTGCTGCAGTAGGCGCCTGATACATAACTCGTTTCGACTGTGGCGATACGTTGCGTCGATATCTTGATTCAGTGCTAAGCGCGTTTCCGCCGACAGTCATCGTGAGATGATTTCTGCCGAACTTAGTTTCGAAAGGCAAATTTATGTATGCGTGCATTAGAGTTCAGCATGGCGTGAAAAGACATCTGTTGAACATTAGGTGACTGATAACTTGCCTTTGTTTGTCTAATGCCATTTCTTTTTCCTGTATATCCGAAAATTCTTAAAGCTTTTCAAAAAGTTTTTCATTTAGGCAGCACAAAACTCTCACATTTCTCACATTGTCAACAGTACCCTGGCTTCGACGGCTGCTATGCTCGTGTATGTGCTATTAATATACGAGGTCTTCGGAAACGTCAACAGTTCATCGGAGACCTCAAAAGACGCAAACACTGACAGCGACAAAAATATCCCATACAACAAGTCTAAGCCGTCGAATTCTACTCTCGGTAATTACACCAGATGGGCCGTGTCTATGGACGCCGCGCAGTGCGTAAATGTCAGCAGGTGGGTGTCAAGCTTTTCACTATTTTGTTCTTTGTTTGTTTAATCAGTGCAATTAAAAAAACGTTTTTGCGAATTAAAAGCGTGATCAGATGCTGTTATGATTTTGTCTATACATATATGTTAACAAGACGAAGGTGAGTCGAAGGACCCTCCCGTCTTTCGTAAGTCAGAATACAAACGCATAAATCCAACAGAAAATGACAACACGGAAAGCCGAGGGGGAATTACTTGTTTATTTATTTTGAATTATAAATTAGAAATGAATGAAAATAAAACTGGGAAAGGCAACTGGCCAAAGGTTGGATAGGAACCCACATCGCCGCATCACGCATGCGATGTTCTTGCCGATTGAGGTACCGCAGCGCCGTTGTAATATATATATATATATATATATATATATATATATATATATATATATACAAATAAATAAGTATATATAAATACACAAATAAGTAACGAAGCAGTTGGGGTGGTCGAAATCATTTGTTAAACAGGTCGCGCACCATACAGCTCACGAGAGAACCTGGACATACTTATTCCTTCCTTATAAAGCTCATTTCGTTATCGAAGCACTGTAGTGCATGTGAATGAAGGAAGTCTTCTTTGTTTCAGGTGTGGTTAATAAGTAATAAGAAGGGCAGTCGCATGTACAGAACACATCTATTTGAACCTTGCAATATATATATATATATATATATATATATATATATATATATATATATATATATATATATATATATATATATATACGGTCGTATATACTCAGGTCGTACGTACAATAAAAAAATCATAAAAAGGTAATACGAAAACAAGTGACCTGCAAAATAAGAGAAAACGTTTACATTAAATTTTTTTCCTTTTTCCCTCTTTTCCTTTCTTTTTAAAAGTTGAAGACCGTCGTTTGCCATTAAAAATTCTTTCCATTGTTTTCTAGTGATGGTCCTCAGGTCTATAGGCCTCTTTTCAAGGCTATTTAGCAGGAATGGTACACGATATTGTAACCTGTTAAAACCATTATTGGTTCGGGAAAATGGCAAATCCTATATTTCTCTTTGCCTTACGCTGTACGGCAGTTACAAGGATTTTTTGAGGCAGCTCATTCGAAGAAAATGCTCATTTGTGTGTTTTAAACTGCTCTTGTATATTAAGGACAGGTTAAATATGTATGCATGCCTGACAGAAAGGACATTAAATGACTGAAACAAATCCCGCGTATGGGAATCGTATGGGGCATTTGCGATATGGCGAATAACTTTTTTCTGTATTACAAGTAATCTGTGAATGTTTGTGCGAGATGTTGTCCCCCAAACAAGGTTACAGTAGTTTATACGCGGGAGGAATAAGGCATTATATAGAAGAAGCTTGAGTTTCAGTGAAATCACCTGTCGCAATCTGCAAATCATTCCACATGGATTAGGTGTGAATTAGGTATGAATTAGGTATGAAATACTCGATGAGATGCTTTCTCGAAATCTAAAAAAATATCAGTTAACCCATGCTTATCCAGGATAGCTGCGAAATTATGAATGGTTTCTAAAAGCTCAGTAATGGTTGAAAGTCCTTTACGAAATCTGTGCTGCCTGGGGTCGACAAAACCATGAAACTCAAGAAAAGCTGTTAGATGTTTAAAGATAATGTGCTCAAGAAGTTTGGAACATGTGAAAAGTATAGAAATGGGTAGAAAGGTAGAAACAAGTGATGAGTCTCCTCCTTTTGGAACGGGAACAATCTTTACCGAATTTCCAATTATGAAGCGACTCGGACAGACATAACGACTCATTAGAAATTCCCTATGAGAATTGAGACTCGGCACAATGGAAAAGGAATGCGTTGGGTATGTCAGCGACGCTGGAAGTTCTTTCGTGTCAATGTTAAAAGCTTCGGAACACCTCCTTCCGTTAGTTTGACAGCAGGTCGCTTTTGAACATTGCGTCATACTGTGCGATCGCACTTGCTAGTTGTATCAGAAAAGTAATGAAACGCGAGGCTCTAATGCGTCTGGAGTGGTATCTAGAGCACTATGAAATTTATCCAGATACGTTGACAGGATTCAGGTGCGGCCGTTCATCTATACACAACGTTGTCGACTTAGTAACGTGCGTCGAATTCCAGAAGGCCTGTAAACGCTTGTCTGCTGCCTTGTTTATAGACGTTAAAGGGGCTTACGATAACGTTACCCATGAAGCCATCTGCCGTGGTTGCTTAGTGGCTATGGTGTTGGGCTGCTAAGCACGATGTCGCGGGATCAAATCCCCGCCACGGTGGCCGCATTTCGATGGGGGCGAAATGCGAAAACACTCGCATACTTAGATTTAGGTGCTCGCTAAAGAACCCCAGGTGGACAAAATTTCCGGAGTCCCCCACTACGGCGTGCCTTATAATCAGAGCGTGCTTTTGGCACCGAAAATCTCATGATTTGTATTTAATTTAACCCATTATGCCATCCTTAAATCGTTAGAAGCAATAAGACTTGTTGGCAAGATACACCACTGGGTTCGTAGCTACCTACAGATGCGATCATTCTCCGTGCTCAACGGGGATGGCCCGACACTCTAATATTATAGTAGGCGCGGAGTCCCTCGGGGCGGAGGCCTAACGATATTTAATATAGCTCTTACTGGACTACTCGAGGACCTGTCCAGCACCGTTCGACTCTCTATATACGCCGACGACATCTGTGTATGGACGTTGGGGGTGACACGGCTTCAGCTTCGCGCTCGGCTTCAGAACGCGGCCTCATGGACATCATGCATTCTTCGTAAACAAGGTCTGGAGGTGACGTGGCGAAAAGTGCGCAGTGGGGACGTTTACCCGGAAGCCAGTGCAAGCCTGTCTGTCTGTCTGTCTGTCTGTCTGTCTGTCTGTCTGTCTGTCTGTCTGTCTGTCTGTCTGTCTGTCCGTCCGTCCGTCCGTCCGTCCGTCCGTCCGTCCGTCGGTCCGTCCGTCCGTCCGTCCGTCCGTCCGTCCGTCCGTCCGTCCGTCCGTCCGTCCGTCCGTCCGTCCGTCCGTCTGTCTGTGTCTGTCTGTCTGTCTGTCTGTCTGTCTGTCTGTCTGTCTGTCTGTCTGTCTTTTCGTATACTAAACCTGTGACCCACGTTGTCTACTAGGATTTGCCACAATGCATGTGCTCGTGGTCTCCATGGCGTCGTGGTCGTATCGTGTTCATTCCAGCTTCGTCATCCGACTCTTTCATGGCGTTGTCATCACGTCATCGTCGTCAAACACTCGTCGTGCATTCACTGTCATACCGTCGTCGCGGTTGGCCGTGCTCGTTCCGTCGTCATCGCTCCAGTTTCGTGTTCTGATTCTCGTTATGCCGTCGTCGTCACGCCATCGTTGCCATACAGTCATCACCAGACAGCCGTCGTCACGCAATCGTCGTCATACCTTCGTCTACATCCCATAGTACTCATATCATTTAGTCGTTGTAATTCATTTGTTGTCATGCAGTCGTCGGGAGGTCGTCGTGGTCGTCTCATCGTCGTCATTTAAACTTCCTTATCCAACCCTTGTCATGCCGTCGTCGTTATGACATCGTTGTCACACTGCAGTCTTCATACCTAATCGTCTCACCATCACAACCACTTTAGAGATTCTTTCCTGTGGCCTGTGGTCATCATGGCGTCGTCGCCTACCACCTTCGTCATTCCATCGACGTCGTTCCTCCTCATTCTGTCGTAATCATGCTGTCGTCATTAAATCAAGATTGCGCTGCCATTTACACTCCTTGTCATTTCGCCCTTCTCAGACAGTCGTCGCCATGCATTCGTTCTCTTACGATGGTCGTCATACCGTCGAGGGCATTCTGTCGTCGTCCTTTTCAGTTTTGTCGTCGGGTTGTGATGGTGCCATCATTATACGTGCTTCTTGATACAGTCGTCGTACCGCCGTTGTAGCCTTAAACTTGTCACCCCATTTTCCTCACACGGTAGTAGTCGCCCTGTCGTCATCCTCCATCGTCATAAATTTAATGTAGTCAACTCATTGTCGTCATGCCGTCATTGTTATACCGTCTTCCTCAATGCACCGACGTCACTTCTTCGTCCTGTCACCGTCAGTGCGTCCTCGTCAAAAATAATCATCATACCGTTTTGCTCATCGGCGCCCTTAACAAGTGAGTGCCATAAAAAGTGGGCCTGTACCTTGGACAATGTGTCGCATGTAGGCGTATCAATGTACCTCTCACAATGAAAAGTGCAGATTCTAAATAAACGAATTTTCAACAATATGATGTGTCACTAAATCGCTTGAATGCTAATGGTATTACCGTCGACAGTCACCGTGAGGTGGGCTATACCGGAACCTTGCTGAAGAGAAGCCTCAAGTCGCCGGCGCCAAGAAAGACGACGGAGGCTTCGAATCCGCGAATCTCTTAAACGATCTCATTAAAAGTTTTCTACTACTACTACTACTACTACAATAGCAATTATATGGACACTCCAGACGCATTTCTGCCGTCGGAGTCGCCGTCGCCGCGAGCTTCCGTATAATATTTAAGGGCGATAAAATGGTCGTCGCGCGCCGTATGCTGTATGTGCTAGTGAAAGCGTGCGAGGGTGAGCCGGCGAACGCGGCTCAATCTCGCGTGTACGATCGAGGAAGGCGGGCCGAATGCGCGCCCTCTCCAGTCAGGCGCGAGGTACGGGGGTGAGGCGAGGAAGGGGGCGTGCTTCTCTGGCACCGCTGTTTACGACTTGGCTGTGCCGGGCCCTATATTGAAGGCGATCTGCAACGTGGCTAAAGTGTGTGCCGTGCGGGCCTCATCTTCAATACGATGGGCGATGTCTGCAGAATGCGCGTAGTGTCGGTAGCTTCATATGCGCTGTGCTTTCAACGGTTCGTTCGCGTTGTAGCGACAGATACAGGAATCTCAATTCAATCACCACTGCTTTCGCAATTACTCACTTCAGAACTTTGACAGCGAGTTTCCAAGCTCATCAAGCGAGAAGTCTTCATGTTTCCCTGTGCGCGTGCGACAACGTACTTGTTAATTTAGTTAAAACACGTTGGTGGGCAGGTTGGCAATTTATTGAGTGGGCGAATAGTTTTCATAAAAACTGTCGTGTATACTGTTCCTCGACATACGGCTTCTACGGCTGACAACAGTTATCGTTAAAACAACATATATACACACTGGCGATACGATGAAAGGCAAGGCTGTGCTTGCGAATCAGGTCATATATTAGTACTGTTTATTCCCACCGAAGGCAATAGAGTTCTGTGATATTTTCTGCGTGCCGTCTGGATCAATTCAGAAAAATTAATAGAATGACGCCGGTGTCTACACTACCGGTGGTTAACTTATACACATAGCTCACCTTCCCCGTTGTGATTATTAAACATGTTTTATTTTTGTGAACGTAGGACATGTAGCTTACTTGCGGAATTGGTGTAAACATCTCTGTTATATCGTTATTGCTTTTTTGTACGTTTATTCAACTCAGGAACATTTTCCAGAAGAACGGTAGCACTGCGGACGCCGCCATTGCTACACTACTGTGCATGGGAGTTGTCATCCCTCACTCTATGGGCATCGGTGGGGGTTTTATAGCAACCGTATACAACCAGTAAGTGACATTTTTGGTATAGTCGGTGATATGTTATATACGTACGTCAGTTAAAATGTGTTTCCCAGCTATAATGCATTACATTCAATGCAAAATAATTAGCCTGAAATACGCTGGCTTGCAATGGGATACGATGGTTTCGCTGTGAGCAACAGGTTAGCCGGGAATGATAGACATTAAACCTACAGTTACAAATTCTGTTATGCTCTGTGTGCTGCTTTAGCATCTTTGTAGCCGAGGCGTGGGTGCAACGGCGTGAGCCCCAGATAACCACGTTATTTCAAGTCGTCTTATGAGGTACGCGTGCCACTCAAACACCTGTACGTACTTTAACTAATATACCATGTAACCTTCTCGCGTATTACAGTTAAATGCAGTACATTCTGTGCAGGTCCACTAAAAAAGCACAGATACTGATCGCCCGAGAAAGAGCACCGGAGAATGTCACGCAAGACTTGTTTGTTGGCAAAAAGACTGCAAGCATCGTTGGTGAGATGCATTCATTTCCATGTATGGGTGATGGCATATGACAGAGTTCACGCCTAGAACGCAATAATTCAGTACTCCGCCACTATTCCGCGCGCGTTCTCGCCTCCTGAAGGCTGTGGGATACAACCAGTGAAGGTTCTCCGCTCGAGTTGAGACTGCCAGGGGGCTTGAAGTAGTACCGACGCGCTCATTTCGCTCTCTGCATTTTCATAAATTTATTGCGATAGCAATTATATGGACACTCTGGGCGGCATTTTTACAATTGCTAGTATGTACAGCGGGCGTGCACGCGTTTCTCGCGGCGCTCGACGTTTCTGCGCAGGCGAGAGTAAGAGCGGGTACGAGAGAGAAAATCTGCGGGCCTTTGGTCCTTGAATATGTGACTCTGCCTAGGCACTACGGAGGAGGTTTCTTATCGAATGTGGTATGCGTTTGTCCCCTAGACATGCCGGTAGTGCGGAAGGCGTTCGAGTTTGCGCTCCGCCGCTGGCTGCCCGCGCGGCGAGGCAGTGGGCACGGACCCCCCATTTGGTGATCGCTGTGTCTGAAGGGGCAAGGTTCTGATTGGTGTTGTATAAGTCGCGGGTCACTATTGTTATCGCGACGATAGATTGCATTTTTTACAAGCACTGCTCCAGGGGAGCACATGTAACCTGCAAACGGAGGCATTAGGAGAGCACCTGAGGTCATAACAAAGCTGGCGGCGCAGAGAGAGAGAGGAAGAGGAAGGTGGCGGCTGTTGCGTTTCGCCTGCGACACGTGGTTTTGCCGGCGCGACTGCGGCGGGGCGGCAGACATTTTGGCCCGATCGTCGTCGCCGCAACACTCATCGCCAGGTGTTTCCAGGCGCGACTGCGGCGATGCGACCGCCTAGGGATCATCCTCGCATTCCAGTCATTGTGCCCGAAACAGGCGATGCCAAAGCAGGGATCTCATTCCAGTTATTGGGCCCGAAACAGGCGATGCCAAAGCAGGGATCTCGTTCCAGTCATTGTGCCCGAAACAGGCGATGCCAAAGCAGGGATCTCATTCCAGTTATTGGGCCCGAAGCAGGCGATGCCAAAGCAGGGATCTCGTTCCAGTCATTGTGCCCGAAACAGGCGATGCCAAAGCAGGGACCATCCTCTCATTACAGTCATTGTGTCCGACCGGCAGCGCCACGACAGGGTGCTACGAGATCGTGCTCGACATGGTGCTACGGCATCGCTACGACAGTGTGCGTCACCATTAGCCCATTGTACATTCACGTGCTCGTCTTTTGAGGGGTTCCTTCTTGCCCTCAACTGCGAGAGTATAAAAACAGCTGCCCCCGGACGCCAAAGGGAGGGCTCCGATTTCTTCTGTTGAGTGAAGTGCTCTCCCGTCTCTCTACTACGGTCAAACCTGACCGCCAACTCTTTGCGATGTTAAAATAAACAAGTTGTTTCGTTGTTACCAGTCGACTCATGCTTTGCCGGGACCTTCGGATGCTTCCAGTTGTACCCCAGGCCGCCAGGCCAACGCTACCCTTGGGGCTTGCGACCCAGGTACAACCACGGGCGTCAGCGCCGAGTTCCCAACAGATCGTACCAGCGGTCCGATCCAAACATCTGGTTGGCAGCGGTGAGATCGCCTACGACTTCAGACAACTGTCTGCCAGCGGTGAGATCGCGACAACGGAGGCCAGCAGCGAAGAGATGCAGTTGACTGTATGCTGAGCAGCTCAACGACGATCCGGGAGCAGTGCAACGAGCCCTGTGTGACGACTGGTTGCCTGCAGCGGAACGACTGCGCGGAATTCCTGCCTGCGAGGTTTGGTGAGTGCGGGACTTTCTTCTTCTGAGCTTTGCCAGGCTTTTGTTAGTGTTAGAAACAGAGCTGGTAATTGTGGTTGTCGTTGCTGCCGGGTTAGTTTGCGGCAAGACAATAGTAAGCAGTAGAGAAAGCAGCATTCAGAGCAGCCATGGATTTGAAGTCGTTGCGCAAACCGAAATTGTTGGAGCTTGCAAGAGAGTTGGGTCTGGATGTCTCAGACAAACTAAGAAAACCTGAACTGCTAAAGGCTATTCTTGAGTTAGAGGCTGAGGATGACGAGCTGTCGGAATGCCTTGAGACTATTGAGGAGAGGTCAAAAAGACAGGAGCGCGAACTTAAAGAGCAAAAAGAAAAAGAAGAGCGTGAACGTAAAGAACAGAAAGAAAAAGAAGAGCGTGAACGTAAAGAACAGAAAGAAAAAGAAGAGCGTGAACGTAAAGAACAGAAAGAGCGAGAGCAACAAGAGAAAAAAGAAGAGCGCGAACACGCTTTGGAAATGAAGCGTCTCGAGGTAGAGATGGAACGCGCTCGTAATGGAAGTCAGGCACACGGTGCAGGAGAACGCGTATTGTTCAAAATGACGGACCTGATGCGGCCGTTTAAGCTTGGAGAGGACATTGGTTTGTTCCTGGTTAACTTTGAGCGAACGTGCGAGAAGCAGGGGTTCTCTCGGGAAACGTGGCCACAGCGCTTGCTCACTTTGTTACCCGGCGAGGCGGCCGACGTAGTCGCTCGCTTGGATAGAGAGGAGGCAGAGGATTTCGACACAGTGAAATCGAGTCTTCTAAAAAAGTACCGGCTGTCTGCGGAGGCGTTCCGTCGGAAGTTTCGGGAAAATGAGAAAGGCAGAAGTGAGTCATATACAGAGTTTGCGTATAGGCTTATGTCGAACATGCAGGAGTGGCTCAAAGAAGAGAAAGCGTTTGGTGACCACGATAAAGTTCTGCAGTGCTTCGGGCTAGAACAGTTTTATAGTCGGTTACCGGAGAACGTGCGATACTGGGTCTTGGATAGGCCAGACGTGAGTACGGTGGCTAGAGCCGCTGAGCTAGCCGAGGAGTTTGTGACGCGTCGAGCTCGCGGAGCTAAGGACGGTCAAAAGGGTGAATTTGGCTCGAAGTTTGAGAGGCCGAAGTTCACACCCATGAGATTAAAGGGGGACACGCGTAGTGAGGATGCGAGTGAAAGCAGTCCGACCAAACGTAAAGAGACGGCGGCAGCCAAACGCAGAAAGCGGTTCGAGATGAGGCGAGCGCGCGTTTGTTATACGTGCCAGAAGCCGGGTCACTTTTCGGCGCAGTGTCCGGAAACAACACCAAAAGTTGTGTTTTTTTCAATAGGCAGCACTGACGAGAACATGAAGCTTCTCGAGCCTTACATGCGAGACCTCCTCGTGAACGGGAAAGAGTGCCGAGTGCTTCGCGATTCCGCAGCTACAATGGATGTAGTTCACCCGTCTTATGTAGAACCCCATATGTTCACGGGCGAGTGCGCGTGGATCAAGCAAGCCGTGGAAGCTCATAGCGTGTGTCTGCCAGTAGCAAAGGTGCTTATTGAAGGACCTTTCGGAGCACTTGAGACAGAGGCGGCAGTGTCATCTATGCTGCCACCCCAGTACCCGTACCTATTTTCAAACAGGTCCGATCACCTCCTGCGCGAGAAGGGGCTTTTGTTTGGTGAAGCTAGTGTTCAGGCCTTAACCAGATCGAAGGTTCGGGAGCTCGCTGCAAAGGCGGTAGTTGCGGGGCCGACGTTATCAAACAACGAAAAAGGGTCAGAGGCGCAGCAAGCTGATATTCAGAGCACGCCCGAACAGAATAAAATTGAGTCTGTAGCGTTGAAGGCGCCAGATACTGGAGAGGAAAATCCCGATTCGGGAAAGTTAGAAGAGCTATCTACTGATTTGCACATCGCGCCTACGTCAGACGGACTTGATAGGTTGCTAAAAGTCAGCCGGTCGGCTTTGATAGCCGAGCAAAAAAAGGATGGCAGCCTGGAAAACGTGCGCTGCAATGTCAAAGAAGGTATCGCCAGGAAAACTGCGCGTTTTGTGGAAAGAGGTGGAGTCCTGTACCGGAAGTATCTAGACCGCCGAGGAGTGGAGTTCGATCAGCTGGTCGTGCCTCAATGCTATCGTCAGGATCTGTTGCGCTTGTCACACGGGGGTTCGTGGTCCGGACACCTAGGAGTTAAGAAAACTAAGGACCGTCTCTTGCAAGAGTACTATTGGCCAGGGTGTTTTCGGGACGCAGACCATTTCGTGAGGACATGTGACACTTGTCAGCGGGTGGGCAAACCAGGGGACAAATCGAGGGCGCCGTTGAAATTGGTACCTATCATTACGGAGCCTTTTAGACGGCTCGTTATTGATACTGTGGGACCTCTGCCGGTAACAGCCACGGGGTACAGACACATTTTGACTGTGATCTGCCCAGCGACAAAGTTCCCTGAAGCAGTGCCGCTTAAAGAACTCAGCTCAGTTGAGATAGTTAATGCACTACTGTCCATATTTGCGCGAGTTGGTTTTCCTGCGGAAATCCAATCAGATCAGGGCACAGTGTTTACTAGCGCTTTGACGACAACTTTTCTCGAAAGGTGTGGGGTAAAGCTGTTACACAGCTCAGTGTACCACCCACAGTCGAATTCCGTTGAGGAGCTCCACTCCGTCATGAAGCGCGTGTTGAGAGCCTTGTGTTTTGAACATCAAACTGACTGGGAGCTGTGTCTGCCTGGGGTGATGTTTGCTTTAAGGACCGCGCCGCATGCGGCTACGGGGTTTTCGCCAGCTGAACTGGTGTACGGTCGCTCGCTTCGATCTCCGCTTCGCATGCTTCGAGAATCGTGGGAAGGTAGGGGCGACGACCCAGTCGTGGTGGAGTACGTACTTAAGCTCCTCGAACGCTTAAGAAGGGCACAGGAGTTGTCAGGTGAAGCAATGACAAAGGCCCAGCAGAGGGCCAAGGTTTATTATGATCGGACAGCCAGGGCCCGTCGTTTTGAGGTTGGCGATGAGGTCATGATATTGCGCACATCGCTAAACAACAAACTAGACGTGCAGTGGGAGGGCCCAGCACGAATTGTTCAGAAACTGTCGGACGTTAACTACGTGGTAAGTCTGCCAGGAAAGCGGAAAGCACAGCAAGTTTACCACTGTAATCTGCTCAAACCTTATAGACAAAGGGAAGCAGTGGTGTGCATGATGGTAAACGTTCCTGAAGAGCTTCCGGTCGAGCTTCCGGGACTAGGCTCAGTGACGAACAGGGAAGACACCGGTCAAGTCATTAGTGACCTTATCAGTAAAGCACCGCTGTCGCCCGAGCAGAAAACCGAACTACACCAGCTATTACAAGAGTTTCAAGGTCTGTTCTCTGAGAGGCCTGGTAGGACTTCTGTACTTACTCATGATATAGAACTTACCTCCACAGAGCCAGTACGATCCAAGGCGTATCGGGTGTCACCCCGCCAGAGCGATATTATGGAGGCTGAGGTAAAGAAAATGCTACAGCTCGGTGTTATTGAGGCAGGTGAGAGTGATTATACCTCCCCTTTGATTTTAGTTGAGGTACCGGGCAAGGAACCTCGTCCTTGCGTCGACTACCGCAGGCTTAATTCCATCACTAAGGATCAAATTTATCCGATCCCTAACATCGAGGAGCGCCTTGAGAAAGTTAGTAGCGCTCAGTTTATTTCCACCCTAGATCTTGTCAGGGGTTATTGGCAGGTTCCACTTACAGAAGAGGCTAGTAGGTATGCGGCGTTCATTTCACCAATGGGAACATTCCGTCCTAAAGTGTTGAGTTTTGGTTTGAAGAACGCGCCATACTGTTTTTCAAGCCTCATGGATAAAGTGTTGCGGGGACAGCAAGAATTCGCTTTACCGTATCTAGACGACGTAGCGATATTCTCCGCATCCTGGTCTGAGCATATGGCACACTTGCGGGCAGTGCTAACCCGCCTGCGCGAAGCGGGCTTGACAGTCAAGGCTCCTAAGTGCCAGTAAGCACAGGCCGAGGTTGTCTACCTCGGTCACGTGATTGGTCAGGGTCGTCGCCGCCCCTCTGAAATAAAAGTGGCCGCTGTGCGAGACTTTCCGCAACCGCGCACCAAGACCGATATTCGGTCGTTCTTAGGTGTCGCCGGCTACTATCAGAGGTACATCCCTAGGTACTCTGATATCGCGGCTCCCCTGACGGATGCTCTAAGAAAGACAGAGCCTCAAACAGTCGTCTGGGACGAGACCAAGGAAAGAGCTTTTAGCGCCCTAAAGAGTGCCCTAACAAGCCAGCCTGTGCTACGATCGCCAGACTATACAAAAGGGTTCATTGTTCAGTGCGATGCTAGTGAGCGAGGCATGGGCGTTGTACTGTGCCAACGGGAAAATGGAGAAGTAGAACACCCCGTCCTGTATGCTAGTCGTAAGCTGACCAGTCGTGAGCAGGCGTATAGCGCCACCGAGAAAGAGTGTGCATGTCTCGTGTGGGCCGTTCAGAAATTGTCATGCTATCTAGCCGGCTCGAGGTTTATCATTGAGACGGATCACTGCCCTCTCCAATGGCTGCAGACCATCTCTCCCAAAAATGGCCGCCTCCTGCGCTGGAGCCTCGCTTTACAACAATATTCCTTTGAGGTGCGTTACAAAAAGGGGAGTCTCAACGGTAACGCCGATGGCTTAAGTCGAAGCCCCTAACGTAGGAATCAGCCTCAAAATTGTTTGTTACTGATGTTTTTCTTCCTGAGGCAGGATTTTTTTTTTAACATATTGCTTTTGTTTAGTGTTTCAAAGTGATGATATGCTTTCTAGTGCAATTTTTCAATTTGTGGACGCGTTCTGAGTGATGCTAGACTACTGTAAGGAACTAGGCAGTGGTATAAAAAGGGGAAAGAGCCTGGCAGGGCTTAGTGAGGGTTGTGCCGTGCTTGCTGACTGAGCGGTTGAGTTTCAGCGTAGTTCTAACGCTTGCCGGGAACGAGAACAAAAATGTGAACTCTCCCGAAGTCACTTTGCAGTGTCCCGTGCGAACCTGAACGAGAGAACGAGGCCTTCTCTGTGCGCTGCGCTCAAGAAACGTCGAGGGACGCCCGACTTCGGTTATGAGCATCATCGAGCGACATCCCTCCGGACAGCGGATGCAGTCCCCTGTCCATCGGGATCTCCTTCCCCCGGCGGGGCGGTCTGTTGCGTTTCGCCTGCGACACGTGGTTTTGCCGGCGCGACTGCGGCGGGGCGGCAGACATTTTGGCCCGATCGTCGTCGCCGCAACACTCATCGCCAGGTGTTTCCAGGCGCGACTGCGGCGATGCGACCGCCTAGGGATCATCCTCGCATTCCAGTCATTGTGCCCGAAACAGGCGATGCCAAAGCAGGGATCTCATTCCAGTTATTGGGCCCGAAACAGGCGATGCCAAAGCAGGGATCTCGTTCCAGTCATTGTGCCCGAAACAGGCGATGCCAAAGCAGGGATCTCATTCCAGTTATTGGGCCCGAAACAGGCGATGCCAAAGCAGGGATCTCGTTCCAGTCATTGTGCCCGAAACAGGCGATGCCAAAGCAGGGACCATCCTCTCATTACAGTCATTGTGTCCGACCGGCAGCGCCACGACAGGGTGCTACGAGATCGTGCTCGACATGGTGCTACGGCATCGCTACGACAGTGTGCGTCACCATTAGCCCATTGTACATTCACGTGCTCGTCTTTTGAGGGGTTCCTTCTTGCCCTCAACTGCGAGAGTATAAAAACAGCTGCCCCCGGACGCCAAAGGGAGGGCTCCGATTTCTTCTGTTGAGTGAAGTGCTCTCCCGTCTCTCTACTACGGTCAAACCTGACCGCCAACTCTTTGCGATGTTAAAATAAACAAGTTGTTTCGTTGTTACCAGTCGACTCATGCTTTGCCGGGACCTTCGGATGCTTCCAGTTGTACCCCAGGCCGCCAGGCCAACGCTACCCTTGGGGCTTGCGACCCAGGTACAACCACGGGCGTCAGCGCCGAGTTCCCAACAGATCGTACCAGCGGTCCGATCCAAACACGGCGCAGGATCTCCTGGGCACCCAAGGGGTAGCGGGGGGATCAAAGCAGGAAGCAGGGCGGCCCGTGGGGTCGAGCCGCAGAGGCCGAAGCGTGCCAGGGGGTGTTCGTATAAAAAATTACCTGTCCACGATAGCGGACCGCCGATATTATACACCCCTGGCACGTGTAAGCCTCGGCGAGCCCCAATCCACGGACCAGTCCGGGTTCTAGCTTTGTTGTCCCCGTTGCCGCTTTGGTGTCCCGGAGGCGCCGCCAATAATGTGAAATAATGACACGTTGTTTCAATTAGTAAAAAAATACGATTGAATAAATATAATTACGTCCAGCCGCCAACTTGTGACGCTGAGTTCAGCACTACCATGCCCCGCGACTTCTGCCAGTACGTCTAGGGACAAAGCCATACAACACGCGCTAAGAAACGCCTCCGTAGTACCTAGGCAAAGCCATATATTCAAGGTGAAAGAGTCCCCACATTTCCTCTCTCGCACCCGCTCTTACTCGCGCATGCGCGCAAACGTCCCGCGTATTCGCAAGTGCCACGCCCCGCTGTACCTACTAGCAATTGTAAATACGCCTCTGGGCGCTGTGTGCTGTCTGTGCGAGTGAAAGCGTGCGAGAGTGAGCCGGCGATCGCCACTCAATCTCGCGCACGCAAGCGAGGAAAGTGGGGAGGAAGCGCACCGTTGTCCGTCGCGCGCAGTAGTCCGGGGAGCACAGTGTGGAGTGGGAGCAGGTGGGTGGCGCGTTGCACTCCCGGAGGCCCAGGCGTCCGCGCGTGCCCACCGGGGCCGCTGTATCTTGAAAGCGGTTTCTGACGGGGACAGAGTCCGCCGCGCGCTGTGTTTTCGCGGCTTAGTTCACATGCGAGAGGTAGCACAAAGGTTCATTCACTCGCCGCTGCTGCCGCACTTACTTCACTTTACTTTCACTTTCACTTTCACTTTATTACCTTAAAGGCCCCCATGATTAAGGTATTACATAAGGGGTGGGTAGCTAATAAATTAAATACACAAGGAAAAGATGTTTAGGTACAAGTTCGCTCGCTGGTAAATATGTTAATTATACAGGTGAAAAACGTGGATGGGCAGGTGAATGCGGCGATGTCGTGTCGAAGGCTGTTCCAGTCCGAGGCTGAACGTGGGAAGAATGATGTGGCAAAAGTGGTAATGTGCGCACGTGGACGGGCGACTTGAAGGGGATGACCAATGCGGAGTGAAATGCGTGCAGGAGGACTGATGTAAGGTGGATGATGAAGTGAGCTGCAAAATAACCTATGAAATAAGTACATAGTACCGATACGACGCCGACAGGCCAGGTTTGTTAAGCCGGATTCTGCTTTTAAGGATGATATACTGGCATTATATGAATAGCATGAATGGATGAATCTTGTGGCACGGTTCTGTACTGATTGTAGACAGTTGGTTAGATATTTTTGGTTAGGGCTCTAGATGGCAGAGGCATATTCCAGCTTAGAGCGTACGAGTGACTTGTATGCCAGCAATCTTAGGTTTGGTGGCGCTAGACGTAGATGACGTTTTAGGAAACCAACGCTTCTGTTAGCAGATGATATCACTCTAGTGACATGCGCGTTCCAGGTTAGATCGTTAGATAACGTTACGCGTAAGTATTTGTAAGACTGTGTTAATGATATCGTGACGTGCGGGAATGTATAAGGGAACAGGAGAGGATTACGGATTCGATGAAATGACATGAGTTTGTATTTATCGGGGTTTAGTTCCATGAGCGATTGCTTATACCAATCTTGGACGCAAGTTAAATCACTTTGGAGAGTTAGTTGATCAGAGGGGTTACTGATTGTGCGATAGATAGCGCAGTCATCGGCAACAATACGAACGTTACAGGAGACCTGTGTTGCTGGGTCGTTAATATATATTAAAAATAGAAGGGGACCAAGGATTGACCCTTGCGGGACGCTTGATGTTACTGCGAGAGACCTAGAGGCTTGATTATTAACGTGAACAAGTTGGGTACGGTTTGCCAGAAATACTTTTATCCACTGCATTACGTTATGATGCAAGTTTAACCAAGAAAGCTTTAGTAGAAGGCGCTTGTGAGGAACCTTGTCGAAGGCTTTCACGAAATCTAGGAAGATTGAATCAGTTTGAAGGTTAGAATCCTGGTCCATGTGCAGGTCATGGACAAAAATATGTAATTCTGTTTCACAAAATAGGTTCTTACGGAAGCCGTGTTGAGACGGATGAAAGAAAATAGAGTCAAGAAAGTTCATTATGCAAGAATAGATTACATGTTCCATGATTTTGCATGGCACACTTGTTAAAGAGACGGGGTGATAATTAAGGGGCGATTCTTTGTTACCTGATTTGAAGACCGGAACGGCCTTTCCCACCTTCCAATCGCTGGGTATGCTACCTGTGGAGAGTGATTGTGTGAACAGTAATGATAAGTACACTGAAGAAGCATGACGAATGTTTTTTAAGAGTCTGCTGGTGGTTTCGTCAGTACTTGCAGAAGATGACGTCTTAATATTTTCAATTATACCGGTGATGCCGCGTGCAGCGAATGTGACTGGTGGCATGAGTGATCTTGGTTGGGCAGTTGGGACAAATGTTGGCATATCAGTTTCGTTTGTGAAGACGGATGAAAATGCACTGTTAAATATATTTGCACACTCGACGTCGCTCACTTCCTCGCCAAGTGTCTCGGTAAGTGTGATGATAGGCGCATGATCAGTGTTTAGAACTTGTCAGAGCTTTCTGGGGTTATTGGTTAGGATCTTCGGCAAGTCAGTATGAAAAAATGCGTTTTTGGCATTACAAATGGACCGCAAATATGTTAACTCGGCCTCGTAGTATTTATTCCATGCGTATTCGCTTGGGTTCAGTTTTGCTGCACGGAAAAGTCGTTTTTTCTTCTTCTCAATTGTTTTCAAGGACTTTGTGAACCATGGTTTGTTATGATTGGCACGAAATGTAATGGTGGGAATGAATTTGGATGTTACTTCGGCGAGTTTGGTTTTAAAGGTAAGCCAGTTGTCCTCAATTGATCGGTCGTGAAAACCTCCTTCGAATTCTGGAAAAAAAGCGAGCAATTGGTTGTTCATTTCATTGTAATTGCCTTTGTCGTAAAGGCAAACTGTCTTGTGGAACGTTTGGCGCGATTCCGCGATGAAGGTGAAAGTAGCATGTATAATTTTGCGGTCGCTAAGTTCGCGGAGGTAAGTAAGATTTGCTAAACTTTCACGGTGATTAGCTAGTATAAGGTCCAAGATGTTTGACGAATCACGTACGACGCGTGTAGGTTCTTTTACGAATTGGGTGAGATTAAAATTTAGACAGACGTCAAGGAAGTTAGTTATTTCTTCATTGCTTTTTGGTGTAAAGTTCTGCCAGTCAATAGACGGGAAGTTAAAATCGCCAAAAAGAAGAATGCGCACGTTGGGATGTGTAGTAGTAAGTTGATTAAGGCTATCATTTAGGTAATAAGAAAATTTTGGATAGCTGTAGGGGGGTCTGTAGCAGACACCTAGTATGACGGTTTGAAGTGCGGAACGCCAGATCACTCATATTATTTCAAGTTCTGATTGGATGTTAATAACAGAACAAGGCAGTTGTTGGTTAGTGGCAATTAGAACACCTCGTACTCTGGAGCCCTTGCGGTCCTTGCGGAAAACATTAAAATTGGGTAGATCGGCAAGGACTTCAGTATCAGTGACGTCATCTGTTAGTCACGTTTCAGTTAGTACAAGTATGTTGCTGGAAGATGATGAAACAAGATTACAGATGTCTTCGCGTTTGGGGAGGAAACTGCGTATGTTTGTGAAAATAATAGAAAAAGAAACATTTGGAAGTTTACCACGAGGACTGCTACCAGGAAGTTTAGTTACATGACGATGAATCGTATGGTATGAGATTTCTTTTACTGTCTGCGATGATTCGTCGAATGCGTACAGTTTAGGACCGATGAACAATGTTTTGTAGCGCAAGGAAAAGTTTGTGGTTTTGGCTTTGGCAAATCTAACTAGAAGCTTTCGCGCATCTCGGACAGGGCGTGAAAAATCCTCCCCAATGCTGTAATCAGTCCCTTTTAACTCAGGCCATTAGAAAGAATTAGCTCTTTGGTTTAAAAAAAATGTCAATTCGGCTATTATTGGACGAGGGCGCCCAGAAGAATGGCCCCCAAGACCCATTCAATTTCTTTTGAGTCAATGGTTAGATCAAGGCAGAGGCGCAGGACCGTTTCTTCAGATTGGGCGTAGTTTTCCGATGCATTCTTATCTGTGATATTATAGAAAATTTAATTGTTTCGTCGCGAGCGATTTTCGGCGCCATCCAGGCGGGCTTCTATTCCTCTGATTTCTTTGGCTGTTTGGGTGGTGTTAGAGCAGGTCGTATCCATGTCAGTGCGTAGTGTTACCAGATCTTGATAGTGAGTTTCTAGGTCGGATAATCTGTTACTGAGGTCAGATATAGCCTGTTCAGTAGTTGTTAGTTGGTTTTTAAGGCTTTAAACCTCGGCGAGTAGTTGTGACTGACCAGTAGACAGCTTCTTTAGTTCCGCGAGTACAGTGTCGGGACCTGGGTTTGACTCGATATCGCCAGCCAACAACAAGGTACGTACTACATCATAACATTCAATAACAATCGAAAGGCAGCACTGTGGGCTCGGCAGCTGCAGGAGACAGTAGTCACTTGATTTTTTGTGAAAAGACAATACTGCTTGCTCACCTGCGTAGCGAAGGCAAATGGCTTTGATGAGTGCATCGTGGCACAGCGACCGAGTCCCCAGAGTGCCGCGCGTTGGTGATGCTCTTTTATAGATGGCTCTTCGGTTGTTGTCGATGACGGTACGTGAATCCGGGGGCTGTTGAGGCACGGCAGCGTTGGCGCTGCCGGGCTATCTGTAGTTTTAGACGGCTGACAAGGGCTGGCGGGCCACACGAAGCGAAGTGGTTCGCTGGGAGCCGTGGCATCGGAAGCGGCGGGAACCAGGGCCAGGATGAGTAGCTGGATGATTAGATGGGGAGACACCTGCGCAGCGAAGGCAAACGGCTTCGATGAGTGCATCGTGGCACAGCGACCGAACCCACCCTCACTGCACTCACTCCAGCGTTTTGACAGCGAGTTTTCGAGGTCATCGAGTGAGATGTGTTCATGTTTGCTTGCGTGCGCGTGTCAATACGCTTGTTAACTTAGTTAGTAGGCTTATGTTCCGAAGTTTATACTGCCGATAAAACTACTATCATTACTTCGTATAATTAGCTGTTCACTAATTTGCTATTGCAATCATTGCTTAGCCCTTCAGGCGAATCTACGACATTTTTTCAGTGGTTTCTCGCTTGAAAACGTCCGGAAAGCGCTACCAGCAAATTCATGAAGTTCTGAGGAACACATGGTCACCACCCAAGTGGACTTGCTACCGCTTGGAGGGACAGAAGGGTACTGGAAAGCTCGCCAGGACGCGGAGCTAGTGCTAACGTAACGCCAACCCGTCTAACCGACGACAGCTGCACCGACAGGGGAATTCCCTCCTCGGAGCTAGGCCGCGCCATAGTTCTCTATGAAGCAGCCGACCAAGTATTCTACCATCTACAACAGGGTGGGATAGCAGATAACCAAATCAATCCAACTCAATACTACTACTATGACTCGGTGAGTCGAGATGCTAACCCTCACTCGCATGAAGAGAACGATAGCTGGCAAGATGGGAAATCCGTGGAGCAGAGGCGCAGCAGCGCAGGGCCCCAAAACCAATTTAAGACGAGGATGTCAACTTATAATAAATTGTCTGAACTACTGCCATTGCCGAAGGCAGATTACAAACTCTTCATTCTCCTGAACCTGGACCCCCCACTAAGGAACATTCTCATTCCGACGCTTGCGCAAGCTATAATGAGGATGATGAATAACATCACGCCAAGCCGGCTTCAAGGATGATAATCCTTCAATAATCCGGCATGAGACATAGCGATTCTATCGCCCAATTATGAGGAATTTTCGGATAAAGAACGCCTCATACACACTCTCGTACTGAACCACAGGGTTCATACCGTACGCGCCTACGCCACCAACGCATACTACACTCTAAGAGGGGTCATTCACAGTGTACCGACCAGAACCTCGATTGACTCTCATGGCCCACCTCCGAGAGAGTACACAAGGGGAGGACATCACTGCCCGAATTATCGGCCCAACCAAAATTGCAGTCATCACCTTTTTCAGTCTCACACTACCTTGAATCGTCTACTATTATTGAGGGAGCCTCCATTGCTACCCATTCAGACCCACAATACGAGTTTGAAAAATCTGCCTAGAGAAAGGACACCGCACGGACGTCTTTCCGCATGCAGATGGCGCTATTTGCAGGCTCTGCAGACTGATCGATCCAACAAACGGACACCCCTGTGCTATTCGTTGCGCCTCGTGCGGGAAGGCCCACACCACTGGGGACCAACGCTGTATAAAATGATTTAAGCCACTTAAACCTAGACAGACACAACTGGAGGCCAACCACATTCTTAAGATCCCCAGGGAGAAATACAACTCCTTGCAGAAGACATACAAAATCTGCTGGTTCTGCTCCGAAGAGGAACAAGCCTACAAATCGAGTGACGACAAACGCCACTCCTGGCCACACTCACGGTCCCCGAGCCGACGACCACAAACAGTACCAAGAAACAGGGCACAACGAGCGAGTCGGCAGAAGGACCACCCCAGCAGGAGGTGGCAAACAATTGGCGGGAACCACGGACAAATCCAGCAGAAGCCATCGGCCAAAGTAAGCTGGACCAAGGTCATGGGTCCCAAAATTGCACTTACTACACCAAACATTCAAAAAGTTAAATATCAAAGAGTAATCACAGAAAACAAACGACTTTTAACAATGCCTGCACAGATATTAGAGTAAAATAGCCGGGCTCGTAAAAGAGGTGGCCCAAATTATGGGAACCACAAGACCCACAGTAATAGGCAGCCCAAACGAAATAAGCAGTCCAAACGAAAAGCCACAAGAGAAAAGGCGCACACCGACTAACCACACCACCAGGAGATCCTGTAGTTCCCACAAGGACACAACAACCAGAAGCAAACCTTATGATACAGCAAGCCCTACTAATTGAGCAACACGTACAGAAGCAAAAGAAAATAAAAATGCAAGAATTCTTCGTAGAATTTCAGGACCTAAAGAACTTCGTTCATGATACCCTTATGAAAGCATCGTAGCGTACACGTAAGCATAGCAAACAGCGATCCCAGAAGTCCCATGACAAAAGTATGCTAGCCTGGGACGCCGAAAGCACCACCATTCCTCGCATCATGCAAATAGACGACCCAGAACCCAAGAGAGTCTCACAATATGGTCCTGGAACTGTCCATGCTTGCACAACACGCGACGCTCACACTATACATACAGGTGGCGCTGATCTCTTCAGACATAATCTGCCCGCAAGAAGTGGAAGCTAGGCCGAAGACGATTACAGGCTACAGACTGCACATAGAGCCAAACCACCAAAAGGTAGTAACACTCGTTCGGAAGAAATTGGCAGCAGTACTCATAACAGTACCGCACGAGGACGCTCCACACCACATCGTCATGATGTGGCTTGCCAAGAAGGGACGACTGAAGCAGGTAATGTGCAATGTACGTAGTCCTCCACAAGACCGGGAAACGTTCATTGGCTAGATGTTCCAACATCTGAACACCACGCTTCAAGTACACCCCTTAATCATCACATGGGAATTCGACGTACGGCACACGATATGTGATTACGCCAAAGACAGACCTATAGGCATGAGTCTCTTAGAGACGATACAGAGGTATGACTGCCTAGTCCTCACGACACCGGCCAGGCCGACCCATATAATAAACAGCGTAAACAGGGACACCACACCCGACATTAGCATCAACAATGCCACAACCATGCGCCAAAAGGTGTTGGACGACACGCTAGGGCGCGATCCTAATATAGTGGAAATAACATCTGCAGCAACTGAACTACGACGGCCGGTCAGAAAAGCCAAACTCACTAACTGGACTAATATCAGTAGCAACAAGTAGGAAACGAGCCCAAACCAGAAACAATAGCCGAATGAACTCACTTGACAAAGGGCCTCTATGACGAAAACACTAAAATATATCAGACTACGATAGACGCCCCCGCCATCGACGACCGCTTGAAACCACGACCTACTGGAACTCCAGACCTGCACAGATATCCGGCTTCTTTGGGAGCAGCTTGCACCCACTTTCGTTCAACCGACGGCCGTAAGTGGCGCTTTTATAACCTGTTCGTCTGCTACGTGGTGGGCGGCTGTGCGGAGTTGTAATTAGCACGGCAGTTGTTGTGTTGTGACGAACTGCTTGTCTAGTTGATGATTTTTGCTAACACAGTGACAGTGATGTCACAAGATCGGTCACTTGGCTCCAAAAGTTGACTGCCCGAAGCTAAAATATGTCCGAGCGTGTAGTCCGCTGCTCTCTAAAATAGCGTTAAATAGCCGCTCCTATTGCCTTTTTCAAGCAGATTATTATAAATCACGTTGTGTATAGAGTTCGCAACCTACACAAGTTTCATTGTACCTGTTGTAAAATTAGCTTCTGCGCTCTTTAGAAACTTGAAACCACCGTAATGTCGGCGACAGAACGATTACCACTCATTTTAACTCTTAAAAGTTGTCCGTGAATGCGTCGTGAGTACAAAAAGTGAATTACGCACGCAGCTTCACCGCGTACGTATCTTAAGCACCGCCGTTATGCTGCGGCCGTACCACGCAGAAAAGCTAGCTTTACAGTTCGAAAAGAGTTCCGTGACACCAT
Organism: Dermacentor variabilis; assembly: GCF_050947875.1. Lineage (NCBI taxonomy): Eukaryota > Metazoa > Arthropoda > Arachnida > Ixodida > Ixodidae > Dermacentor > Dermacentor variabilis. Next base: position 90,737,537 of record NC_134570.1, on the reverse strand, counting down.
TTGAGGCCTGCAGTGCAGCACGTTTTAAAGCACTGGTATCGCTTAATTTTTTGCAAGCTTTCTAGTGAGCTAGACATCCAACGACATTTAAAACAAGATATGCTCACCTTCCCTTGAAACAGAATCGATCAGCGTATTGCACATATCGGGCGGAGGACTAACGCGTGAATACTTTTACTATACTTTTACCAGATCATCTGCCTTTCACTACGGCACACAGCAGTAAATCCTAATGTCATTTACGACATTAGGCTATCTGTAATCAACTAAAGAAAGCTAGATTATCCTATGAATCTTTTTAAACAATTTTTCCAGTCTCTTACGGAGGCTAGGAAAGGGAAATTTATGCCGTCAATCTAGCATCGCAGCTGCCACCTATGCTCGTTTACATTTCTTGCACCGCTCCTCCTCTTCTAGTTTCACTATTCAAACGCAAAACATTCGCGAATATCTGTTTTCTTTTGTATGTTTGTGAATGTATTCATTTACCGCCAATACAAGCGCCTTGTGCCTGCCGAAGTGGCAAGAAAAGCGCTGAATAGATCGCAGAAGCAGACGACAGCGAACAGGTTATAACCAGCGCCACTCTGCTCGTACGTTCTTTCCCTAGCGGCAAAAGGGGCGAAATAGACCAGGCGTGCTGGAGGAGGGAGATCTGTGCAGGTCTGGAGTTCAGTAGCTCGTGCTTGAAACACCGAGGCACGTCGATGCCTCTCCAAATGGTGGCACCGACAGAAACTAAACAGAAAACTCCGACTCGGAATAGCGAAAATCATAGAGGAAGTGAACGCATGCGCGAAAGAACTCTATCGCAACAATTGCCGCACATTATGTGAATCTTTAAGAGGCACATTAAGCGCGAAAAATATTTCGAACATCCCACAGAGTCTTTAGACCGCTCAACAACAAGAACCGAAACAAACCCTACCCTCCAATCTCAAGCAGGGAACTTCAAGGAGACCAGGATTAGGTAATACAAGAGCTAGAGCAACGGTTTTCAGGAGAGCGCAGGTGAGATGGAAGCCCAGTACTGAGTCGATAATACAAATGGAACCCATCACTTTTGCGGAGGGGTTTGCAGAGGCACAAAGCTTCAAAAAAAAAAGAATACAACACCTGGATTGGATGACATTACAAATGCCATGATGCGGAACCTTAGCACTGACACATTACAAGCCGTCACGAACCACTTCAGTTAGGAAATCTGAAGACTGGCTGGAAAACTAGCGGCATAATGGACACAGGCACAGATCCCACTCATAACCAAACCAGGAAGACGGAGAAGCGCTGATCAGCTGCGCCCAACCTCACTAACATCCTGTGTGGACAAACTCTTTGAAAAAATCAAACTCACTAGCCTCCAACAATACGCAGAAAAACGGGAGCTCTAACAATATCTATGCACGGATTCAGGCAATGACTGTCTGTCCAGGACATCTTGTTATTGCTGAAAGAGGAGGTTCTTAACCCACCTCCAGGTAGCCTCAGCAACTTACAACTTGCGCTCGACATCGAAAAGGGCTGCGACAACACCACATACTCTACCACAGTAGACGGTCTAACAGCCAGAGGATATGGTGAATGCTAATGCGGATTTCACTATGCTTCTACATTCCTTGGCAATCGCAAGGCACAGGTTGGTATGGCCCGCACTGACTTACCACCATACGAGCCCCCATCGAAAGGCACGCCCCGGGGCTCTATCCTGTTCCCATTCAACTCTAACATCGGGCTCTGCAAACTAGTCCTAGAAGTGGAGGGTATGCCGAATCTAGGCTGCGCCTTTTACGCGGACGACATCATACTATGGGCAACCAAGGGCTACTATGGAGAACGGCAAAATGTATTTCAAACAGCCATAGACAATATCCAAAGCTACCTTTAGCAGCAAGTAAGACTTGTGCTCTAAACAAATTGGGATACTTGCAAATCCTTCTCATGCCCAATCAAACCATGCACGTAGTTGCAACTGACGATTGCCGGCAGGAGAGGAAACCAAAAGGACAATGGTAGCACGAATCCTGTGCATGTACGTTCAAGAAAATAACAGCGTAAATACGGCAATAGACCAACTAGACCAACTAGACTAACAATAGACCAACTCAAGAGTATCATAACCCTCACAGTTAGGACAGCAAGAAGTAAACATGGGACGACAGAGATCGAGACACTGCTATTCGTAGAGGCCTTCATCCTCAGCCCTACCACCATCGCCCTACCCCTTCAAGTTACACGTAAGAACCAAATAGAACACATCGACAAGCTCACAAGGATGGCATACAAGGCCGCACTACAAATTCATAACTGCACGAGCACAGACATACTCATGTTGATCGGCTTAAATAACACGTATGCAGAACTGGCAGCCGCCACGCTACACGCACAAAGAGAACGTCTCAACACCACACACCAGCACAGAAAGCTACTGCAAGGACTGGGTAACCTACTCACACTCCAAATATTGTGGAGACGAAACGGCCATCGTACCCGGGCGCCGAGCGTCCCCAAATGGTATGGTATGGTATGGTATTCCTTATGCGATGGCGCACACCCACTGTGGGGGATTGGCCAAGATTTGGATGAAATTAGGCTATCTTTATTAAAAGACTGAAAATGGTAAAGCTAACTGGAGGAAATGAACAAAAAATAAAATGTTTAAGAATTCAAGACAATCTCTTTGTAGCAATTATAAAATCCTCCACGGTTGAGCAAATATCCCTGTGGCACTGTCCAAGAGAGGAGGCTCCTAGAGAAAGGATATTTATAATTGAAAAGCTCAAACCAAGCTGTGTAAATCTTGATTCTAGATTTTTTCTTAAAGAACTTAAAGCGTCCCCAAAGAACTTGCTTCTTCTTCTTCCTTTACTTTTTGGCACGTACCCAAGAGGAGAGGATTGGCCATGGTTCACAATGGAAACAAAACATTAAGTTCTGACTTCCTGTTAACTTCTTGATTAGTACTCCCTCTATTTAATTAACGCTGATTAGATGTTATTTTTCTTTTGTTTTCCTTGCTTTAATAGTTGTGCATCTGCTATACAACGGAAAGCGCCGGAAAGCGCGAGCACGAAAACATCACCACATAACGAACGATCCTGATAACCACTTCAGAAATGCTAGCCCTTACCACACACCACTACAAGGCCCGAGCAAAGCATACGCGACAGTAGTAACCTATGAAAACAAGTTGGTGACCTGCGTATACATACGCACCTGATCAAGTGCCACCGCGGAGGCCGCAGCCATCGCCCTCGCAATCAGAGAGGTAGAACGAAGGGGTCAACCCGCATACATCCTGACGGATTCACAAGCCGCCTGTCAGTTATGTGTTCGTAGTTATATCTCCCCAAGCAAACTTCCAAGGTATGTTACCGATATCTTGGGCCCCACACTTACTGAGGACAATGGTCGTCTGGTGCCGAGGGCCAGGGGTGCCAGACGGGCCTGGGGGGCAAAGAGGAGGGGGGACGACGTAGCTCGCGGAATTACTGGCCGAGTTGGATAACCGCCCTCGGGGCCCCCCACAGACCACCATTAAGAACCCGTCACGAACAGGAAGATTTTAGAAGACCAACGCCTGGCCAAACGGAAATGCGCTCCTCCACGTCCGTAGTACCCGACAAGCGACGAGCGGGCGCTGTCTTCTAACCAACACATAACCGCACATATCGAGACTGTACACAATCTTTCCAGAGGTATACACAACCAGGATATGTCCCTGGTGCGACCACCACACAGTCACACTGACATACATTACTTACAAGTGTACGGAGCGCCCAGTCCTGGCAGTTACCGGCTGGTGAGTTCATCATAAACACTCACAAGTGGTCTTGGGAGGCACGGCTTTCAGAGCTGGCACTGGGGAGTCAACTGGCGACCCCGGACCAGGCCCGGCAAGCCGCCGTCATTGGGGTTCTACAAGAGGGCTCCACCGAGATTAACCACACGAAGTCTCCTGGTAGAATAAGGTTTATTCAGTATTCAGGAGTTTTTTCAGAAGCATCGTCTTGAACTTTTTACTGCCGTGTACGTGTTATTCTCGCACTCTATTCATCATAACGTCTAGTGGCCGTTGCCGTCTATTGCTACTCGATTCTTCTTCTGGCCACTATTGGTGAGTGTACGACAGGGATATCTTTTGAAAACTTCGTTATTTGGCTATGGTTCTATCGTCATACACGGTCTTCTATTTCTTGATAATTACCTGAAGCCATGAGCTGCCGTCTTTGAATTGTAATAAATTGAATGTCTACCTTTCCAGAGTCTATATGAGGGATTGGTCGTATGGTTTCTTGGTGGATATTCGAATTTTGTTCCCTTCCAGCACTTTGCAGTTATCACGAAAGGTGCTTATACCGATCTGAATAACCGATTAGCGTTGTGTTATACCAATTTGAGTTGTTTTCGCATAGTGCTCTATAGCTGCATCACTGCAAAATGTTGCATTTGTAACATAGAATAAGCCGCGTTAAATTGTGGGGCATTATGGAAGCAAAACGAGCTCAGAAATCCCGCGGAGAAAGAATGAATAGAGAGGTTGTGGGGCTAGTTGTCAGGTCCTATGTTCTTTGCGACATTGCCCGGCTCTCGCCTATAGTTGAGGAAAAGTGACGTGTGCCTTTCTTTCGCGAAGTGTTTCAAGCTGGGAGGCTAGTTGTGCTATTTGCATGCCCTAGTCAATATAATTAGATTTTTCTGGCGACTCCAACGAGTTCCACGCTTCCACAGATGCTGGCATGCATGTCTCAGGTGACGATCAGCGTAAAGCGGAGGAATACAATAGCTCTGTTGGTGTAGTGTCCGGCAGCAACGTCTGGTAGTGGGTCTTCCTTTGTAAGTTGCAACGCATCAAACAGATTGGAAACGAGTGGCGGTTTTGATATGTTTTGACTTAAACTTCTAACGCGAGCTAAGGTGTGCATCTTAGTGGAGCAGTGTGTAGTAGACGTAATATCGTGCCATCCGTCCTACGGAGGTCACACCTGTATTTCGACTTCTGGGTTGTTCTCTCTGGGTCAAGTCTGACATTTTTTGTAGTATTTTTTGTGAATGCCCTTCGTCGGGAAGAGCGATAGCAATATACAACGCGGCGTTGGTACTCTATTCGGCGTGATACTCTTTGCACCAGAGATTTCGACGGGACTGACCGCTCGAGGCACTTTGCGTATGTTCGGGGCTTTCTCTCACGCTCGGAAAAACACTTTTATGTAGCACATATTGGGCAAGAGAAAGCTATATCCGAAGTTTTTCATGTTCTACAATTTTCTGATTGACACCTTTAGTCTAATTATATTATTCGAGAAGTTGATTAATTAATTAAGGCTGATTATGCAATTAGGTGGAATGTCAAAAATTATCTGAGCATCTACAAGTGACGGCAAACAACAATACCTAGTTCTGTCCATCTATGTGGTATTTGCATATTTTTAAACCTTGATGCATGATAGTTGGGACATCTTGTATGGTATGTTTTCTACATGAACGCAAGCAATGATAGTTTACTGTAAAGAAAATCAAAATAACTGTTGCACAGAAGTCATTGTTTCTTCCCCACCAACTCTGAGTCCCCTCACCAACCCGGTGTCTTTATGAAGCTCATCATACTTTCATATAGCTAGACAGCATGGCGCAAGATGATGAGTGCCATAACGTAAATCTATTGCAAACAGTTTTTTCATTCCATTTGTACAATAAGCCTTCTATGATTGGTCATAATTTTTCCTGGGCACCCGCACTTCGCTTGTCTAGCACGCAACGCCAGGAAAACTGCGAAAGCTCCTCATCGGATATGACACGTACACAGTGATTATGTATGTCTAGATACAACAAAAGAAAACAATTATTTCCATTTCTACGTCTTTTCATCATCAGCTTGCCGCGATTGGTCAAGAGGTTTCGGGCGGCGCCCACTTCACCTGTCTGTCACGCGACGTCACAAAATTGTGAGAACTCACAGCGTCAAAGTGACGCGTACGCATTAAAGACGCAATAATATGCTGAACGAAACTGAACTTTTTTTCGGAATAGCCGGAGATTGCCCCGTTCCGAAATGAATAGATGATGGCTGCCCGCCGATCGTTCTGGCAGTGGGGTCTCGGGGTTGCCGGTGAGAATGGATTTATTTTCGTATAATAAACATGTTAGCTTGCCACTATAACATGCTCGAGCCCTTTCGGCACGTACACGAGATCAATCTGCCAAATTTCCTTCGCTGAGGATTCGGTTGAGCTACATTTTTACCCTTCGATTGCAAGCCGCCGTGATTTTCTACCAGACAGTGAAAGATAACCAAGAAGAAACGGGTGACTCACAGAGACCGGCACCACCATTATCATTAGGTTATGTACTTTCACTGCGCTACCCCGGCACTACCGAAACCCTCTCCGCTTCTACATGCTTCGCGCCTGTGGCCAGCCAAGTAGATAAGAAATACCTGTGAAATAAAGCAATGCTATTCGCTTTCAAATCCAATAATCCAATAACTGTGACCTCTCATAAATGAAAAGAGCGTTTGATTGGCCTGTTGAAACGACGCTGCGTGTCGCCGCCCGAAGCGTGCGATGGCGGTTACATAAATTTTACGTCAGAAGATTAGAATACGCTTTTAAGATATAGGGCCCCATGGATTCAACAATAGAATATCAAGCGCGAACAGTTATGAGAACCTGTCTGAAAAAGAAATGTCCCTAACATTGTTATATTGTCCTAGGGTCACAAGGCTAATTCTCAAATGACGCTGATTTCAAGGGCAACACGGTAAACTAAACTAAAAAAAAGAACTCTTTGTGCCTCTTTCTGTCATAAGGCAATAAAAAGTGTGTTTCGTTAATCCTATATCTTTATTTCAGTGCATTTTTTCTGTACAAATCATCTTGGCGGGAAAGCATATATTGCCTCTTGGTAGGAAATGCTTAAAACACCGCAGAAATTGATATTTGGTAGCCTAAATTAAAATTATTTTCGAATATAATTGCTCTCAGCCCAGCAAAGGGTTTTTTAGGAGGAGAAGGGATGTTTTATTTTCAACAGACCAAATACAGAGCCTGCTAGAGGGGCAGAGGCTAAAGGCTGAATATGCCTGACAAAGGCATCTGACCCTTTACAGTTTGGCAAGCGGTTTTAGGCAAAGATGACAGCCACGCTTTCGTCACACACACACAAAAAAATAACACGGAAAAACCCACAGAATATAACTATAAGAGTATCACTACTTGTTTGCTGCGTGCCAGTGAAGCGTTTATCATATTCTGGACCTGTGGCAATGGCTGCTGGACAAGTACGAATGTGACAGCTCATCTTTTTAAGGTGTGCACCAGACGACTTTTTGAGCCGTTTATCGCTGTCCCTTATTTATCTTTGGGTGTTATTGTCGCCAGCTGAGAATGTCAATCGGAATGAAGCAATCAAATTACGAAAAATAATTGCTGGAAGATCATTTAGCATGACCTGAATAAAAATATCAATAAAGATTTAAGCCAACCAATATGCGAACTTTATTCGAAACCTTGAATATAGGAGTCAAGGTAACAACCTGACTGCCTCAACGATATCTTATAAAACTGAATGGCAAAAGTGAATGCAATTTCTCCAAGGCTGTTGTCGCCACCGTTCGTGGTATATTGGTAACAGCTGTCAGATTACTTAAAAGAGCTACAGTGTTTCGAAACATAGGCAGGAAGTCAGGGCAAGAAGGAAAATGCGCTACCATGCCCATAAGCTGCAGAAACGCGGGGACGAGCTCAACGCACGCTCCTATGCAGAAATACTCCGCTCAATTATTCCGTGTTCTAGAAAGTTTTCAGCTTTACTTAATACGTTACATTCGTATGTCGGGTGCTCACCGATTATCGCGTACTGAGATTAGTCGGACTACTCGTAGATGACCATGTGCAGCTGTTCATTACACGTTTGCCTCTCGCTCTTTCTTATTTATCATGAATTCACGCAGGCGGCCTGGCAGTGGCTGTGCCAGGAGAGCTGCGTGGCTACAAAGAACTGCACAATGCCTACGGAAAACTGAATTGGTCGGAGCTGTTCTATGATGCCATACTACTCGCCAAATGCGGATTCCCTATTGGAAAGCACCTGGCCGACGCACTGAAAGCCGGAGAAAAGTACACGTTTGAGCTGGCGAATAAAACGAGGTGATGGTGGCTTTTTTTATCATTAGACAATTTCTTGGTGGTGGGCAGGGCTGGGCAAGGATACTTTGCATTTGTATCGTGATACGATAAAAGATACTCCGGCAAGAAGTATTGGAGATACAGATACAAGATACGCCCTCCCCATTACTGTATCCGATACGATACTTTCCATGTGTATCTTAAGACACTTCAATACATTCGCAAATGTGTTATTGTATATCTATATAATGCAGCATCAAACGCGTATGCACAAAAATGTTTGCTTGGATATTTCTTAACTCCATCCAACCTTGTTCCACTTCAATCAAATGTCTGTTCATGTCTGAAAACTTTTCTCTTTCTTGATGAAAAATACATATTGTGATTCCGTAACAATTTATTGGGGTTCGTCTGGCTGCTTAACATGAAATCTCCTTATACGGTGTGCTGTCAACAGTTTTCGCTTGTCGCTTTCGTAATTGATGGGACTCGCTGCTTTACTTGCCGAGCGGCTAGCGAGTCACTATCTGATTAAAAGAACGTCAATAAGAAGTATCTGCGCGATGGCGCAAATACTGCTGCGATGTTTTATCTTGTCCGTAAACGTATTACCGCTTACGCAATACAGGATTACCGGGCAGGTGTACAGCACCAACAACACTTGCAGCAATATTACTTTTTGACGCATCGGGTAAGAGAGCACATAAAATGCAATGAACTTCCACGTTCTACGTATATACTGGCGTCAAGCGTTCGTACCGACATATTCATTAACGTGGAGTCCTTTTACGCTTTTTCTTCTACAAGAAAACTTATGCAGCCCAAGAACGTGTCATACATATTAGTGTGGCATAAAGCGTCGCAAGATACCACCGCTATTCACACTAGTGCCCATTATAGCTCCGATTACCTGGTGGTTTGTTACAGCAAGAAATTTAAGGGTGAGCTACAAAAAAGAAAAAATACATCTAGGTAAAAAGAGAAAAGCGGTTATGTATCACACAAGCAGAGTGAACACGTCGGAACACAATACAGGCGACACCATTAATAGCTATGACATTTAAGCATGACGTATCTTCAGCTTACCTGTTAAGGTCACACAATAGGAAATTCAGTGCCTGTGGAAATTCAGGTGGCTTAGTGGCAGCAGTACCAGCTTGAGAAGTAGAATTTAGCCAATGTTTATAGTTTCAGACAGTGATGTTGCGATAGCAGTATCTTGTATCTTAAGATACACATCCTTTCACCTATCGCAAATACAGATACTAATACATGTCTTTACAGACGTATCATGATACCAATATAATATACCCAAAGGGTATCTAAGATAGTATCTAAGATACATGCACCTTCGATACTGCCCAATAATGGTTGTGGGATACTTAAGGCATCGTGAAGCACTTTAAAGTTGCAAAACATGCGTGGCTTATTGATGCGAAATGCTGGAACCACTTTAATAAATTGTAAGTTTAAAGGGGGTCTGCGTTAGTTTAAATAGTGCCAATCTTTTGAAGCTACTAGCGTTTAATGCGTGATACGTACTGTGCGGGTTACCGGATAGTGTTTTAAAAGTTGCGTTGAGTGCTGTGAATTCCCACTTGTAAAGTCCTGCAATACTACAAAACAGCTTACCTTGGGGAGTGTATTAAGGGAAGAAAATACTTGATAATGGCTTTCGGGTTGGTTCAAAAGGATTTTTGTGGATTGTTTATGCAGCTAACAAACATTGTGAGCTTTTAGATATCTTTTTAGGGGACATTTCGCTCCGTTTAATGAACAAATGTTGTTTTGTTACTGATGATCTTTATAACATTTGTGAAATAAATAGTTGAATTTCGGTTTCGTCATAAAGCACCAAAATACGTGTTTGTTTATTTGCACTCGTAGTTGAGTGCATTATTTTTTCAGCGAGATGTTGTCGATAGATAGGATTTACAGCCATTGGTTAAAAGCCATCTGCAACAAAATTTTCCCAGTGTTAAATGCTTATTCCCTGACAGTGCAGCTTTCGCGCACACTGCGACGCCCCCGTTCAACGCGCCTCAAGTTTTTGTCAGATACCTCCATGATAGGTGGTGTGCGCCTTGGTTGCTTTATTGCGTGACCGGTAGGGGCACTGATCCTCTGTATTCCAGCAAAGCAGCCCAATCTTCAAGCTATTATTCCGCCAAGGATGTCTAGAATAAGAAAGATAGCCGCGATCGAACGCATTCTTCCGCACAGAAATCGCACTGTGAAACGTATCGTGCGGGCGTCACGTGTCAGTTTCTGCATTCTTACGCAGTGATGGCTCGCGCTTTGAAACGCTTTGTTAGGCTGCACTGTTTTCGTGATGGGTCCCACATTTTTAACGCAACACTGCCTTACGGATGGACCAACGCTTTTAGACAAGGCAACGATATCTCCAACGTGGGTGAAGCTAATTAAAAATGCCGCCAATGCCGCGCGCCGGAAATGGCCACAAGCCATCACATTGAGAAGCAGCGCGGCTTACCGGAATGATTTCCCAGTCTAGGCTGCGCCGCTGGAGGGATGAAAATCTTGAAAGCGAGGCGCTGGATTTGCCTAATATCCACTAACTGCCATGTGTGCGCTTCGTCCATTTACGTGCATTTAAAAGGCTGCTAATAAGAAAATTAGGCAATTACCGGCCTCGCAGCTTAGGCATAATTGATTTATAGTACGCCGGCAGTATTTCACAAATTCCGTTCAAAATTATCTAAACATAGCGAAGGTGACAGAATTAAATTATTTACTAAAGATGAATTTTAGCATTTAGTCATATATTCGGTAATGATTCCATGTACTATGTAATTAGTCAAGCAATTACGCAATGTAAACGACTTACATTTTAAACCAAACGCGCTCTGTGATGGATCTCATGAAACAAATGAAGTGCGGCATCCGGAGAGCTCATAACCGTTTCTCGAAGTGGAGGAAGTTAACGCTGCTAATTGCTACATTGTAATGATTTCTAGGCCAACTTCACACTCAAAGCGAAACTGAACAGCCGAAGAGCCTCACTTTGATGATCATGGTATGATCATCACAGTGAATCACAAACCACCAGAAATACCAACCACCGACAGCCGATTAAGAAATATACACGAACACCTGGTACTCAATGCTAAGCGACGTCGGTTAACTCTTGTTCGTGTGTACACCAGGATTAACAGAACGGGAGGAACCCAAACCACGCCTTCGTGGAGACGAGAATGACATGGAGTAGACCAGTGCAGTATTCAATTCATTCACTGTGACTCACAGTGAGCCCACGAGTGAAGTGAGTGCTTGCGCCTAACCGTCGGGTCGACATGAAGCGACCGAAATGGTGGCTTGATAAAGACCCTCGTTTGATGCTCATCTACCTGTGAAACACACACAGTCAGGTCACCCATGGGCGTTAGAGAACGGGGAGGTAAAGTAATGGGGGAGTTAGAGAACCGGAAGGCATTGTCGAGCGAGGAGCACAGTGCACGAAAACTCGCACGCCATTTACGCAATGTCAACATAGCGAAAAGACAGTATAAGGCGTCCGTTTCGTTGAGTACTTCACTGACACTGCGTTGTTACCGTTGCCAGAAATATCAACCACTGACAGTTGATTAAGAAATATACACGAACACCTGGTACTCAATGCTTAGTGGCGTCGGTTAACTCTTCTTCGCGTGTACACCAGGATTGTCAGAACGGGAGGAACCCAAACCACGCCTTCGTGGAGACGAGAAGGACATAGTGTAGACCAGTGCAGTAGTCAATTCATTCAAGACGAATTTCCAGGCGAGAAACGCCGCCTTTGCGAGAGACTAGACTGACCTCCTGGAGGTTCTCGTTTCTATATGTCGTCATAGGACTGAATTTTCCCAATCAATACGTAGTTGACCCATTCTTGTCAGGCGGGAAGCGTGTTGTAACTTTTTTCGCGCGTGCCTGCTATTATCATTATTACTCTGCTCTTCCATTAAATAACCAGGTTTTTCCATCAACTGCTCTTCCTATGTGGTCCTTCGTGGGTTTCCATAACCCTGGTTTCGAACGTTCTACCAAAAATTTAGAGTTGTCCGCTAAACTGAGAGCGACTGCTCAAAGCGTGCCCGCAGCGATCAGGAGAAGGCATATACCTCTCTAATCATCCGCGACGTAAAAGCAGGCGATAACCTCCGCACGAAGAAAAGGATGGATGCTTACAAACTAGCTCAGTTTTAAATTCTAATAGCATACTCTTTTAAGGCGAAAGCCTTTCTAGGCTCACGGTGAAGTTTGGGCCAGCTGACCTGACCGCCGGAGTCTCCGCCTAAGCGTCATCACGCCATATCAAGACAGATTAAAGACAGTTTAAAGCATGAAGAATGATTGATAGTGACAGTTAGTGGATGATAACGTTATAACAGAGATTGGTAGAGGTCAGTAATGACTAGTAATCACTGACAATGACTATTATTGACTTGCAATGACTACTAAGGACTCCGAAAATATCAATATGTCTAACGAAGGCTTGTAACGACCACAATTGATTGCAAATGACTAAATATGCTTAGTAGTGAACCGTAATGACTAAAAGAAAGAAGAGAAAGAGAAGAGGCAAAGAGAAAGAGGCGAATGATAAGAAGAGGAAGAGTAGGCTTTCTCCGTTCACCTCTTAAGAGAGATCTAAAGAGACCCTGTAATTTTTCTTTTCTACTTCTTCATGAGCACATGATGTATGCCCCTTTCTTTGACCCCTATAAATATACAGGGCGTTCTCTTCTTTTTTTGAGCTGCGCCAATACATTGTCTATGGCAGATAGCACAATTTCAACCCTTCATCTAAATTACGCGATGACCCGGCCATTACTTCTACGAGAAATCACAATGCTCAATTGAATAATTAAACTAATTACGCTGATTAACATTTTAATTAATTGGTTTACCATACATGTTTAAATCTGCGAATTATAGTGAGTTCTCAAGGCGTATACACTTGGGAAGAATTCTCTGGACAGTACCATTTCAGCCATATTAATTTTCAATATGTGCAACTAAAGTGCCTTGGCGCTGCAGTGACTTTTTAGGAAATCGCTGTTTTATGCGTCGGAGCACAAAAGTATCTGGAACACCAATGCATATCGATGGACACATTGAAAATTGATATTTCGGAACTGGTGCTGTTCAGAGAATTCGTTCCAAGAGGATACGCCGTGCGAACTCAGCCGCTAAAATCCGTTGATTGAAATATGTGGCGTAAGGAAATGTATTAAAATGTTAATTCGCGTAATTATTTTAATTATTCATTGGGACATTTTGATTTCTCGTAGACGTAATGGCCGTCTCATCGAGTAATTTACATCAAGGGTTAGGATTGTGCTATCTGCCACAGGCAACCTCTGAAAAAAGAAATTGGTGCAGCTAAAGTAAAAAAAAAAACACCACTCTGTGTAGCTCTTTTAGACGCGCCCTAAACCAGCCATGGTAGCTTACTGGCTATGGCGGTGCGTTTCTGAGCTCAATGGAGCCTGTTAGATCCAGGCCGCGCCAGCTTCATTTCGATAGGGAAAGGACAAAAAGCCACTTGGAGATCTAATTAGTGCCGAGTACCCCACTACGGCGTGGCCCACAATCAGATCATGGTTCTGGACTGTAACGCCCCACAATCTTACTTAAGATCTGTCCTCATCTTACAAACTAATTAGGCGGACTTTTTGTTACCCCTAAACTACATCTTCTTGTCTTGTCTTGTCTTGGCTACATCTTCTTGTCTTGTCTCCAGCGTTGAGCCGGAGCAAGGATTGACAGAGGAGCCTGCATATTTCCGCCATAGGCCATTTATCTTGCATGTGCTGCTCCTTTGGTCCCAAATTCCCTACGGCACTACTACTGTCGGTTGTCGACTCACGTGTAAAAAATCTTGGCGGCTACTTCACACGCTGTCTCTCCTTCTATTTTTTGACATTTCCTACAGAGATCATTCGAGAAGCGCTTTCCGAGGCTCTTTCACCAGCCTTCGTACTTATTTTTTATTTGTCCATAGTGTGAGCCCTTTTCGGGCTGCTACAGTGTGGGAAATAGAATCTTATAACAAAACAGTGGCATGCGCAAATAATTAATTAATCAGTAATTATATACAAGGCATATAAGTACAAGGCATATATACGCTTACAATTAGTAAAATAACATTTCCAAATTTCTTTCAAAGGAAACCACAGAATGAACAAATATAAAAACCTCGGTATCAAGTTTGTTCCAGTCAACAATTGTTTTAACCAAAAAAAGAATGCTTAAAGACATCAACTCTGGAGGAATAAGGCATGAAAGCATAGCTGTGATTAATCCTTGGTGATATTCTGCCAGGAGGTCGCAACTAAGGGCTGGGATCCACGTTTAGGCTTCGCGTTTGTAATTGGAACATGAATTTTAATCTAGCAACCCTCCGGCGCTCAGCAAGTGTCGGAAGGTTAGCCTCATCAAATAACTCTGTAACTGATGGTGTTCGATTGTAGAAGGAAAAGCTAAACCTGGCAGCAAGACGCTGTACTTTTCCTAGTTTATTAATAAGGGATTGCTGGTATGGGTCCCAGATTATACTTGCGTACTCTAGACTACGGCGAACAATTGCCCTGTATGCATTTAGTTTTACATCAGAAATGGCAAACTTCAGTTTCCTTTTTAACAAGCCGAGCTTTCGCTGTGCGGATCCACAAGTGATCGCCACATGACTCTTCCATTTTAGATCATGTGTTGTAGTTATTCCAAGATATTTCATTTCATTTGTACGTTTTATTATATCACTGCCAATAGCATAGGAAAAAAAGCGCGGGTAATTTCTATATATATATACAGTCATGCAAGCCGACTTCTTAAAATTAATTTGCGTATCCCATAAGCTACACCAGTCAATAATAATCTGCAACGACTCATTCAATAAAATTTGGTCACTGGCGCTTTTTACCCGCCAGAACACCAAACAGTCATCTGCAAATAGTCGTACTTCAGTCAGTGGGTTAATGTTCATGGCTATATCGTTAATGCATATCAGAAACAGTACTGGCCCCAAGACCTACCCCTAAGGAACGCCGGACGTAACCGACAATATTCACGACCGCTCATTAGAAATTTCTAGGAACTGTTCTCGATTCTTTAAATAAGCCTGAACCCATCCTACAATTTTTGGACTTAGACCAGCGTCATAAAGCTTGCGCACAAGTTTTGAATGGCAAACCCTGTCAAATGCCTTGGAAAAATCCAAGGCTATGACACCTCTCTTCCTAATACTTTATGGCTGAAGCAAAGTATTGAACTGTCTCGAACAGCTGGGTCACGGTGGAGAGGCGCCTGCGAAATCCATGTTGTTTAGCATAAAACATTTTTTTCGTTTCCATGTAATCTGCTATATACTTGCAGAGGATGTGTTCCAACAATTTATAAACAGTGCATATAATAGAAATAGGACGGTGATTGTTCACGTTGAATCTGTCTCCTTCTTTGAAGATCGGCGCTACCCTGCCCATTAGCCAATCATCAGGTAAAGTACCGGTGTTTAATGATACCCAAAAAATTTGTACTAGGAATTCCGCAACCCAGTCACTATAGCGTTTCAGAAATTCATTAGGTATGTCATCTGGCCCTGATGACTTGTTGCAATTTAGTTTCAATAGCAGCTCTAATGCTCCTTCCTTGGAAATTTGAATTTCGTCTCCGCAGGTGTCCCATGATTGCCGTATCGGGGTGTCGATTTCACCAGGCGAGAACACTGAGCAGAAAAAGTGATTGAATTCCTTTGCATTGAGGTCTGGCTTGCTGCAAATGCTATCGTCCACGCGAACTGCAGTTATTGCTGGTTTTGAACCGGTCAGGTATCTCCAGAATCTGTCCGGACTATTGAGCATGTAATTGGTTAAAGCAGTTGAAAAGAAAATTGCCCTGGCTGTCTTTAATTCAGTTCGAACCTTCGCGTTAAGAAAAGATATCGTGTCAGGGTTTCTTGGCGTTGCCTGCCGGGCGTGCCGTAGTCGGCGTTTCAAGTGAATAATGGTTCTAGTGATCCACGGGATTGCCTTTTCTTCGCGTTTTCGTCTTACAGGTACAAATTGCGATGTACAATATGAAACTGTTGACTTAATATATGTCCAAAGACGCTGCACATCATTTTCTTGCGGTATCGTGTCAAGAACTAGCTCTAGATGATCGAGGATTGATGCGTCATCTGCCCTTTGAAAATTTAGCACACGCCTGTTACAATGTTTGACAAAACCCTTATCGTCTACCCTAAGGGTGGCTGCTATGGTTTTATGGTCCGATATTCCATTTTTACATTGATTTGGCAATTAAAGCTGTCATCCGATAAAAATATCAGGTCAAGTATCGAGTGGCATTGGCCCTGTATTCGCGTTGGTTAATTTACTACTTGAATTAGACTGTGTTTTGCCATTATTTCCAGCATACAGTCCACGTGTAGTCTATCGACAGTACTTGATATACGTGCGTTACGATCAACACCAGCCAGGTTAAAATCGCCCATTAGTATTAACCTACTTCGTTTGTTAGTTATGCTTACAACGTAATCATCAAGCTTTTGAAGAAACTCTGAGGAACTGAGACGGGCGCGATAAATAGCACCAATGATTAAAACGAATCTATTCATGAATAATTTGCACCATATGCTCTCGTGATCGTCAATGACGGGAAGTGGTTCGTACTTAGTTGAGTTCTTGATTAACAAGGCAACGCCACCGCCCTTTGTTGTCCTGTCATTACGTATGACATGAAAAGAATTAGGACAGAATTAGGCACATTCCTTTGCTGGTAAAAATTTCAAGTACTTGCTATGAACGAGGAAGATTTCGGCATAGCCTTGTCATGCGAAAACAACATTTGGCGCTTGCTCCTGCAGCAAACGAACTCTCATTCGCTCCTCCTTTGCTTCCCGGCGCATACCGTGGGTCCTAGCTTTGGTTAGCCAAGCTATTTAACGAAACAAAAGACTTAAAAATCACAGTGCAAGGTACAAGGTCCTTGCATTGGTCCTTCCATTGTCTTCATATTACTTCGTCATCCGAATCTTGTCTCAGTTGTCATCTTACTATTGCCGACGTACCCTCTCCATCACGCTGTCGTTTTACCATCGTCATCACTTCAGAAAGCTGGTACCACGGTTGTCACATGACCTTCTTTGTTCTCCCGACTTCATTTCTTCTTGTTATGCTTCGTAATCGTGCTGTCCTCATTGGACTGTGATTATTCTGCCTTTGTCATGCCATTATCGTCACACAGTAGTTAAGCATCCGTTATCTAGCCGTCGTCGTCACACCTTCGTCGCAATACACTCGTCGTCATACTATTGTCTTCACGCCGTCGTTGTCACCCTGTCCTCGTTTTACCATAGTCCTCATTTCAGAATCGTCATCTCATTGTCGCCATGCGTCGTCGTCATGCCACCTTTCTTGTTCCATCGGCGTCACTCCTTCTTCGTCATTCCATTGTTGTCACTACGTCGTCGTTATACAGTCACCGTCATGTCATCATGCTCATGGGTGGCTAATAGACGCTGCGGGCTAATAATGGTTACAATCAATCACATAATGTGTAAGCGCGACTTAACGAGGATGCAGAAAGGAATAGACGCACAGAGATGATCGATCATCTTGGCAAGCGAGTGCCAAGCTCCTCGAGGGCCGAGACCGTGTATGTCACACATAAACGAAGCAACGGAAGTCTCTGCATGACCATTACAGATGTCAAATAAACGCGACTTCAGCAACACGGTGCGTCGCTACGTAGCTTGAATGCTAATGGCATTACCGTCGACAGTCATCATGATAGTAGCTCTGTCGTAATTTCTTGTTCGTCTCCAACGCACTGACATGGTTTTGGTGTCATGTTCCGTGCGTCCGTACACCGGCAGTGCTCCTCGATTGCGTTTATACCGGCTAGCTCATGATCGTCGGACTCACACAGCGTGGCCGGCTTTTGTCAGGGCACTAGTCGCGGTTACACCCTTCCTCTAGCGTGAGGGGCAGTATTGTGTTAAACACGTACGCAGACGTGTAGTATGCCTTTCTTAAAGGGATACTGAACAAAACGTTTGCCGCCGAGATTTTTAGCCCAAACAAATGTTTGAGTGCTGAACTTTGTTGACACAAGCTTGTTTTTAGGCAGAAAATAGTGAAAAATACAGATTTTAATGCATTTTTTCGCATAATACCGCGTCTAGTGGCCGCGCCGTGAACTAGAAGAAGTGGTGTTTCTGTGACGTTGTCTGCGCCGGATACCGGCGTGCCAGGCATCCCCCGCGTCTCTGCCCCCGCATGGACGGCGCTGGGGTGCAGCGAACGATCTCTCCACTGCGCACTTGCTCGCGGCCACATACTTGTTTTCGCAAGCGGAGCTTGTGCCCAAGTCTTCAAGGTCACCGTTTGTGATCTGTGCGGCTTTCTAATGTGATAAGTGAGGCACCTGGCACAACACAGGGGAATGCCTCTACGCTGCTGCGCGCAAGGGTGGCAAAAAGGTATGTTCGGGCTAGACAAGCCGTGTCATACCTTTCCATCAGAGCCGAAGCTTCAGGGGATATTTGTGCTACGCACCGATTGGGGCCAATATGGGCGCAACAGCAAGGCGCGCGGACGTCAGGCAAGTGCCGATTGCCTACCCCTGTAGCTGCCGTTTCGTACAATAACTTCTAGAGGCGATTCTGGCGCTAGTGTCTACGGGAGCTGCAACGGGCGCGGTTATGACAGCATGGGAGTTATGGGAAGTGCACAGATTTGCTTAAATATCGTCCTTCTCGCTTCAAGCCGTTTCATGACTTTGTATGCTAGCTTTTTTCAAGAAAGTACTGCGTAATAAATAATTAAATAAACATTATCAAAATTGTCCAACGCCATTCGAACACAGGATGTCGAGCACAGAAGCCCGATATTGAAACCATTACACTGCGGATGCATAAGTCGACAAGCCACGTAAAACGCCCCTTTTGAATTTATCGCCGGAAAGCCAATGCCTTGAGAGACGCTTGGGACGTTTTGTTTTGGCCATCTCGACGAGTTGAATTGTCGCAATTAGTAGCGTCTGTGCGCGTTCGCAGCGCCTTGTGCCCTTCAGCATGTATAGATTGGTCTGAAATTTACGACAACGAGGGCATAAAAAGCCTAATAAACAAAACCACAAGAACGTTCGAGTCCACAAGCACGATGATTAGACAAATCCGTGTAATCCTCAACATACCTATGGTAGCTGAACAATGGCAGCGCTAGAAAGTCCCCTTGTAGGACACGCTGCGGTTACTGCTGCTGCTGCTACAAGCTGATACACATGACGTCGCGGCTGTCGGCACGCAGCCCCGCGTGTGCCGGCGTACAGCCGCCTTGCACTCACTATCTTCCAAAAATACAGCGAACCGTTCAAAAATACGTTAAATAAACACAACGTATCGGAACAGTTGAGTTTTCCGAGTCGAATTTCGATGCTTCCTTCCTTTTTTAACATTTTTGTTCAGTACCTGCTTAAGTACACTGGGCACTTCGGCCCGCTGCTGAGAGCATCCCTGTACGCGCCATACCTTTTGTGGTAGCTTGGCGTGCGTATCGTTTTATGGGGCCGATATTCGAACTGGTGAGCAAGTGATCACGATTACCCCTGATAATCGGTTTATTGATTTATTTCTTGTATTCTCAAGACTATACAACAGACTAGAGGGGAGGGGCAAAGAAATAAAACTTGTAAATTTCATGATGTGCACGTTACATGCACACACAAAGAAAACTGAGAATCCCACAAATATCGAGGTCATTCGGCGCCTCCTTCTTGCTCACTGCTGCGCGAACGATTGGAACTTATTCTGCGAGGAATTGAAAGCTGCGATTATAGAAACACTTATCGACCCGTTGCACTTATTTATTACAGCACTGGAGGATTCCATGCAGACAGAATGTGTGGAGAACAGACCACCCCTGTCATCTTTTACGCGGCCGTGCAGAAACTGACTTTAATCAGGACCCGTCCGCAGCAGAGCTTCGCGCAAAAAACTTCAACCCGTTCCGGCGAGAAGTGGCTTTTCCGGGAGCTTTAGACTATTGCCTGTTGCTTCTGCAATGTTCGTACGCCTAGATCTGGGGGGCTATAATGTGAAGCTATTCGACTATGATTTCATTATGATCTACTAACGTCAAAATTGCGTAACCACCGACACAATCACGGACGGTGACCCACAACATTGTTTTACCATCCCAAACAAATTCTCTCGTCGTTTATAGCACGTTATTTTTGCTTGGTTTGAAGGCGAATAGAATTTCGTACGATGACAAGTTTTTCTTATCTAATTGGCTGACATGCAGAGAGGAGCACGTAATAGCGGAAAAGGTTTCGGTGTAGCTGAGCTTGCGCAGTGAAATCAGATAACCAGGCGAGGAAAGTAGTCCCGGCGTCTCCGATTGGTCCGCTTCCCGTTGCTTAGTTTGCGGTGGCTCGTCAATGATCGCGTCGGCGAACAACTGAGCGTCGCAAATGCGGCGAAAACAGATTGGATTGGACAAAATTTAATAAAGTCCTGCAGGATGCATGCCAGCGCCCCGCGGGCGTCTCCCACGCAGTTACCGACAGGGAGTAGCTGGCGGCCGCTGCGCGAGCCTGCTGGACGGCCCATTGCTGGTCTTGCAGGAGCGGGCTTCGTAGGGTCTTCTCCCACTTGTCGGAGGTAGAGTCGGGCGGAGCGTTTCTACACTCCCAGAGCACGTGTGCGAGTGTCGCCGCGACCCCGCACGAGGGTCACGCATCGTTGAGGTAGACTTCCGGGTAGATGATATGTAACCTGGAGGGGTTGGGATAGGTAGAGCGCCAGTGAAAAAGCGTTGGCAGGTGTACCCAGAGCAATCGGCACGCAGGCGTCTCATATTGCTTTCATAACGCGGAGTCGCCGGTTACTTAGAAAAATAATTTGGGATATTATTGCATCTTCAGTGCATACACGTCACCTTGGCACGGCGAGTTTTCGCGAGATTTGTGACGTCGCGTGACAGACAGGCCAAGTGACTTAAAAAAACAAAGTTTGTGTCTCACTTCGTCGTAGTCTGCTTAGCACCGTAAACTTAGTTTTTAAGTCAGGAACCAGCTAGCTCTGCAACAAGTTTTGTTGAAGGCGGAGTTGGTTTGGCCTAAAACATTTTGACCAATAACGGCGCAGAATCAGATGTAAATTTTAGTATCTTGTACGGCTTCATCGTGCATAATCAATATGCCACTTTGAGATAGAGGGTTCTCACGGTTATTCTTATGTGGAATGACAGACCGACAACAGACTGACGGCTGTAAAGCTTTTGACCGATCGCGCAGGGCTATAACGACGGAAATAGAACAGAAACAGATTGTAACAGCTTTACTCTATAGCGACCCAGGTCACGGTCCTCCTCGATCTGCATTCATACGATTCTTGGATTTCGTTTAGGGTGCTTATCTCCTTCTGCTTTACGTTAATATGGCTGCCGTTGGTGCCTGGCTCTGCATTATATGTTGGAGAGGCTCATTTCGTCGTCACTGCAGCGGCAACCAGGCGGTGCACGTACTTCTGTATTTTCAACATCAGCGTGTATATTGCATACATTGCGGTGAACCGAGTTGCAGAATAAGTCGCGTGCTCAACTATACGAATTCGAACGGAGATAAGAGTATAGTTATTGCCTAGGGAGAGTTGTATAAGCAGAACCAGAGTGGGGCCATAAGCAGAGGTGCTAGAATCCATGCGGTTCCCACTAAACAGGCTCTTATAGACACAATACTGCACCTCACCGCCGACGTGCGCCTGCGGCTGCCCTTGGGCTCGAGTCACAGGAGATAGGAACGCCGCCAGCTATAATTGCCTACCCTGCGTCTCATAGACCCCCCCCCCCCCCTCACCCCTCTCTTCTTTCATTCTACATAATAGTGGTATTGGATTTTTCACAATGGTTAGGTTACGCGCAATCTTTAGGCACCTGTGCTTCTTTCTCCACCTACGTCATCCATGCATTATTTGGTCTGCGTCACACGTGTTCTCCGTGTATGCTCATATCGGTGAATAAGTACCTTGTCTTTGCATGCGCAGCTCCTGCTTTGACATTGTCTGATTGCATTTGGCCTTCAAAGGATACTTTTGTGCTTGCAGGCGAGCATTCATGAACAACAAGACCGGAAAAATTCTTCAAGAGGGTGAAATACTTATCCAGGAAGATTTGGCAAGTACACTAGAGATGGTGCGAGACAAGGGAGCCGACTACTTTTACAACGGGAGCTTAGCAAGCGAGATCGCCCAAGAGATCAAACAAAATGGCAAGTTTTCTTTCCCGCTGGAATTTGACGCATTAGGTTCGGTTATATAATAAAGTAAACTATAGAAATGAGGGAACAATGTAAGCACAGCGAAGGGAACTGCACAGATGGTTTTTCCCAGTTTTTCAGAGTCCCTGTCTCTTAGGGATAAAAGCCGTCTACATTAGCTGCGTTTCCACCGTTGGCACCAGCCACCAACAGCAATGTGCACATAATTTTGATGCGGAACAATAGTGAAGCTAGACATGCCAACGCTTCGATAGACCATACTGAAGGCTATCCACCAAGCCGGAATTAGAAAGATTTCAAGTGAACATTAGACTACCATGGTATTTTCGTTACATACATGAAGATTCATTAGAGCCTCGGTAGACTAAGATGCCATGTCGGTAGGCTTTTCGTTAGTCAGACGAGCCAGATGGCGCAGTCACAAGCTGCCGGCAAGCGGTCACTGCTGGCCTTGTGGTTTGATGCGGATCCTTGGCCCCGAAGTGGGAGAAGGCTGGATAGGAACATCACTGGCGGGCGCCATTTGAGGAAAGGGAGAAAGCCCCTTCTGCGGGAAGGGTAGCTCGTTTCCTCGCATAATGGCATCCAGGAATTTTGCTTGCCTGTACATTTGCTACTACATAACCATATATAAGGGGCACAGCGGGTGGAAAAATTGAATTTTTGTTTTTAGGAATACTTTTTTGAATTTTGATTGGAAAATTACGCTTGAACATGTTATTTTTCACGAGTAATAAATTCAAGCCGCACTTCCAACCGGAAGACTGCAAAAAATGATTCTTATCCAGGTTTTGTAGTAGCAAGTACTTCATCTTTCCATTCGTGCTTTAGTGATAAGGCTCACAAGCACAGTGTTTTCCCACATGGTAACCTTTCCTAGTGTAACAACAAGCGAGCGTTAGCATTCCTTTAGTTGACAGCCGCTCATTCCCCAATTGCCACAAGTACTCAGGCGAAGGCTGTGCTTCCTACACATAAGAGGGTCACAAGAGAAAAGCTTGTCAGAGCAATCCGAAAAAATACCGTTTAATCTCTCAACAATAAGATTTGGGTGCTGTGCCCCGAAACTAAATTTGCTTCCCGCTTTCTTGTTGTGATGGCAATGACTATAGCCGCACTGTGGTTAACCCAAGGGCGCAAAGGCCTTGA
The DNA here is from genome assembly GCF_050947875.1 of Dermacentor variabilis. Taxonomy (NCBI): domain Eukaryota; kingdom Metazoa; phylum Arthropoda; class Arachnida; order Ixodida; family Ixodidae; genus Dermacentor; species Dermacentor variabilis. The sequence goes on along the minus strand of NC_134570.1, from coordinate 90,713,982 downwards.
GGAGGTTCTACTAGAGTTGACCTTCCTTGCAACTCGGCAGTTGATCACTCTGAGCAACTAGAGAGACCAGGTAAGGCCGGAGAATACCACAGAAGAAACGAGTATCTGAAACACAAACAGCCGAAGCTAAATATCGGCATGACAGTGTGGCAACGAATGCTCGGCAGGGGGAGGAAGCTCGCAAGGGTTCCGAGGGCACCACCTTAATGTAGCAGGATAATTTGGAAGCTTTACGCTTCTTCTGGAAACACTGGTTAGTATTCTCGGAAAATTGAATGCACATTAATCATATGCAGTAGTACTAACACGTTTACAAACTTCCAGCTTTTTTTTCAATCTTACGCTGTCGTTAATACTGCTTAAAAATTCTTGTACTCAGTTGGGCTCAATCTCGGCTAAATTATGCATGTACACGCGCAATGAAGCTTGGAATGTTACTATTTAGTAATTATTGCAAGTTGGAGTAGCTTTGGTCATGTGTATTTAAGCAACCCATTCATCGATGTTCCCAATAACTATATTCGAAATGAAGATTGTTTTGTTTGAATATTAGCGGTAAAAGAAACAGATTGATGTTATAATCGCAATTATTCATTTATGAAGAACAATACAGGCTATTTTACTACACAACCTTAAGCTTCGTGTGATACCCAGACCTTGCACAAGCGACCCTATTTTTCCCACTTTCAGGGGCACAGAAAAACATCCAGATAAGATGTGGAGAAATTGAAATTAAAATAAAAAATAGCAGGATAAGCTATATTTTGCACAAATTTCATCTGCTGCATAGCAAAATACAGTTGGTTACTGCAATATTAGCTGTTTTTATCTGTTTGAGCTTTGCGCCACCAGGTGGATGCACCATACAGGCCGCTCCCGTTTACGGGTCCGCACCAACGCGTCACCCGCCTGCGTTTACCCGAATACCGGACACGCTAAACCTACCTATTAACTGCTTTTAATAAAAATGGTTTAAGGTGCTTTACTTCGTATGCTTGGTTTCATATTTAAAAAATGATAACCCAGCAACGATCACACGTCGATGGCGCTGCGAGCGCATGCGACCTCACTGCGGCTTGCGTTCGGGGCCGCTAACCTATAACGTGTTTCTGCTTGCGTACGCAAACCCAAACGCACCTAAGCGCTAAGGGCCCCAACGCCTTGCGTCCCCTAAACTAAAACTCTCTAATTAAAATATCGGCTATACTCGTTTGTTTTCTGGTCCAAGCCGCTGTATTTTTGTCTCTTAACGTTATACCTAGCATTCTTCGTTCTATCGCTCTTTGCGCGGTCATTTACTAGTTCTCAAGCTTTTTTGTCAGCCTCCAAATCTCTGCCCCATATGTCAGCACCGGTATAATGCACTGATCGTACACCATGATTTTCAATGATAATAGTAAGCTTACAGTCAGGAGTTGATAATGTCTGCCGTATGCGATCCAACCCATTTTCATTCTTCTATAAATTTCCTTCTCATGATCAGGGTTCCCTGTGATTAATTGACCTAGGTAAACGTAATCGCACACTTACACATTTACGTACATTGACGTAAGCTGTCTGTACTCCTTGGTGACGTCATACCTCTATGACCGCTAGTACCTCTACTTAACCAAATACCTTTTCGTAATCTATGAAAGCCATACAGAGACTGATTGTACTCTGCGGATTTCTCGATTGCCCGATTAATATCATGGATGTGATCCATTGTAGAGTATCGCTTCCTGAAAGCGGGTAATAGTTTAAGTGGTTGTACATGTATTTATTCTGGAGTCCCTCAGGGCTCAATAGTAAGCCCCCTGTTCTTTAACATTTATGTGAAGGATTTGTCAAATGTAGTAGGTGATCATATATATCAATACGCCGATTATACAGTTTTTGTATCCTGTGCCACTAATCTCTCCAATGCAATTAGTTCCTTACAGAATAAGGTAACTAAAGCTATGGACTGGTTCGCGGTGAATTGAATAAGCGTTAACTGTTCTAAAACGCAACTTGAATGTTTCCATAACCCTATCAAAGAAATCCTGCGTTTGAAACCGCAATTTTTACACACATCTGGCTGTTATACATGCACATGTCAATCGGTTAACTTCTGTTAAGTATCTTGAATTGCTTTTTGACTGTGACCTCTTATGGAACTCGCATTTGTCCCACCTCTGTAACAGGTTGCGCGTGGACTCCTCTGTATTATTCAATATGCCATGTCTTATGCCAATCTCCGTGCGAAAAATTATTTTGAATGCTTTAGTATACAGTGTAGTACGTTATGGCTTGACTGTTTATAGTCACTGCACCCTTAGATGGAGGTCAAGAATTAACTCAATTTTACGTTTACTGTTGTCAATAATAGCATACGATATCTGTCCAAGGAAAGATACAGATGTCGTCAAGTTCTTGAATTTGACAAACTTTACTTCCCTGATTGTCGAAAGTGTTGTAACTAAACACTTCTGGAATAATGATTTTAAGATGCGATGTACACCAGCCCGTTCCCTTAGACCGAAAGAACTGTATGTGATCCCCAAGACGGCAAAAAAAAAGAAAAATATGGAAAAAGAACGCCACAATATTATGTTCCAGACATAATTAATAAATTACCAACGCCTGTGTTAGACGCTAACACAAAACGCGGGGTCCAGAAATTACTCAGGATTTTCGAAGTTTAAAAGAACATTTTGTATAACTTTTTAGTATTTCGTTCCTACATGCTAATAGCTAACTCCGCTAATAACCACGTGCAGTTTTACGTGACCTGGCTGTTAGGCACTGCCAGTCAAGCCCTCTGTGGCTTTGGCAGGCCTGGTATCTGTATTTGGTTTTTCTTTACGCACAACAAAGATTATATTTATTGTATATTGATGTAGTTAGCCACTCACTTTTTCTGATCAAGCTTACGCACTTTGGTGTGGACTCGTCAATTGTAAATCTCTTCCTCAGTTATCTTCATGATAGATAAAAAATATGGGGTTTTACATGCGAAAACCGCCATATGATTATGAGGCACGCCGTAGTGGGGGACTCCGGAAATTTGGACCACCTAAGGTTCTTTAACGTGCACCTAAATCTTAGTACACGGGTGTGTTCGCATTTCGCCCCCATCGAAATGCGGCCGCCGTGGCCGGAATTCGATCCGGCGACCTCTTGCTCAGCCGCCCAACACCATAGCCACTAAACAACCACGGCGGGTTTCTTGATAGACCGTGTAATGGTAACGTTAACGTAATGGTAACGTAATGGTAAGCCTATTGCATGGCGACCTCTTGTTCTTGCTTTCCTCCTTTTTCTGTTATCGACGGCGATGCTCTTCTAATGTTCCCCTAGGGGACCTTCATTACTAGCTACTCTGACCTCATGAGCGCCCGCGGGCCCCCTAAAAAAGCAACAGCGCGACCCCCAAGTCGCCAGCCCACTTCTCGTGCTAGCCTGTAATTGAAGTGGATCCCATCTCGTTTAAAACCACCACAACTTCTCACTTCCCTGTTCACTTCGACAACCTCGAAGCCCTTCTCTCGGCTCATTTTCCATATTGCCTCATTGGCAGCCATTACGGCTCTTTGTACGCAACTGTCACGCAAAGGCACCTCCGGCACCGTGCACACCACGATCTGCACCTGAGGGGATAGCTCGCGTAAGTCGTCCACCCCCTTCGCCAAGCGCTGGGCTAGTCCTGGCCCTTTCCTGTTTAGGACGTCATTTAGCCCACGTGCTACTACGACAAAGTTGCGCACGTGGGCATTTTCCGTGAGCTTTTCTTTTGCTCGCTCCATGACAGAACTCAGTGTCCGCCCTGGAAATGTCCCTACTGCCACTCTTTTGTCGCCTTTCACCCTCTCCACAATTGCTTTGGTTTGGTTTGTTGCCTATCGGCATGGCTGAACTCAATATGGGGCATCGGCCATTTGAAACGCTCGCTGCGAGAGCCCAAATTCCTCGTATTTTTCTCTTGTGGTACGCGGAGGCAGCGCCGTCTGGTGGTGTTCCAAGAAACCCAGTGGCGTGCACGAGTAATACCACAGAAGGAGCAGCGACCGGAAACTCGGGAGAAGAGGCAAAGGAAGATTCTCTTTAAAAATAATTTGTGACCGACGGGGGAGCCTAAACTTTGACCACTGAGCACAGCAGCCCGGTGTTCTAACCATCAGGCGACGATCGCACGCGTACTTCATTTGTTCCAAAGCAAACCAGCTTGGTTGGGTTTGTTGCCTATCGGCATGGCTGAACTCAATATGGGGCATCGGCCATTTGAAACGCTCACTGCGGGAGCCCGAATTCCTCGTATTTTTCTCTTGTGGCAGCTCGCGGTCGGAGGTGCCGTGTTGGACTGCACCATCTCCGGAACCGGCGTTCTTTCTTCAGCAGTTTCCTCGTGGCACGCTAGGTAGAAATTGTCCGTTCATGATCGCCAATGTTGATTATGTTTTAAGATTTATTTTCGCCAGAGTGCAAATGCCATCGTCGTTTCACCATACGCCACCTCATATAGCCATAGGTGCGTACGCTTGCCTAACACGTAGTGGATGATCACGTTCCATTTCGTCTTTCTCTCGCGTACTCCCGCTCACTACCTATGTAGAAATCAAGAACTCTACGTCGCAAGGTCGCGTCGAGCAGCTGGCGTAGCAACTGCGCCTTGTACTGCCATATGTTGATCTGAAACGTGGTCGTCGTGCTGCTCCCGTCACAGATTCGTATACACTCACGACCTACACACACAACTACCCAATTAAGAAAAACCCGTTGATCCACCTGGCAATGCTTAGCGGAACTGTAAACAATGCTGGATAGCCAAGTACCTGCAAAAAGCTTCACATAGCATTGATTCTCAGAGTGTGTGGGGTCTGCACAAATTTTTTCTCATATTTTGCGCCGGTTAGTTGATGTGCCTGCTTAGTAGTGAGGTAGTTACGGTTACTGCGGCTGCACCCCATTCTCTTCTACAATTACACAGCGTGAAAACGGAGCGTAGCGAATTGCTCTGAAGGTTTTAGTAGTTTTCCTAAAAGACAGTGACATGTAGCGATATAACAAACATAGTGATGTAGTTCTTTTATGCTTTATGTTTTTCCCTTTTGATAATAAGTTCTTTGTAATTTAGTTCTCCTCATATTTGTGGCTTATAGACAGCTCTTTATTGCATCGTTATAAGTGTAACTCTATGTGTGTGCGTGTTTTTGGCGTTTACGTCTGTTGTTTTTCGTGTGATATCTTAAATCTGTGAGTACAGCAGTTGCTTTTTCTTTATTTGCTCGTTGAAAGTGACTGTGTGCGCTTGAACGCTCTTCATCTCATTCCCTATTTAAGGGTTTGTGGAAAGTGTAGTGCTTGACTATATTGTACGGTTTCTTTTGTGCATATGTCTCCTCTCCTATAGTGACAGTAAAATCCTCAACAGCAGTAAGGATTCATTTCACCTCATATGCTTCTTTCATTCACGCATCAATTTACACTCCGGAGAAGCGGCTGGCACACTTGGTGCCGCCTGCTTTCATTCAGAACATTCAGAACCAAAATAAATAATTAAATAAATAAAAAAATAAATAATATCGAAATACATTTTTAAGATCACTGCGCGAGTGGTCATTTGATGTAAGAGTAACACTGCGATGGAGAGAGCATCAGTGCGAAAATGAGGCATGTGGTGTTTTTAATGATCCAAGTTTTCGTTTTTGTCTGCTCTTCCAGGAGGCATCCTGACTGAATACGATTTAAAGAATTACTCCGTAACGTGGGCTGAACCACTAACTGCAAATTTCACGGGGGATCTTACCATGTACTCGCCTCCACCACCCGGAAGCGGCGCAGTGCTGTCCTACATATTGGGCATCATGGACGGATACCGCAATGGTTCGGATCTAAGCCTAGAAGACAGCATTCTTAACTTGCACAGGTGATGCCGAAGGAAATAAGCGCATTTGCCAGAAAGCTTGCTGAGGGTTTTACGCGAACGCCTAATATTGATATACGCTGACAAAAGGCGCAAAGCCAGGATGTAACTTGCGCGCAGTATCTCACGTGAGAGTGCTTATGTTTTGCTTTGGCGCGCGGTCATGGTGCGCCTCCGAAAATTGCTTGGTGATGTGTCATTTGCTTGTACGGTCACAGCTCCCGTTTTTAGTTGTCGCTCAACATCATGGCAGCTCTACCGTTGTTTGGCTGTTTGAGCTGTCGGGTGTTTGACTCAAGCACAACACGAGGATAGATGCAGTCCTGGGAGCGCAAGCAATAACACGTCATTCTGTTCATCCTAGCATTTATAGCAGCACTTTCACTTTCAAAAGCATCTCATTGACATGTATTCATTCACTCTTGCGGCGGGTTCTGTTCTGATTGTGACTCCCTTTGAAGTCTCTGAAGAGGGCAGCATAGTGCAGCTAAAAGTTTACAGCTAGCAAAAAGCCCACAAATATAAATACTTTTCTTATTGGGTGAATTCGCCTATTTTATATGGAAGTTTGCATCAGCCACAGTCTATAATGCAGCACTGAAGGAAGTTCGGAAGAAGAGGCTACAGAAAGTTTAGGTACTCTGCTACAACGAACAACAGTGCGAAGCGAATTGATTTCTTGTGGATATATGAACATAAATATATGTTTCATATTTTTCTCATTCAGCAACCGTAAATAAGTACAGTAAAATTGCGATTAGAGTGGTGCCTAATCGGTAATAATAAGGAGAGAACTGAGTTTTTTGTAAGCCTTTATTGACGCAAACAAAAATACACCTAAGGCCCAACACTTCTGTGTCATATACACTACATAGAGGTGCTTTGGTAGGCTATAAGGAATGGAAGAAGACGAGGCACCTCTAAAGATGTGAGGGTTTGGGAAAACTAGCAAGATTTGGGGGAAAATATGTTGTTCTTTAATTTTTGTCCTAGCTAGGCATAAAAAAGGAAAGAAACTAAGGGTCCGTAATTACGGAGTAATATGAAGTGCATTGAAACAAATTATGTTAAAGGTATGCTGACATCACGTTGTGAAGGTGAACATTCAGGTGGTGTATTGTTTCCTCCAGTCTGTGTAAAAATTTTCTTTTGATGGCGAGGTTTGTTGCATCATCATCGTTGGTTTCTTAGAAAGGGAACCCTGACATGCCTCACTTAGGATCAACTAGAACGGGAGCTTTTACGGAGGGAAGAAAAGAGGGAGCACAACTCTGGTAAAGGTTTCATTGAAATGGACAAGAAACTGCTTTGAAAGCCAGGTCTTATGCCTCGCCTAGCCTCTCAATGGACGTCTCAGCCGATATACGGAACAGAATTTGCTTTGTCTTAAAGGGGCCCTGAACCACTTTCTGTCGAAGGGGAGAAATTCATTAGAAGGTAAAATGGGCTATTTCAGGAATGCTTTGCCGCAAAAAGGTAATTCGAAGGGTTCAGCAGAAGCAGAGTTATCGGAAATTGTGGTGCTTCCACTCCTAGTTAAATGCCTTGTACTGCGAAAGCCACGGTGGAGCAAGGCGCGCCCACAACGCCCCTCCTACTTAATGTCACCCGTGGTGCGCACTTGAAATTTGATTTTGGTTGTTAACGTAGACGCTACTTCTTCCGATTTTGGCGCCTACGACGCGCCGAACGTAGCCAACCATTAGCCAAACGTGGTTGTTCTCAGCGAGGCGCAGTGCGCTTAGCCAGTGGCCTCGTCGTGGCATCCAGTGGCGGCCGCTGTAGCTAGGCTACGTGGCAGACCACAGCTATATGAGACTGTAGTGCGCATGCGCAACGTTTGTATTGTGCACGATATGGCTTGAGTGCGTGTTCGCGCTCATATGCTCGTCTGACCGTGCTACGTAGTACCGACTGGTTTTGTCCTTCACCAGCTTGACCGACGGATAGCAGCAACATCCAACTTGCACATTTCAAAGCTCTATCAATAAGTCTGCCAGGGTGTCTAACCAGAAGCGGCCAGAAGTGCGCGCACGCTGGGAAGCGTGCGTGTGGTCTGTCCTTAAGTTTCACGGAGCTCGAGGCTAGTTGAACGTTCAAAACTAGCCGACATTGGCGAGACCCGGTGACTACGACACCGATAGGTAGGGTGGCGAAAGTTTAACTGCTACGCGGGTTGCCGCGGCCGTGCGTGAGCCGATGATAGTTGGCTTCTTACAGAAGTACGTAATTATTATCGAAATTCGAAACGCAGGTGATCGTTTACTTCTGCTTGTTTATTAAATGTTATTAGTAAATATACAGAGTAACAGTAGGATAAAGCGCACTGATCCAAACCCCCTTCTTGACTGACGTCAGCTGTTGGCTACTAGCAGCCGCGTATTGGAATACCTGTTATCACGAAATATAGAGTTCAGGAAAGAGTGAGGAGCAGGCTTCTGTTTGAGAAGAGAGCGTTTGAGAGAAAAGGTGACTTCGTGCTCCGCTTGCGAGCTACACGCGCCGCGCACGACTGAAAACTGGGCTGTGATGTTCTCAGCAGCGTATGCTATCGGCGGACTAGGTCTTTTCAAGGAGACTGGGGGGTAATTCAGGAACCCTTTAAACTAAAGTTAAAGCGTACATGAGCTGTGAGCTTGGGATTTTAGTTAATCGTTTTTAATTAGCTGTTCTGGCGTTTGCGTTTCTTGGTGTCAAAGCACGGCGCATCATCCTGTAGTAGTTCCATCTCACTTTAGCTGTGTAGTCATATCATAAGAAGTCAACAAACACTGACATGAAGGACAACACAGGGGAAATTACTTGTGCTTAATAAATGAAATAAAGAAACGATAAATTAATGGAAATGAAAGTGGATGAAAAAACAATTTGCCGCAGGTGGGAAACGATCCCACAACCTTCGCATTTCGCGCGCGATGCTCTACCACTAGAGCTACCGCGGCGCCGTTTCCCCATCAACTTTCTTGGGTATTTCTTTCCTAGTAAAACCCTGGGAGGGTTAGCCGGTGCCACCACTCACAGACCTTGGCGGCGGATGTGGAACATCCTTTCTGCTGCAGGCGTCACGAAAACGTGACCTTTTTGGGTGAAGGCAACCGGTGAAGTTGTTTTTTCACCCACTTTCATTTCCATTAATTATCGTTTCTTTAGTTCATTTATTATTAAGCACAAGTAATTTCCTCTTTGTTGTCCTTGGTGTCAGTGTTTGTTGGCTTCTTATGATATGACTAATTAAATCGGGCCCCTCGGTTAAGCCCCTTTCTTCTCCTTTATTACATAACGAGGGTCTCGAGTCCGGCAACTTTGATGCCTTGAGGTAGCATGTGTGGGTTTGTTGACCGGTTGCCTTCATCCAATAAGATCACATTCTCGTGACGCCTGCGGCAGAAAGGATGTTCCACATCCACCGCCGAAGTCTGTGAGTGGTGGCTTCTCCCTTCCTCCTATTTTATATATTAAATTTATTCCGCCGGTACCTTCTTTTTTCGCAAAGATACAACTTGGTTTTCTAACTCGCATTGTTAAAAAAGAAAGCCTCCACAAACTTTCTTCTTTCCCTCGACTCTCTATTTTGATGCAGGATTTTCTGTTGTCATATTCCAAGGTAACAGTCAATGTGGCTGCACAGCTGTGACAGCACACACTTCTAGAACAAAAATTTGGAGCTGTTGCTTCCGACAAATAAACTAATTCCCTAGATTTTATCTAAGATGGATAATTCACTCAAGGTACACTGAAGATCACGCACATAAGTTCGCGCTTCGCAATTGGCAGGAAGTACCCTTAAAATGTAAGGGGAATTACCAGGGACACAAACGAAATCTGGACTGCACCGCTGCCTTGAAGTCGCTGGCCCTCTAAGACGTCATGAATTTTTACAACATGCACATGAATCCATAGTTCATGGCTTTTTATTAAAGGTCTACATTGCATTTCGAATAAAGTAGTCTCAACCTGGCAAGTTTTGAGAACTTTCCTCGCATCTATGTTCTGAATGCGAGAACAAAATTTCAAATTAATGATGTAATATTATACGAGAGCTCAAATGTATTAGGAAAAAAATTTAGAAATAAGGTTTGGTCCCCCCCCCCCCCCCCCCCCTTCGTTGTTTAAATTATTCATTTTTTTTCGAATACACTGTACACCAACCGCTTTGGAAAACACTTTACCGTTGTTAAATGGTTTCGAGAGGGTCGCAGAATAAAATCTACTTTTGGCTCCTCCTTTCCCACCATTTCGTACGTCTAAAGGCTCCCACATGTGGGACCTACAGTTTTTGTCAAGACGAACCACTAACATGTAACGGCTCGCAAAGAACTTACTTTTAAAAGATGAGTAGTATGTTCAGTTCATTTATAAAGCATTTGTGAGCGCATGAAACAGGTTCTGTGGACTAACAAAGAAATATTGGCAGCTAATGCAAGTTAGGATTAAAAGCGTATGAGGTGGCAGAAAATCAATATAAGTGCATGCTGTCACTGTAAGCACGAATTTGCATTATAGGTTAACCGACCCGCTGTTATTCTGCTTCAGGGAACAAAACCACGAGCCTGAGGCCCAGAGTGATTGTTTTCTAGGACATCTGAATTAGAAGGAACTTTCCAGAAGGCTGATTGTCGGGAAGGACAGCATCTTCAGGATCGGCGACATGGGCTAATAGCGTGCTGGAATTTATAGCTAAGCTCCTTTCGCAAGAAACCTCTGTTGCGCGAGAAATGCTTTATGAAGAGAGGCGCAGTACACGTACCCAGATTTAAGTACAGCCTAGTGAAACAGCTCGGCGTTTATGTTTTCTTCTTCTTCCTGGTTCTTATGCACAAACGCGCTAACAGTCGACGTAACCGCAATATCATGCAATTTTCTAAATCTCTTGTTTACCGCAGGTTCACTGAGTCGTGCAAGTTTGGCTACGCGAAAAGGGCTCTCCTAGGGGATGCTGAATTTGTGGATCGCAAAGAGGTGCGACTATTATTAGTGGACCTTTCGCGTTCGTCTGATTCAGCGCAACGAAATGAACGGCGTTATTCGAGATGTAAGCTTTTACGAGTAATAGCAGTAGGAGCACACCGACATGCTTCTAAACCAATATGAGCATCAGTCCATGTTGATTGCAAATAACCAATAGTGAAGGACCTGTGGCCAGAATCATGAAAAAAAAACCAGAAAGAGCACAAGTAACGTTAACGCAAATTGAAACAGTTCTTTTACATTACTCCGTTAGTCTTGGACATTTTTGAGTGTGCGTTATAGTCTAATTGTAACCAGCGTGACACATGCCAAATCATCAACTCCGGGTAAACTATCAATGCAACAGTGTCGACACATAAAAAGTCAGAACAGTGTTCCTAACTGGCAATCCTATACTGCAATTTTTTTATTATGCCACAGGGCGAATATCCTGAGCTTAGGTTAAATGTTAAACATGCATTTTATAAAACTTTCATACATAATAACGCTTCTGTTCCCTTTAACATTACGAGTGGGTTTTAAGTACGTGTTCTAATCACTCTATACATCTAGGCTGCGATAGCATGCAAGTAATGTAATGCTCACATGGGCGAAAATTTTTTTTTCTCACAAAAGCATTTGCGCAAATGTTTGCATCGCGCCACACTTTACAGTGCATGGAGACGTGGAATGTAATGATGTGCTATAAGAGTTGTGTATATTTTGTCTAGTTCGTTCTCGTCATTCAAAATTCAGTTGTTGCCCATGTTGATCATTGCTATAAATAACGCTATAAAACTTTAAAAAGGCAGGAACAAGGTGCACTTTATAGCAAAGCTGATTCTTACTCTCATTCTTGATTGCCGACTTTGCACTTCAGTGCAGTGTAAAGTGAGGTTAATTATTCTTATTTTTCATACATAATCGAACATTCAGGGGGCTTGATTTCGACAAATGGCATGTTTGATGGCAACAAACATGGAAACAAAAGTTTCGAGTTATTCTTTGACAATTTAGAGGAGATAAATTTTCCTGTCTGGTCTTTTTCATATAAGAATTTTACGGAGAAAAATTTGGACGTTTCTGTTACTGCTTGCAGAAATTACACACATATATCTCTCCTTGTACAGTGTCTGTGTTCGGCACGCTATGCAATAAACCCTGATAGCTTCACTTTAAGAGTACAAACGATTTTTGGTTAAACACAGTACACAGAAATTTCGCAGGAAGACGGGTTCCGAGGCCTATTTTATTTACACGCGTGTGAAACAACGTTATGATGCGCCGTCATTGATTTGGAAAACCTATGATTTGTGGCTGAAAGCGATCGGCATATTTAGAAGCGCACTGCATATTGTAGAAGGCGAGTGAAGAAGAAGTAGCAAGTTTAAGCTGACGATGTGCAAACCGTCGCGTAGCATTGGTTTAAGAAAGTGCCTATTTTTATACGTTCAGGAAGATCAAAAAGTACAAAGGACATAAAATTAAATACGCGCGCTTTTTTAAGTTAAACATACACTAGAGAGAGACGGAGAGAGGCAGAAAGAACCGCGCTGTCACTATCACCTGGCGAAAAAGGACCATGATCGGCTTGTTCTTGCACTTATATTCCTGCCTCAGAAGTAGAAGTTGACTGCGCCGGGGCAAAAGTTTTGTATGACAATCTAGAAAGAGGAACTTTAAAAAAAAAGACTCTCTTGAAGTTTACTGTAGAAATGTCAGTTGGAACGAAATTATTGAAAACGTTCTCAGTGACACTTAGCTGACCATTTACTATCCGTCTACAGTTTTATGTGTATCACATGCGTGATATTGTCAAGTAGCAGTGACGGTGAATAATACAGGTGTAAAACTCTGAATGACGAAACTAATTTTTTATTGGGTGAACTTGACCCCATAAAAGCAAGTTACACTCAAAGCGCCGCAATAGCGGCGAACACGGCCGGCGATCATCGAAATCTGATCTGCTGGTCAAGCGCGTCGGTTTTTATACATGAGTCATCGAAGGTTCCAGAGTAATCGCCGGTGCGCTCGTGTCTTCCAGAAAGTTCTGCACAGTTCGCGTCGCACATTCAATCAGATTACACACGCTTCGGTGACAATAGACAGACCACAAAACCATCGCAACTGACTCCGCGCGCTGACCGACATTTGTTAGACGGGGAAAAGCAGCCACCTGAAAAAGGTAAAAATTAAACGTGTCAATGTCCCCCTCTCAAAAACTTCGTACCAATGTACAAACAGGAAGGCGACAAACAAAAGCACACCTATTAAACAAAAGTAACGAAATAACAAAGAGACTAGATCCAATGTAACTGAGTCCGAAACAAAAATCACAAGTTCAGCTATAAAAACTCCCAAAGTTCGTCAGCACTGATAAAACAGCTTAAGTAGCACAACATGGACTATTTCAAGTCGTGAACGGCGCCGCTGTGATAGCGAAATGCCGTCTGGTGCGACCTCATAGTAGAGTGCGATAATGCGTCTGATGATCTTGTAGAATCCGAAATAGCGGCGTAAAACTTCTCACGAAGTCTTCGTCGGCGTACCGGGGTCCAAACCCAAGCACGGTCGCTATAGGCTCGAATTCCACGTATCGTCGTCGAATATTGTAGTGCCGTCTATCAGTCGTCTGCTGATTTTGATGCGGAGGTGGGCGAGCTGTCGGGCTTCTTCGGCGTGCGCTATATAAGAGGCTACGTCGAGATTCTCTTCGCCGGTGACGTGCGGCAGCGTGGCGTCGAGAGTTGTCGCGTTCCTTCTCTAAATCAGTGTGAACAGTGCCATTGAGTTTTTTTCTTACACTGCCGTTTTATAAGTGAAGGTTACGTACAGTAGCACCGCATGCCACGTCTTGTGCTCGACGTCGGCGAAGCATGTCGGCGAAGGTCTTGTTCATCTGCTCCGTAAGACCATTCGTCTGCGGGTGGTAGGTAGTTGTCCTCCTGTGGCTGTATTTAGAATGGATTGGGTGAGCTCTGCTGTAAAGGCTGTTGTTCTGTCGGTGATGAGGGCTTCTGGGGTACCATGTCGCAGCAGGATGTTCTCGACGAAGAATTTCGTCACTTCGGATGCGCTACCTTTCGACAGAGCTTTCGTTTCAGCGAAGCGGGTAAGGTAGTGCGTCGCCACAACGATCCACTTATTTCAGGATATCGACGTATGGAAGGGCCCCAACAAATCCATCCCGATTTGCCGAAAAGGTTGGCAAGGAGGCTCGATCGGCTGTAGTAATTCCGGTAGCCTTGTCGGTGGTGCCTTGCGTCGCTGACAGTCTCGGCATGTCTTGACGTAACGGGCGACGTCGGTGGTCAGACGTGGCCAGTAACCTTTCCTGTATTTTCGATAGCATCCGGGAGAATCCGAGGGGCCCAGTGGACGAATTGTCATGTAGGGCGTGCAGTATTTCTAGACGCAGTGCTGAGAAGAAAAACAAGGAGGTAGTTGGCGCGGACTGGTGAGAAGTTCTTCACGAGTAGGTTGTTTTGAAGCGAGAACGAAGACAATCCTCGCTTAAATGCCCTAGGGACAACGTCGGTGTTCACTTCCAAATACTCGACGAGGCTTTTTAGCTCCGGATCGAGTCGTTGCTGTTCACCGAAGTCTTCCGCGCTTATTATTCGAAGGAACGCATCGTCATCCTTGTCATCTTGAGGCGGCGGGTCAAGAAGGGAGCGTGATAGGCAATCGGCATGAGAGTGTTTTCGTCCGGACTTATAGGTTACAGTGATGTCATATTCTTGTAGTCTGAGGCTCCACCGCGCCAGCCATCCTTAAGGATCTTTTAAATTCGCTAGCTAACACAAAGCGTGGTGGTCGCTGACGACATTAAACGGTCTGCCATATAGGTAAGGGCGAAATTTAGCTTAGCCCAAATGATGGCGAGGCATTCGTTTTCGGTCATAGAGTAATTACCTTCCGCTTTTGACGGCGAGCGGCTGACGTAAGCTATCACCCGTTGAAGTCCGCCTTTCCTCTGGAGTAGAACGGCACCGAGGCTTAGGCCACAGGCGTCTGTGTGGGTTTCTGTATCGGCGTTTTCGTCGAAATGTACTAGTACCAGTGGCGACTGCATGCGTCGTTTCAATTCTTGAAACGCGTTGTACAGGCACGTTTTCCACTTGAATTCGACATCACATTTAGTTGGATGTGTCAGTGCCTCAGCGATGCGTGAAAAGGCCTTGAAAAAGCACCTGTAGTAAGCACACATGCCAAGGAATCTACGCACCGCCTACTTGACGATGGGCTGCTGGAAGTTTCCGATGACAGCTGTCTACTACTGGTCGGGGCGGACTCCATATTTGTTGATAAAGTGGCCCAGGAACAGAAGCTCATCGTAAGCGAGGCGCCACTTTTCTGGATTCAGAGTGAGCCCTGATGACTTGATGGCCTCTAATACTGTCGCAAGCCGCCTAAGGTGATCGTTGAAATTTCCGGTGAAGACGGCGACGTCACCCAATTAAACAAGACAGCCCTGCCACTTCAATCCTGCTGACATCGTGTCCATCACGCGCAGGAACGTTGCAAGCGCCGAGCACAGTCCGAATGGCATCACCTTGAACTCGTAGAGGCCGTCTTGCGTGATGAAGGAGGTCTTTTCGCGATCTCTCTCGTCGGCTTTTATTTGCAGGAGCCAGACTTGAAATCCATTCACGAGAAGTATTTAGCGTTGCAGAGCCGATCCAATACGTCATCTATCTGTAGGAGGGGCTATACGTCCTTGTTAGTGATCTTGTTCAGTCTGCGATAATCGACACAGAAACGTTGGGTTCCGTCCATTTTCTTCCCCGACCGAGACTACAGGAGATTATCAGGGGCTTTTCGGCGGCTGGATGATGTCGTCTCGCAGTATGTCGTCGACTTGATGCCTGATATCTTCCGGTTCTCGCGTCGAAACTAGGTAAGGGCTCTGGCGTAGTGGTCGAGCGCACTCTTCCTTTATTATGCGATGCTTTGCAACTGGTGTTTGTCGAATTGTTGACGTTGTCGAAAAGCAGTCTTTGCATCGCCGGAGGTGACTTCTGAGGTGTTGCTGCTTACTGAAGGGGAGATTTCGATTTATGTCGAAGTCTGGTTCGGGAACTATGGACGTCGGAGTAGGTGCGGCAGAATCCTAGAGGACAAATGCATTGCTGGTTTCTACAATTTCCTCGATGTATGCGATTGTCGTCCTTGTTGATGTGCTTGAACTCCTGGCTGAAGTTAGTCAACATCACTTTCGCTTGCCGACCATGCGGTTGAGCGATCCCTCTTGCGACGCAATTTTCCCGATCGAGCATTAGACGTTTGTCGCCCTCGATGACACCTTCTACGACTGCGAGTGTTTCGGTGCCGACGGAAAGGACAATGCTGTAGCGAGGCAGGATGCTCACTTGATCTGTGAGCACATTGAAGGCATAGCGACTAGAAGCACTCTCCGGTGGTATCGCTTGATCTTCGGATAGCGTTATCAATTTCGACTTCAAGTCAGTGATTGAACCGTGTTGTTTCAGGAAGTTCATGCCGAGACTTACGTCTCGCGAGCACTGTTGGAGGATAACGAACGTCGCAGGGTAGGTCCGGCCATGAACTGTAATTCTTGCCTGTAATTCTGTAATTACAGGCGAGAATCTGTAGGTCCGGCCATGAACTGTAATTCCAGTCGGCGTTACTCGGTGTTCTCGAGCTGTCCGAACTTGAGGGTCGTCCCATGAAGTCTTGACTTTCTTCAACTTGGCGGCGAATAATCCACTGATGACGGAGTAGTCGGTACCAGTGTGTACAAGTGCGGTGACTTCGTGGTCATCGGGAAGAACATCGAGGTTGGTGGTTCTTTGTCGTGCATTGCAGTTGGCCGGGTGTTGGCGTTGGATCACCGCTACGTCGTGTTGACGTGACTGGAGCGTCGCGTCATAAGCTCTTCTTTTCTCGGCGTATTTGCTCCCAGGCTTCGTCGGGATGGCGGCGTGTCGTTGCTATGTCGTCGAGGTAGTCTTCGGCGTCTTCGTCGGCTGCGGAGGATCTTCGTCAGTTCGAGGAACAGCAACCGCACCTCCATCGGTTGCTGCTTTTAGTTTTTCAGATATGAGCTGACGGACCGGCCCCTGGCATGGCCAGTGCATGGCTGCCACTGTGGCGACAGGTAGCGTCCTGGTGACGCCAAATGGTATGATCGTGGAGGGCTCCAATCATAGAGTTTCTCACTATAACACCTAGAGCGTAATCTGGCGCCACCGTGTATGGGAGTTCCTTAAGAGGAAGCTTTAGCTCGGGCCCAACTCCGACGCGGCCTATTCAAATACATGTAAAGCGCAAAAACGTTTTTATGAAATAACCCCTGGACCGATTTTAATGAAATTTGTTGAATTTGAAAGAGAAAGTTGAATTCTAGTGACTGTTGGAAGCGGAATTTCTATTTAGGGCTTGAATTTTTCTTAAAACGATTTTCAAATATTTGACCGTTTGAAAAATATAGAAGCACAATTTTTAAAAATTGATAGCTCTGTATCAAAAACAGATATCGCGGTTCTGTGAACGGCATCCATTAGATCATTGAAAGTGGACAAATTCGATATGTCATTTTACATCTTACGTGAATCTGTTACGTTGTTTACAAGGGTTCTGCAAAAGCTGTATTTCCATGTTACTTAATTTTTTGAGATTCATGTGTAATATATCAATTTTGTCCGCTTTGGATGTACTATTAGATGCATTTCACAGAATTGTATTATCGTTTTTCCTTTAGGCGTTACGGAGTTGTAAACTTGGCAGTTTTGTTTTTTTTAAATTTCAGATTTTCGCCAGTTTTTAATAAAAGATTGACGCCCTAACTGAAAAATTTGAAACCAACAGTCACAAGATTTTAAGTTTTTCTTTTAAATGCAACAAACCTCGTCAAAATTGGTGCAGTGGTTGCCGAGAAAAACGAATTCTCTTTTTACATGTATTTAGATAGGAGCACCCGAGCACCGTGCCGTCATGGGAATGACGGTATATGTGTCTGCGAGGCTCGTGTTGGCTGGTGTTGTTAGAGGCTTCGTTTAGAACGTAGATATGGCTACGCAAATAACGCGTTTTCAAAGTAAAATCTTCATAAAATGTTTCCATTCACGCATATTACATCTTTACTCACCTAAAATGCATGACCAAGCGAAGAAAAGCAAGAACAGACGACTAACTGTTTCAAAGCGAGCACGAACCCTGTCGTCTGTCCTCCAACTTTAGCGGCCCGCTGATACGTTTTACGTAACCTGTAGTCGTACACACAATAACAAGTTCTCATAGTTAAACAGAACATGTTTTCGCGTAATAATAAAGCTAAAACAGCTTTTCATAGGCTGTTTTAGTAGAAAATGAATCATTGTGACAGACGGAACTGTACTTCCCAAGCGCGTCTTCAAGGTGTCCTGTCTCTATGAGAACGATGCCAATCCGAAGTCACAATATACCGGCATTCCCATGCATACCACAGAGCAGCAGCGCCAGATTTCCCTCTAGGTAATGTAGTGAGAAACTCTATGGCTCCAATCAGTGGCGGCGAGGTAGTCGCCGATATTACGTGGCCGTTCCCCTTGTTGTGCGCGCGGCGCGTTCACGGCGAACGTTGGCAGTCCCAAAGTCGCGGTATGGGTACCAGCGGTAGACATGTCCGGCTTCCCCGCAGCGATAGCAGTGCGGGCGGTGGTTGGGGACGCCCAAATGCCCGTCTTCCTCGGGTAGCGGCGCTGGGCGACGGCCGGGCGTGCTGGCCGCGGCGGCGGTGCGCGATGGAATTGCAGCGTTACGGGGCCCTGGCGTGGTCGCTGAAGGGGAGCTTGACGGCAGGCGACGATGGCGTAGGTCATCGCTTCCGGCTGGGCTTGCGGTGATGCCCGAACTTCTAGTTCTTTTAGGGACCGCCGAAGCTCTTCTTTAACTATGTCAGCGATCGAGGCCACCTGGGGCTGCGACCTTGGGTACAACTTCTGCAGCCCTTCCCGTACGACCGTTCTGATCGCCTCGCGCAGGTCATTGGCGCGTAGCCTTTGAGCTTCGGCGGAGTTCATTGTCGGCACAGGCCGGTTGTATTGCTTGGTACGCATTTCAAGCGTCTTCTCGATCGTTGTGGAGTCGTAAACAAAATTAGCGACAGTCTCGGGCGATTCGCGTATCAATCCGGTGAAGAGTTGTTCTTTCACACCCCGCATCAAGAACCGAACTTTTTTTCCTCGGAGTTGGTGTGGCGGAAGAGGCGAGTCATTTCCTCTGGGAAGATCGCGATGGTCTCATTGGGTAGATGTACTCGGGTTTCTAGTAGATCTTGGGCTTACTCTTTGCGTACGACGCTTGTGAATGCCTAAAGCAAGCCGCTTCGGAACAGGTCCCACGTCGTTAAAGTGGCCTCTCGATCCACGAACCACGTCCTGGCGGCGTCTTCCAATTCGATATAGACGTGCCGCAGCTTGTCGTCGCTGTTCCAGCTGTTAAACGCAGCGACCCTCTATTACGTCTCCAGCCAGCTTTCCAAGTCCTGGAATGTTGAACCGTGGAACGTGGGTTGGCTCCCTGGGCGGCTGTAGCTTGATAGGCACTGGCGACACTGGGGCTGTCATTGTAGCTGCTGTTGTGGCTGTGCACTTTCCGGTCTTCCCAGGGAAAAGTTCGTGTTCTGGACGTAGACCTTGCGGTCTGCGGCTAGCCTGCCTGTCCTTGGCCGCATTGGTGTCTTCGTGGCTCGGGCTTGGTTCCCGGCTTTGCGGGGACGTTCGGTGCATGAACGCACTAGCACTTACACCAGATGTTACGTAGTAGTGACGATGAATAACACAGCTTAAAACTACGAATGACGAAACTAACTTTTTATTGCGCGAACTTGTGCCCACAAAAGCAAGTTACACCTAAAGCCAGGGAATGCGGCGAGCAGGGCAGGCGATCGTCGAAATGTGATGTGTCGGTCAAGCGCGTAGGCCCTTACACATGAGTCATCGAAGGTTCCAGAGTAATCACTGGTGCCTGTGTGTCTTTCAGAAAGTTCTACACAGTCCGCATAAGACATGCAATCAGATTACACGAGCTTGGGTGACAACAACCAGCGCATATAGAACCAGTGGTAACATTCGAGAAATTTCCGATACATACGGGCGCGTCTGGCACTGACCGATAACATTTGTTAGACGGCGAAAAGCGGCCACTCGAGAAAAATAAATAAATGCACGTGCCAATATAAAGCCTGTGTACATGCGACCTTTGTGTATCTCACAAGAGGTGTAAAAAAAGATAAGTGACACTTAACTTTGAAGGGTCTCTATATCTCGTGTGTTTTCCTGTAGTACACGCCATATTTATCCTAATTAGGTACTTTCATATGCGCAGAATGTTCTATTTTTGGCTATGTGGTTGTGCTGCCGAGTCTGAGACGCTCGCACACATTATCTGTGTCTGACCGAGATACAGTGCTGAGAGACAAGTGATGTGCAGAGTACTGGACCAGTTGGACAATCGCCCACTTTCAGAACTAAAAGCTTTAGGCCAATGCTCCCAAAGGACATCCGCGTTGAAGGCCTTACTCGCGCTATTAAGGTTCTTGCGGTCTACGGGGTTCACGACAGACTTTAAGAATGCCGCCCCCTACTGCTCTGTAGTGTACGCGCTTTGTTCGTGCTTGTCTCCCTTTCTTTCTATCTCCCCCTTCCACTCTGTTTCTCTCTTTGTCCCCTTAACCCTTGCCCCTGCGCAGGGTAGCCAACCGGAACTACCTCTGGTTAACCTCCCTGCCTTTTTCTTTATTATTCTCTCTCTCTCTCTCTTAAGACTCTGGTTCAATTCCGGCCAGTGCGGCCACGTTCCCGACGGAATTCGAAAACGCTAGTCTCTTATGCTTTGACTTCACGTTAACCATCCCCAGATTGCCAAGATTAGTCCGGGCACCTAAATATAGCGTGACCCACAGCCCAGGTCTAGCTTTCAGACGTTGATTTCATAAATATGCTGTACAACATTTGCACAAATGTACATCCTTGGATATTTGTATTAAACTGTGAGACTCTAAACATTTTTTTCCGTGTGCGAGCTATGCTCAATTTTGCCGGTCAAAATTTAGAGCACCAGGAAACGTGTAAGGGAGCAGCAGTTGGTACATCAGAAGAAGCTGCTTTAGTATAATTTAGCAATTTCTGATAGCAAGCTGAATTGTCTACGTTTTCGAGTTGTAGCCGCCCTTAGATAGTTGGGTGAATTGCTTTCTGTCGATTTACTGAGCGAACCACTTTATGATGCTCGTATCACATTATAAATGCTTTCGTTTCTCTTCTGACTTTTCTTATTTTTCATGCAGTTGGTCAAGAACATGACATCAAAGTGGTTCGCCGAACAGGCAAGGTCTAAGGTCAATGACTCCTGCACCTACAACAACCCCGAATACTACGGATTTGTCAATGAAACTATTGAACAGGACACGGGCACCGCCCATGCTACATTCTGGGGGCCAGATAACATCGCCATCAGCGTCTCCAGCACCATAAACTATTAGTATGTGTTGTTTTACTAGCATAATTTGTTAGTGTTAAACATGAGAAAAAAATATATTTATTTGAAGGCAAACGCTCAGAGCATAGCGTAATCCACTGCGTTCTCGCCAGCTCCTCAACAATAAGCGAGAGAAAGAAGGAAGAAAAAGAAGGAAACAAAGGGAACAGAAATATCAGTGATGGCAATTGTTACAAGGAGACCTAATAAATAACACGTTTGTGGTTGGAGTGGCGTCCAGTTGTCAAGCAAGCCAAAACAATGGTTTCATACTACTTATGAGCACTCCGGTACGTGCGTGATCACTATGAGGTGAAGGACGTCCATTAAAAAAAATTATCGTTACGTAGGTCTTTACAGCACTTCGTGTCGGCTCGTCCGGCGTGGGGTAGCCGTACTGTCAGGATTTGTGAGTTGACCAGACGAGCTTTAAGTAGATAACGGAATTGATGCAAAATGAGAAAATACGACAAGATACTTTAATTAATGAATATAACGCGCTTACATTCTTTGGCAGCATTTTGCAAAACATCTGAAGAAAACGCCATTTCGATCTTATTTTCAAACAGTAGTGCGAGACAAGTCTATTTTAGCATTGGTGTAGATTGAAAGAAGTTAAATGTAATTAAGGGGAGAGCGCGTGCACTGTTCAAACGAGGCTATAGGACTGCCACACTAGCAAAGGATGTAATAACCGAGAATGGAGTTTTATTGGCTTCTTTTTTCATGGCTGCGTTGCGTTTCCATCTCTTTGCGCAGCAACGTGAATGCCTGGTTTGTTTTGCGAACTAAAAGAAAGAAGAAACGATGGCAGAACACATGAACTTGTTTGATTATACGTTGGGCTAAGCTTTTGTTTAACGTTTCACCTAAGTGGTATGCAGATAGACACATGATGCATGTAATTTCCTTTAATTTCTCAATTTGAGCTAGGAATTGTTTACGTGTTTTTCCATCGCGAGTGCTTTTGTGCCATTTGGCTTTTGGAATATTTGTTCCTATTCTGCAGTGCGTTTCGCTGCATGTAGCTAATATGGTGATGATGATATTTTTCACAATGGCACAAGCTCAGTGTGGGGGGATAGGAAATTAACCATGTGATAGTATAACAACAAAGCAAAAAAGAAACAGAAAACTATATGTAAACGAAATTTTCTAAGAAACGAATGATAAATCTAACATATTAGTGTGAAATAGAGTAATTAGCCTGACTGAAACTGGTAGATATGAAACAAACTTGCTAAGAAAAAGCTAGACGGGAAGGAAAAGGTAAATTTTAAACATTCTAACTCTTCTTGAGATTTTTATAATTTATACAGAGAGAAGTAAATGAATAAGTAAAGGAATGGGAATATTGTTACGTAGGAAGACAGCGACGAAAAGCTATTTACAAGTATATTTACGGGGCTATAGGCCGCAATTGGCCAAGAGGCAACAGCCCGCGCTAGCTTCCAAATCGTCGTCGTCTTCTTCTTACTGCTCGGCTCTTCGTCATTGGAAATACTATCCCGTAGCAATATCAACAGGAATAATTGTTTTCCAGAGGCATGTCTCGGCATGTCTCGGCATACATGTCTCGGCAAACGTTCCTATGGCTGTATTCCAACACTGATGCGCCAAGTGAGAGTACAATATCAATGCATAAACATAGCCCGTGATAAGGAAGCTAGATTTCCAATATTTTTTTTGAGTGGAGAACCACGCATGACAGAAATAAAATAGTAGATTGATCACGACTCATTGCAAATGTTGCTTAAAGGATCTACTTCCAGACGAGATGGTCGCGAGTAAACATTAAGAGGTGGCATACAGCAATGCAAACACGTAAATGAAATTTGATTTTTGGTGTAGCACATCACGTCTGTTCCAACAATAACTTATGGGCATAAATTCCGTGGATTGTGCTAGTAGGACGCTTTTTATGCCTTCAGCCGCAGTAGTCGTCAGCCCAGAGACCACACGACTTCTAAAAATGCACGTGCAAGTAAATCAGCTGTCTTATTACGATGAATTCCGATATATATATATATATATATATATATATATATTTATTTATTTATTTATTTATTTACATAGGGCGCTTTTTAGCAAACACAGATTTTTTATAAAGGGGCTATAAGCGCTGCGAACGTGGTGTTTTTTTACGAGCGCGTTCCTCGGCCAGGTGGTCATATTTTGGCGCTAATAATGTGACCCTTATAAGACTAGCAAAACATACGTAAATAACATGGGTACTACCTTAAGGGACAGTTTATAGGGAAAACTTCAAGGTAGTAACATTTTAATGCACTTTCACTTGATAAAAATTTTAGAAATTGCACCTAATTCGAGATATTTATCATAAAGGTTCAACAGTAAATCCAGCCATCTTGACCGAGTGTCGAGTGTCATTTGGTTTTGTGAGCACATGTTCTCCCAGTAAAAAGTTAGTTTCGTGATTCGGAGTTTTGCAACTGTGTTCTTGAACGTCACTACAACGTGACATCTGGTGGAGGTGCTTTGCGTTCATGTACCGTACGTTCCCCCAAAGCCGTGAAAGAAGTCCGACCCGCGAGGACAGCACAGATGTCGGCCCGGACCATCGAGCTAGCCTCAGGCTATGAAACCAGTCGCACGAGTACAGCCTTGTTCCCCAGAATACAAGGAAGCGTACGAGGATCACCTCAGCAACAGTGTCAGCCCCAGTGCCAGCAACATTGATCATGCAGCAGCACCCTAGGGAGACACCAACGTTCCGCAGATCAACATTTGAGGACCCAGAAAGCTGGCTGGAGACGTATGAAATAGCCGCTACATTTGACGATTGGAACAGCGATTGGAACATCCTTTTATCAAGGCTATAAGAGCTGGTATGAGCAACCTTAGTGAAATGTAGCGTGGCAATATAACCCGCATATACAACATGGTAATATCATTGTATGTTAATGGCATGCATATACCTGACTATACGCGGAGCCTTACGCCGACGCCTGTAGCGATGATCACAACAGCGAATCTTCGCTTGCAGTGTCCATATAATTGCTATCTCAATAAAATGCCACGTTCGCTGCACTCATTACTTAAAAAATTCTGTGTGGTCTCAAAAAACGCTTTATATATTCACCGAATGACCCACATAAATAATTCTGTTATCAAATTAGATGCCACATTAACTGCATATGTTGCCATATATAATCTGGTGGAATAAATCTATAGTGCACAGCGCCTTTTGTGACGGAGATAATGTAGAACTGCACAAATAGGTAAACCCTGTCAATAAATGCTCATAGTGAGAACTAGAGGTTGAGCACGGGTCAGTCAGTCAGTCAAGAACTTTATTGAGGTCCTGAGGGGGTTTGAGCCGTTGGAGATCGCACGCTGGGAGCTCCTTGGGCCGAAACGGTAGGCGACGCCCAAGTCGGGACGGGAACGTGGTGACGCTCCGCCAGTTCTTGGGCCCTCTGGACGGCCTTGAGTTGGAGTGTGAGGTCCGGGCTTTTGAGGGCTTCTTCCCATTCGGGCTCACTGGAGAGAGGGCCCTCTGGTAACGCGGTACATTGCCAAAGCATGTGCGAAAGTGAGCAATAGAGTTCTGGGCAGTCTGGGCAATTTGCCGGGATTTCTGAATTATAGTGGCTTAATAGGCCTCGTGACGGATACGAGTCCGTTTGCAGCATTCGAAACGCAGCCGCCTGCGCGCGCTCGAGTTTGGCGTGCGGGATCGGGTATTTCATTCTGCCTTTTCGATAGTGTGAGGTGATTTCTTGGTAAGTGAGTAGCGGGTCATTAAACTGAATGTCCAGCCCCTCGGAGGCCGTGGGACCGTCGCGGCGGGCAAGTTCTCGCGCACGGTCGTGGGCCGTTTCATTGAGGTTGGGTTTTTGCGGGTGAATGTCTTTCCCCATGTGAGCGGGGAACCAGGAGAGGCATCGTTTGCACTCTTTTGAGCTTGCTAGTAGTATATGCGCTACCTCTTTCGATACGTTGCCGCTTTCATAAGCCCGAATTGCAGCACGCGAATCCGTGAGGACATGGGTAAATGTGGGGTCTGCCATGGCGATGGCTAAGGCTGTCTGTTCTGCTTTAGCGCTGGTGGTCGATTTAACCGATGCCGATGATCGTAACGTTCCGTTGCCGTCCGCAACTGCTATCGCGAAAGTTGATGTATTGCCGTACTGGGCCGCGTCCACAAATGCGGTGGCTTCACGATCCGCGTCGGAGCGGTCGAGAATCGCGCGGGCGCGGGCCCGGCGCCTACCCACGTTGTGTAGTGGGTGGACGTTCCTGGGAAACGGTGAGACTCTGTAGTTGTCTCTAATTTCACTCGGTAGGGTAACAGCGTGCTCGACATAGGGAGATGGGGAGACATTACCTGCGCTTAGAATTAGTCTACCGGCTTTGGACGAGGATAGGCGGAGTATTTGCGCCATAGTCTGAGCCTCGATCACTTCGTCGATGTTGTTGTGCATGCCTAGCTGATCAACCTTTGCTGTACTTGCTCTTTGCGGAATGCCCAAGACCTGTTTGATGCTCTTGCGCATGAGTGTGTTTAGTTTCGTCTTTTCTGTTTTCGTCCAATTGTGGGCAGAGGCGACGTAATTAATATGGCTCATAAGGAACGCGTGGTATACGCGCAGAAGGTTATCTTCGCAGAGACCCTTTCGGCGCCCTGAGACACTGTGGATGAGTCTGATCATGTTTTCGGTTTTCGCGGTTAAGTGTCTTATCGTGTGTCCGTGGCATCCGGTGGCTTCGATTAGGAGCCCAAGAATGCGTATGTGGTCGACTCGCGGAATCTGTTGTCCGTCTCTTGTGTGTAGCGCGATCGGAAGTTCGTCTAGAGGAGTTAGGTGTCGGACTCCTTGGCAAGACTTGCGATATAGTAAGAGTTCCGATTTCTTGGAGGATAGTTTCATACCTGTGTCTAGTAGGTACTCCTCCGTGGCATCTAAGGCAGACTGTAATGCCTGCTCCATGTCTGCAAGGGAGCCTCCCGGGCTCCAGATGGTGATGTCATCTGCATATAGAGCGCAATTAACGTTCCGGATGTCTCGTAGTTTGTCGGCGAGTCCCTTCATCACTATGTTAAATAGTAATGGAGAGATGACGGAGCCTTGCGGTGTTCCGACAGAGCCCAGCGTATAGCGGTCCGACTTAAGTTGTGAGACTCGCAGTCGGGCTTCTCTTTCTTTTAGGAAGGAGCGCACGTACTCCTGAAATCTCTGCCCGAGGCCGAGGCCTGCCACAGACTCCAATATGAAGCGGTGCGAGACGGTGTCGAATGCCTTCGTGAGATCGAGGGCGAGGATGCCTCGAACGTCTCTTGTTTTAACGTCAAAGACCTGTCTCTTATGGAGCAGCATGACATCTTGCGTGGAAAGGTGGGGTCGAAGCCCTACCATGTTGTGTGGGAGGAGTTCGTGTTCCTCAATGTTTGTCCGCGCATGCCTTTGTATCTGTATATATTTTAGGTGCACAATGAAAGGCTTAGAGACGACCGACAACACCAACGACAGTCGGACGTCATCTGTTTGGTGCTCTGCTGAGAGTCGCTGCTGTCGTCTGTCGCCTCCATGTTTTTTTTTGCGTTTTAGCTGATTCTTACAGATAATGAATTAGGTTTGCCAAGAACACGTCGTGCTGAGTTAAATATCCATCTATTTTTGTTCTTGCATTATAACCGTCTTTCTCTGGACGCAGTTTCGGCAGTTTGATACGCACCACTTCGGGAATATTGCTGAATAATGAGATGGATGACTTTTCAACTCCTGGAAAATCAAATATATACGGAGTTGCTCCTTCTAAGGCAAACTTCATCGCTCCAGGAAAGCGGCCTATGTCGTCTATGGCACCAATGGTGCTAGTGAATTCGGCAGGAGAAGTCCAGCTCGTCTTGGGAGGAACCGGTGGATCCTTGATCACTTCAGGAATCGCTTTGGTATGTTGCCGCAATGCAATTACATACTATGGCGACAATTTGGCTTTCTGTATAAGTAGGTTAGACAATGTGATGTTATATTTCTTAGTCATTTTCAAACTATGCACGGACAGGTCTTGTCTGTACTTCTCGTGTGCAAGAAACTTCAAACTGTGCGACTAACTTCTTTAGATAATGTTCTCTTATCGTGTGGCACATAACTGGGCACACAACAGCTTACACCGTGCGTGAATGAACATTGACATATCTGCTCGTTGTTAGAAAGAGTGCGACACCATTATTAAAAGCAACAAAAATCAACTGGTACGATTAGCACGAATGTTTAAGCAACTCGAAGCCTACTTTAGACACGTTTTTCTGCTGTTAAATGCAGTGAACTTCTTTCTGCTCACGCCATGACACTGGTAAACACTGCACTCATGACGGCGAATTTAAATACAGTGCTTCAGATTTACAGCTTTCAAAAGGCGCTGTATGCATTATTCTTTGCTCTTCCCCAATCATGCATTTTACCTCCTTTTGATGGACGCATATATATAGAAAATTTCATCACGTAAATGGAGGAGCACTTGCGTATCTATGTATCTCGATAGGAGTAGTTGATCTTCAATTTCTTAATAATATCTCCGTATTTAAGAAAAAATTGAGTGCACATTTACGGTTTTTATGCTGTTTTTTTTGCTATGGGTGGCGTAAAATGCAGGTACATCACGCTCAGTGCCATAAACACTTGCAAAGGTGTGTACAATGATGCTTAGCTGGCGTAGCCAGCTGTGAAAGGGCCTTCAGTATAAGGATGACTAAACATTATTTGCAAGGTTATTTCTGCCTTAAATCGGCGACCTGGAGGCGTTTCCGACTAGGCTGTAGAGTTTTTACCCCGAGCAATCTGCACACCACTCACCAAGGACCGTCACAGGCTCGCCCCGATTCAACGCTTTCTCAATCCAGAGCAAGCAGGCGTCAGCCGCTACCAGCTGCTAAAGCAACGTCCTGTCGAGAGGTCGGGACTCGCTTAGTACTATATTTATTTAAAATGGGAAATAGCAGAGGGCTGGCGTATTGTGTCGTAAACTGCTAGAACTGCGACTGAGACTCGAATGTGTTGGATGAAACTATGTGCGAGCTTCATCCACCTCAGCAGTAGAATTCCCGTGCCGAGAGGAAGAATTCTGAGCCTTGAAATAACCTCAAAAATAGCCCGAAAAATAGCACACTAGCTGATACAGCCTCTTCTATCAGCGAATTGCACCTTCTTCCAGGGATGCATACATACTTTCTCTAAATGTAAGTCAAGGTGTGGGACTCGTGCACCCCTTCATGTCAAATACAAGAAGAACACTTTTCTCATGACCAATTGCAAGCAACACACTGTTCCTTGGAAAGCTGGAATAATTATTGTTTGTACAAAGTACATTTCTTTAATCAGACACGGTCACCATGACTTCGATGCAGACGCACTATGTCTTTCTATTTCCAAACAGGATTTTCCCTTTATGCACTTTATACTGATGTGACAGATCAGAAAACGCGCAGAGCGCATGGAAGTATACACATTTAGACAGGCTACATGAAAGTACTTGAGGGGTATCCAATTGTTCTTTCCAAACAGCAAGTGCGCTAGTTGTACTACGCAGTGTAGCTACATCCATCATATTGTATGGAACTAATCACTGCGACAAATTGACATCACAGAAGCAAGAACTTGTTGAGCTTTTCTTTGCAGAACTTTCAACTTGTACGCCACTGGTAGCTGGCTATGTGCTGTGGTCAGCTGTGCGCGGGTGAACTGGTTGCCCACAATATAGTTTCCAGGCTAACACGGCCTGGAGCAAAAACTCAGCGTTACCACTGCCACCACTAGCGTCTAAATGTTGAACTTCGATAAGCATGCAAGTCAGCGCTGCGTCCTTGCCACACAAGTGCGAATGGCGTACTGGAGCAACTTCCACTGCGCATAACCGCGAAGTCAAACATGGAGTAATGGGCGAGCACCGCGAGCATTCTTTCTGCTCCAGGAATCAAACGGCAGGCGAGCGACCGCTCGGCCCCTAGCAATATCTTAGTCCATGCGTACGGAAATACAATTTATTATGCGCTGTAGGTAACCACAAAACCACTCTCAGGTTATTTGATGAGCAGTGGCGATAAGAATTATACGGCCGAAACCAACCGTTCTGGCCACAGGAGGTCACAACCATACATTTTCTGTGTGCTCACAAGGGCCTAATCCTGGACAACAGTAACAACTGTACAAATTTATCGCTACAATGACTGGAATGTAAAGGGTACAAGCGAACATCAGGGTGCTGATCTCTGTCACGTTTGGCCGGTAGGCTTGCACGCGATAATGTTGTAGGGCCGACAGAATAAATAAATAAAAATGTACACTTTCACTGCCTCCGCAATCTTAGTCAGTTTTGCGTCGTCTAGCCACTGACTGTTCTCCGAGGTGGTCGAAATAGCGGTGGTCTGAGCCGTGCCTGCGTCTACCGTGGCCATCATGAACAAGTCACTAAACGCCGATGAGAAGGTGTTCAATGGCGAGCGCTGAAACATGACGAAATTTGGCAGCTACCATGGGTGTAGTGCTGTAAAATATTTATAAGCTCACATGAATCGACAATACATGTAAGTAAACAAGTAACTGTAAGTAAATTGGGAAAAAAAATGGGAATGTCAGTAAGCGTTATTGTAACTTGTAATACTCCAAGTAAAACAAGAGCAAAAAAATTATGCTCAGGACAGAAAGGAACTTTAGGCTACGAGCAAAGACACAGCGTTGCAAATCAGCAAAGAAAACTATAACACCGACGATAATGATATCAATAAAATGCACAGTTGAGTGTTGACTATAACAGGCGGGAACGAAGAATGGTTCAAACTCCTTGGCGAACTTATGCGCAACTCGAAGTGCAATATGACTGAGTGTAGTCGAACCCAGAAATAGCAATCCCAGATTATATTTTTTCATATTGAACACTTGAGACCGCTTAACTCATAAAATAACTACCTCACAACTGACTGTACCTGGAATACATTGAACTTAGGGTGTCCACCGCCAGCTGATGACCCGCCTCGCCTAACGCCGTTAACAAACTTTTACGGTGGATGTGTCGTGCGGGTGCGAGGCTGCCGTTCGTGAAACTGGGCTGCAGCAGGTTTACGCAATCTCGTGAATCGAGAACACCATTTTTTTATAGACGTAGAGGGATATATTAAGGCACAAGAGAGAGATCACGCAAGCGTCTCGCTTTCCTAACGTTCGCTTTACATCCTACGTCACCGAGTATGCGGCGTTCAATTGGCTTTTCCGCCTCGCCGAGCAGACTACCGATGACGAAAGTGCGGCGCCGGCGAATCACGGGAGCGGAAGGCAAAGCTCTAGAAGCAAAATGCTTGCTCGATCTCGCCCCAGGTATAAATTACTTCTTTATTGAGATGATTGGTTTTATTTACATAGCATGAACGCACTACAAGGGCTAGTCAGTTTAAGTTGGTTAGATGCGTGTTTGGGTTCGAAGTGATACGTCGAAATATTTTTATCGCAGCAGCTGGTTGGTTGTAACCGGATTCCAGTAGAGCTCCACTTGAACAACAACAACAACAACAACCTTGATAATAATAATAATAATAATAATAATAATAATAATAATAATAATAATAATAATAATAATAATAATAATAATAATAATAATAATAATAATAATAATTGTGGCCATCTTACGATAATTGTACATCAGAAGGCAGGCCCGTCAAAGCCAAGGAACTGGCTTGCGTGACTTGGCCCGGAATGTCGGCAAAGACAAAATGGCAACATGTACAGAAATGAAAAGCTGGTGAAGCTTATCACAACAAAATGAAAAAAAAAACTCAGCTGAAGCCAGTGACAAAAGAAATACAAAAAACAAGAAAAAGAGAACATGTAGTGTTATACTTATCTTACAGTGTCTTCAACCATTTTTTGAAGATTCGTTTCGGTGTTGCCGTGAATATAAGATCAGATAGGTCATTGAATATTCTTGGGACATAAGCGTACCTACAATCTTTATCAAATCTTGTGTTGCAGTGTGGTACTATGAAACGCAAAATTTCCGCAGTGCACGGAGACAAATATATTCCTGTTTGAAATCAGGGTTCCAAAAATGTCTCACCACAACCGTTTCAGTGAACAAAGTTTTAGATGACGGAAGACCTAGATTTATTAACAAGTTCACATTGTCGGCCGAGGATGATGAAAAACTTTATTCAGCCCTCTTTAAAGAGAAGGGGGTAATGAAATTGAGGGTGGGAGGAGGAACTACTTGAAGTAGGCCTCCTTTATCCTCTCAGCCCATTCCAGGATGGCCTCCTGAAGATCGGGCCTGGAGCTGCGCAAGGCAGCCTCCCACTGCTCCTCACTAGATATTAAGTGCTTGAGAAAAGGGGGAAGGGGGTGCTTAGGGCACCCCCACATGATGTGGTTTAAGTCTGCTCTGGGAGAGATACAGAATTTACAAGAGGGAGAAAGGTAAATGGCGGGATGAATGTGGTGGAGGAGGTAAGGGGGCGGAAAGGTGCGAGTCTGCAGCTGTTGCCACAGAACTTCACACCTACGCGGGGAGTTGCCCATGAGTGGCGAGAAGGTTAAGTGGTCTAATCGGTAGTGTGTGCAGATGTCGTGGTAAGTAATAAGTCGATCCCGCGCTGTAAACGGCGCCTCCTCCGTGGCGAGGTCCGACACATCTGATGCCTGAGCCCGGACTGTAAATTCTCGGGCACTGGCATGAGCCGCCTCAATTCCGGCAAGGCCCGCATGCGCGGGAGCCCAGATTAATGCCACAGTTTGATGGAAAGGATGGGCCAAGAGGAGAGAAAGGGCTAGCTTAGAGAGCCTACCCGCTCCGAAGTTATGTATGGCTGCTTTGGAGTCGCTAACGATAACTGATGAATTTGGAATTGTGAGGGCCAGGGCTATGGCCGCTTCCTCCGCCTCCTCCGAGGAAGAGCCAGGAATGGAGGCGGCCGCAGCGACCTAGCCGTAAGAGTTAATGACTGATATTGCGTAATGATTTCTGTTCCCATATTCGGCGGCATCAACATAGAGCACGTCTTTAGAGCTGGAGAATTGTTTTTGGAGAGCCTTTGCTCGCTGCCTGCTGCGCTGTTTATGATGCACAGGGTGCATGTTTTTAGGAAGTGGGGGGATGCAGAGGTTCTCATGTATGTGATGTGGAATGGTGTATTTAGTCTTGATGATGGGTGCCGGAGTGATAGAAAGAGTTTGTAGAATGTGTCCACCTGCTGCGCTGTTAGAAAGTCTGCTATACTGGGATGTGAGGTGGGCTTCTGTGAGTTCAGTAAGTGTGAAGAAAGTTCCAGTAAGCATTAACCTTTCAGTGGAGGTACGTATGGGGACCCCCAGAGCGAATTTATATATTTTGCGTAAAAGAGTGTCGATCTTATCTGATTCTGATTTAAGGAAATGTAGATATGGTGTTGCGAATGTAATCTTACTGATAACGAAGGCCTGAATCAAGCGGAGAAGTTCGGGCTCCTTTAGTCCGCTATGTTTATTGGAGACTCGCCCTAGAAGACGCAGGGTGTGATCGACTGTGGTGTGGAGTGTATGTAGGGTATATGTGTTGAGCCGGTTGCTTTGAATGTGTAAACCGAGCACCCGGAGCCTGTCCACTCTAGTAACGGGGATGTGGTTTAGGATTACCTGTATACTAGACATGTGTTTTCCGGCCCCCCGGTGGGATGGCAGAAGAAGTAGCTCGGATTTTTGAGGGGAACATGTGAGATTCATAGCCCCGGCATGAGCCACGACGGCGTCTGCTGCGGCCTGTAGAGTGTCTTGAATCTCTCCATCGGAGCCGCCAGTCGTCTAAAGAGTGATGTCATCGGCGTAGAGTGAAAACTTGAAATCGGGAATAGACCGCAATGCTTGCGCCATCGGCATCATAGAAAGATTAAAAAGAAAAGGGGACAGCACTGAACCTTGGGGCGTGCCGTAGCTACCTAAAGCGTATGAAATGGATTGCTCTGTGCCTATGTGTATCGTTGCGGTACGGTTGGATAAGAAGGTACATATGTAGTCATATGTCTTTCCGCCAACCGCAATGAGATTAAGCTCTCGAAGGATGGCGGAATATGAAACGTTATTGAAGGCTCCGCAGAGGTCTAGACTGAGAATTGCTTGCGTATCTAGACTGCTATTGGGTGTAATGATGTCATGCTTCATTCGAAGCATGATATCTTGGCATGAGAGAGATTTTCGAAAACCTACCATTTCTGATGGATAAAGATTGTTGTCCTTCATGTATTTACTGTGTCGGTTGAGGATGACGTGTTCGAGTGTTTTACCTAGACAAGAGGTTAGTGATATAGGCCTTAGATTAGAAGTGTTGAGTGGTTTGTTTGGCTTTGGGATAAAAATTACCCTGGCATCTTTCCACGAACTAGGGAGGGTGCCAGTGTCAAAGCAGTGATTGAAGTACGCCGTGATGGCTGTGACAGAGTTGTCGTCTAGATTGCGGAGTATTATATAGTTAATAAGGTCGGGGCCTGGTGCTGACATTGTGCGCAGGGTGGCGAGGGCATGGCGAACCTCTGCTTCCGTGATAGCGGCGCTAAGTAGGTCGTTGTGTTCGCCAGTATATTTCGGCATGTCATACTTCTGAGCGGAAGGGAGATGTTTATGGCGGAGGTCATCGAAGAATCCGTTGAGGTTGTTTTTGTGTGCATGTAGCAGTTTGTTTATGCTATGGTTGTGGTGTGTGCGCGATGTGGTAGGGTCTAATAAGTGTCGCAAGAGCTGCCATGTGCGCTTGTTATCGAGGTTGTCATGCATGCTTTCACATACCTGGCCCCACTGCTGGCAGGCCAGTTGTGTGTCGTACTCCTGGATCTGGAGGTCTAATTTGGCAATTCTGAGTCTTAGTTTTCGGTTGAACCGTTACCTCTTCCACCTTTTGAGAAGGGACTGTTTGGCTTCCCACATGTGTAGAAGTTTGGAATCAACCGTAGTGAGAGCGGTTTCGGGGCGCAGAGTGGTAGTGTGCGTCTGGGCGTCTGAATGTAGTTGCTGAACCCATTCTGAAATGTCTTGAATGTTTGTGGGAGCGGATATCTGGCGGGCCTCTCGAAAATTGTCCCAAATGGTAAGGCTGAGGCGTTTGGGTGCAAAGGGTTTGTGTTTTAATTGTAGTGTGATGGTAATGATGTAATGGTCGCTGCCGAGGTTAACTTGTGAGTTGTGCCATGTGACGTGATGGATTCTGTGTGTAAGCGTAAGATCGAGGGAGGTGTCCATAGCTACGCTATTGCCTAGCCTGGTTGGTGCATCGATGTCGTTATATAATGTGAGTCTGTGGTCTTGTATGTGGATCCATAGGGCTCGGCCCTTAGGAGTAGAAACGGAGTGACCCCACAAATGGTTGGGTGCGTTGAAATCTCCAAGGATTAGGAGGGGGTGGTGGGTGGCAGCGGCAATAGCTTGAGCGAAAAGGGAGTCAAAGCGGTGATGTTGGTCTTGTTGACGACTATAGATATTGAGAATGTAAAGGCCAGGTGCATTATTTTTGCGAGGAATAATTTCTAGAAAATCGTGCTCTATATCGACGCTGTCGAATTGGGAGTGATTGGCAGTGAGGTGCTTTTGCATAAGAATTGCCGTATCGGGCCGGGACACCTTATTGTTCTGATAGACATTATAACCTGGGAAGCTGATTAGTCCGTGAGTTTCCTGAAGCACAATGACAGCTGGGAGATTAGAAGAGGAGGCTAGAAACTGATGGAGGTTTGCTTTCTTTTTTCGAAACCCCCTACAGTTCCACTGCCACACTTCAAACTCGGAGATTGTCGGGTTATTGGCCACTGTTAGGCGGAGCTGGTGGGGAGGCGGATCGAGCAGGTGCAACTATGTTAGGATGATTCGCGGTGACTCCAGCTATCCAACTTGTAGTTTGTTGG
Source organism: Dermacentor variabilis (assembly GCF_050947875.1). Classification (NCBI taxonomy): domain Eukaryota; kingdom Metazoa; phylum Arthropoda; class Arachnida; order Ixodida; family Ixodidae; genus Dermacentor; species Dermacentor variabilis. The sequence continues at coordinate 90,678,796 of NC_134570.1, read as the reverse complement.
ATGTGTGCTTCTACGAATTCAATAAATTCGTCGAGCTTTTCATTCCTGGCTGTGTAATCTGTATTGATTTTTTCAATTGCAGTGAGTATATTATGGAATTTAGTCTCCAAAGTGGTTAGCCTGTCGTTATAATTTAAGATTGTCTCGTCCAGGGTGTCTTCTGATCGCGGAGTGCTCGGAGTTTTACGTTTGCTGGGGGGAGGGTGAAGCGGTTCCCGTTCAGTGGAGGGGCTAGTGTCCATGGGGCGGTGTGAAGAGGTTTCAGGTAGGGCTGATGGATGATGAGTCCAAAGGGTCGTGTTAGAGAGAGGGGCTTCAGAGGTTGAAGTAAAGGCGTGACGAGATTGGAGTTCTAATTTAAGTCTTTGAATTTTGGCTTTTAGAATTGTATTTTCTTCAAGGAGGGATTCATTATTAGCAGTCTGGTTTGAGGAGCAGCTGGAAGAGGCTACTTTAGCCCAGCTTACCTGGGGTGGGTTGCGCGAGGAGTTGGCGAGAGTAGGGCTTGATGATAGAGCTGGCCAGGTGACGTCTTGGGTTGCATAGCCAGGCCCACGGTCCTTGCTTTTTCTGCGACTTCTTCGCCAGCTTGAGTCGCGTGTGCGGTCGAGACTGGGAGTTCGGTTGGTGGGTGAAGTGTCTTGTTTATGCCTGGGACGGGTAGGGCGCGGTTTGAACCTTTGTTTGCACAGTGAGGAGCCGGTGTGATGGTTTCCGTCGCACACAACACATATCGGGTCACATTCGTGGTCCATGCGTGCGTCTTTCATTCCACACTTGGGGCAGAGTGTGTCGGTGGCATTTGTGCAGACGTCCTGGCGATGACCAATCCCGCGGCATCGGGTGCAGGCTTCTACTTTCTGCCTGAAGGGGCGGCATCGAAGGGAACAGCCGTCGTAGTTGACGTAGAAAGGGATGATTTTGTCTTGCAATATGACCGTGATGGTTTCAGTATTGCCCAGGCGTCGTGCACCCCCAATAATCAATGTTGGATTGCATCTGCGGAGGGTTGAGGCGATGTCATCTTCTGAGTAATCTGGGGGCAAGTGAATGGATCCTCTGCAGGTATCGATGGGATCGGCCACATGGGTGGCGACTTCGTAAGGGTTACTATTGAATTGCAGACTCTAGATGTTGTGGTAGAGATCTGCACGTCCCATGTCTGGTGTGCTGAGTAGAACGGTATTGTTGATGGTGTTGACACGAATTTTGTCAGAACTGATGCGGTCGGTGATGGGGAGCCCCGCAGCCTTGAGGATGACTTGTCTGAGGATGCATGCATGGATTCCAGCGCAGCTGAGGCACCCACGAACTCTTAGGATGATTTTATAATCGCCGCGCGGCAGTGGCGGGGGCTTCGGTTCAGCTCTTAATTGAGTCTTATGAGCCACTGTGGGGTATGCTGGTGGCGAAGGATGCTGACGCTGTTTCGAGAGGTTATTGTGGATCTCGCGCCAGGTGCGCGCGCCATCGCGCTCCGTTCCTGCGCCCATGCTAGGCGGAGCTAGGCCGAGCAGCGAGACGGTAAGCCGAGAGCCCTAAAAAGGGCTGCGGCTTGCGTAAGGGACGTCGGAGTTGCTAAAAGAACTGTCAAGAAGTGCCGATAACACTCACATAGGTTCAGGCAAGAAATCAGGCTCTTGAAGCGATTGGGTAGGCACAAAAAGAAAAAAATGCAGGAGCCGAGGCAACATGCGACCGCTCGCACCGTCGTCGTCTTCTTCCTCCTCGGCCGAGGAAGAGTTATACGCATTGGACTTCAACATATTTCTTAGAATTCTGTCATTTCAACACAGCCATCGAGATGAGCAAAACCCGAACAGTGTAATGCCATAACGTAACACACTGTATGCTAAGGCCTGCATGATAGTGATTTTTACAGGCATCGGAAGAATGAATTTAATGTTAAAAAGCAGCGATGAAACACTTCTGAGCCTGCCGCAAAGATATGTCATGTAATCATTCTATGAGCGGTCGCTGTCAAAGAAAACACCAAGGTATTTAATGGAGTTTACATATTCTACGCTGGCACCCTGACATGATTGGCAAGTACGACAGTGCAGAAACAAGGGTAAATTTTTAACAGTTGCTTTAAGTGGATTTCTAAAACATACCATTTTTGTTTTTTCCTTGTTTATTGACAAGCAGTTGTTAGCAAACCAGATCACTGCATCGTACGCACTCTCTTGAAGTAACGCAACTGCTTTTGTGTAACAGATATGTTTTGTTAAAACGACAGTATGATCTGCATACTGAAATATCATACACTTCGATACAGCTGAAAAAAATCATTTATAAATATGTTAAAAACAAGAGACCAAATAGAGCCCTGAGGCACCCCAGCTTTCATAGGTAGCTTGTTATTGATGAATAACTGGTTGTCTAAAGATATCACCTGTGAGCGGCTCGACAAATCGTTTTTTAGGAACTGGTAAAATGGCCCCCTGAAGCCGAGCAGGTATAGCATTTCAAGCAGGAGTTCGTGGTTCACAGTGTCGAATGCTTTAGATGTATCGAGAAACAATGCACATGCAAACATGTTTTGTTCTAAAGCTGTCTTTAATACGTCTGAAAATTCCTCGAGCATGGTGCCCCGTCCCGTGACAAAACCAAACTGACGGCTCTGTATAACTGAAAACTTATCTAGAAACGACGTCATGGTTTCTAAGAGAATTTTTTTCTCTTATTTGTGACATGATAGGGAAGATTGAAATAGGTCGGTAACTGTCCACAATACCGTTCTTTCCTCCTTTAAATAATGGAGATACAATAGCCGTTTTTAATTCCGCCGGCATTGTAGCTGTCTCTGGGAACCCATTAAGTGCGACAAGAAGAATACCCGATAGCGCGTTGAAGTTTCGTTGGAGCAAATATACCGATATACCATCTATACCAGCTGGCCTATGTTGCCTAAACCTAGTAACTATTCTTGCGAGTGCGCCAAATGTTATAGTCGGTAAGAACGCCGAAGCCGATATGATTTTTTCTTTTCCAGAGCGGCCAGCTGGCCCCGTTGAGGTTGCTCCCGAAACGCGTGCGAAATGTTGATTGAAGATTGTGGCGGTCTGTGCAAGATCACACGGGAAAGCGTCGGCTAGCTTTGAATTGGTAGTATCTTTACCGCGTAGGTGGTTTATCAGTGACCACATCTTCGCCGGGTTTCGAACAGATAATTGAAGCTGACGTTGAAAGTAGCGTTGCTTAGCGCATCGTATAACGGCGATGACTTTATTCCTTGTGATTCTGTAGCTACCGCGAAGCTCAGCTTTGCTTGGAGTTCGCTTAAGCCGTTTCCGCTGCAAATCTCGGTAGGCGATTGCATTCATGATGTACGCGGTAAGCCAGTTATGATTTCTTCTCTGTTTAGTTATAACAATTAGAGGGCAGGCCTCTTGAAAGCTGCGTATTTGCGCACAAAATTGTTCATAAATCAACACTGGCACACCGGAAACAATAAGTGAAGACCAGTCGAACCTGCCAATCATCTCATCCAATTTGCGTTGATCAACAAAGGCAACGCGCATTCGCCTATCTGAGCTATTTACTTTCCAACCGTGAGATGTGTTAAAAAGGCGCCTCAAGCTAAAACGACAGACAGTGAAGTAGTGGTCTGCTAAGCGTTGCATATGCACGCTTGTATGCAGATCGTGATTAGGCGCCCGTACGGCGATGTGGTCTAAGCAAGAATGCGTTGTTCCGCCACTCACAACTTATTCACGTGTGAAGGTGGTGACCAGGGTTTCGTGGCCAAACGCAAAAAGGACAGATAGATAATCTGACACTTTAGCTTTGCCTGGGCATAATACGTACATATTTAAATCACCGGTGAGGCAAAACACGTCCTCATAACTGAAACGCTTTAAAACAGTCTAATTCTTGTATAAAGCGACTGAGGCTTTTTGCAGGAGGCCGGTAGATCGCTAACAAAGTAAGAGTGGTCTGAAAAAGCTTACATTTAAACACAGGCATTACGCATGAGCAAGATCTACATCAATGCATGATACTGTGTACTTTTCATTTACAAAACTGCAGTCCCACCCCCTCGACGGTGCGAATGAGTGATACATTCTGCGCTGTAACCTTTTATGACAAAGAACTGCGCTCTTGATTCGGAAATATTCATTTTGGTTAGCACAAATACATCTGCAAAAGTTTTTGCATCTTCTGCAATATTTTTTAAATTCATCCCAGTATTTACGTAGGCTGCGAATATTTATATTGACCAAGGTAAAGTCTAATTCGGAATTTGCACCGAAGCTGTCCTTAAGAGCTCGAAATCTCGGAAAATCAAGTAAAATAGGCGGAGTCATATTCATTGCATTTTTTCAACATCCATTTCATTGGTAATGCGAATGAGTGGAGAGTCTTTGTCCTTCTTTTCGAAGATTTTGCCTACTCTCACCCAAACGAACTTGTACTTTTGTTACTTGCCTGCGGCCCGGGCAAGTCAGAATCGATGCTGATTTGCCTTCGTTAGAGTGTCATTAAAGTAGAGCTTTCGAAGCACTTTGGATTCACAGCACTGTCGAAGTTTTCCACGAGCCTTGATCCAGTTTTTTTTTCATGTTTACCGTTGAGAAACGAACCAAGACTCTAGGGATAGTCTCTGTTTTGCCAGAAAGTCGGTGGACAGCAACAACGTCAGCATTAACATAAAATCCGGGTAAATCAATTTTGCCAGCCAGATCATGCAGTATATTCTTGAAATCTTCCTTATCGGCAACCGGCATACCCCAAATTTCCAAATTTGTCTTTCTGCTGTGCTGTTCACATTCGTTTTGATCATGCTGCAATCGTTGCAACATCTCAGCCTTAACACGGACAGTCTATTTTAGCTTCTGAATTTCTTTGTCTCTGGTCCGTGCGGCATCTTCAGACAACTTGAGCTGTTCCCGTGCGGTCTCGTACTGCTTTGACAAGAAAGTAACGGCGTATTCAAGGTCAGAGACGGTCTTTGTCAGCTTCAGGATTTCTGCTTTCAGAAGCAACAGCGAGTCAACTTTAGCAGGCAGTGCCGGTAGTACTTCTAAGCTTTTTTTACGTCCTTGATTTCAGCGACAGCTAAAATGGCGTCGTTATTGCCTGCCGCTTGCGCTGAATTCAAGTGGGATGAAGAAGGTTGCTTTTTGTTCGCTCTGCAGGTCTTGCATACCGAACCCTCACGTATCGCCTGTCCCATGGTGTTAGAGGTATTAGGGGCAATACCCGAGCAAGTCTGCCCGAGATGATATGAATATTTTCATTCACAACACGCCATAATCTGTCCATCACTAGGCAGACTTTATTGATAGGCAATACATCATAGGCTGTCATCAGACATCGCGACAGGTTATGAAAGCAACGCTTGGCAGTCGGCAGCACTTCACATACAGTGAGAAGCAAAATATTACAAAAGAAAATATACCTGTGGCAGTACACGCGATCAGTTTAACAGGCCAATGTATCGCTGCCGACTTCGAAGCGATCTGGGTTGAGTGGGCGTTTTATGCTGAAATGCCGGGCCTGCGTTGCCAGAAGAGCAGGATCCAGGCGACGAAATCAGCCGAGCAGTGTCGGTCGGCGTCGAGGAGCGCACCTCTGCCAATCCAGCGGGAAAAACCTTCAGCAGTCCAGGGGGTCTGTGGAAGTACAGGCGATCAGTCGAACAGGCCAATTTATCGCTGCCGACTAATAATAATAATAATAATAATAATAATAATAATAATAATAATAATAATAATAATAATAATAATAATAATAATAATAATAATAATAATAATAATAATAATCGTCGACACACTGTCATTGTGGACATGCCCACGGGCGCGATACAGCGATGGTTTGTCGACGGACGGAACAGGACGAGGATCAAGGGCTACCACACCAGGACGAGTGCACATTATTGGCACCTCTATAACCGTGAGAGAGGGTGAATAGCCGCAGCTATGCCACGTGCCGTGGCGGTGGCCAAAGTGGGGGGCAGAGAGAACCTAGGCCTCCGCTATGTTTCCTCCCATGTCTGCTGGCTTTTAGTGCGTCTTAGTGCAGACACATTGCCATGTGATGCACGTGGTACATTCGCAAACCATCTACAGGAGGGACGAGGAGAACGAAGGGAGAAGCCGTGAAAACAAAAACAGGAAAAACAGCACGTTTGTGCGAACTTGATGAATCGCAGTCCAATTTCCAGCCAAACTGTTCCTCTCGAACGGTTGGATTCAGTATTTCGATTGCCTGTTATTAAATGACGCACTTTGATCACGTTGCCAGCATATGAATCATGACGAAGACTTACTTTTGCGAAACCTTCAACTTGCTATCAACAGGCTTTGTCATAACTCTGAAAAAAGCATGCGTATAACCTTGTGCAACATCACAATTAAGCCAAGTGTAGGCATTAAAAATTTCACGAACATAGAATATAATGTGCCTTCAATATTTTTTATAAAACCTGAAGACAGCATCAAAGTGAGTTTTCTGGGAACCGTGAGCGAACACAAAGCGCTTCCTATAACGTCTGCAATACTTCATATAACGAGTATTGAGCAATTATTTCCGAAGCATAGAAATAATCTAAAAATGCTTGACGTTCCTCACGCATTACCCCTAATATGGCCCCCTCGTTTCTACTAAATGTGAACTTCGTGTCACGCGCACTTTTCTGGCATGACTGGGAAATACTTTTAATAACACTCATGCGTTGCTTTCGAGCGCTTTAACTTTATTTTGTTTGGGGGGGGGGCAGCCGTATTTGACTCACGTATAATAAACTTCGCATGTTCATTGCTGTTATGCACCTCACCGCCTCCCCCCCTCTCAACTTTTTAACCACTTTTGACTTTGTGGCTCTCAGAGTTTTCCCAAGACAGCGGGTTACATTCTACGCCGTTGGTAAGGTATAATTATAATGCTGAAAGCTAGCGCTTGTATGGATTATTTGCTACAAAACGCCTAATTAACCCACACGCTTCGAGGTTTGCCAAAAAAATCATAGATAACGTACCATATATTTGCACCGAGTGTAATGAAGGTACCTAAGGTCCCTTAATTAAGGCGTTTTTAGGGGATCGCACGACATGTCAGAGCCTTTGAACGGCGAGAAGCGGCAAGATCGGCCGTATTACGCGCAAACGCACAGAGCACCCTGCAGTTCAAGCGTCGTCTGCGACTCTGTTCACTTGAGAAATGCACGTGTCCCGGCTATGTAATCCGCGAGGCTCCATTCTTCACATACTTTGTATGGGCTGGCAAAGTAAACTTTTTTAATGCTTCATTTCATAGCGCATATGCGCTCGAGTGCAGTAGTACGAAAGAAAAAAAGAACATCGCAGATCCAACGCACATGTCGGAATCTATGTGAAGCGATGGTTTCGTGAAGCGGTTTATGAGTCACAACGGGTTTTATTTTTGTGAAGGGGACCACGCCGATAGAATAACCCAGACATTGACGCGGTGCGTGGCTTACAGAAGTCAACGGCGTGACAGGCGACGCTGGCACATGTAGCCTGCTTGGCGCGCGTGGGCGCATTGTCCGCGATCTCACCGTGTCTCAGCGTTCTAAATCCCTCACATGCTGTGAAGTTGGCGTTCACGCGATATGACTAAAAATGGGGCAAGCTGTACCTTGGTTAGTCAAACGGGGACACGGCGCGGGCGCATCGTACAACGAAAGAATGCGCACGAATAAACGAGTGTTTAGTAATCTTTTGCGGGACTCATCAATTATTCGGAGCAACAAACTTTCGCCACACATTACGTTTAACATGACCCCATTTTCACCAATGAGAAAATGTTTGAATTTAAATTTCTAGTCAAACAATAGAAAACATTGCCGATAATGAACACTCATGGCGCATTTCTGCCATCGTGGTCGCCATGATGATTCGTATAAAATCCAAGGGCGTGCTGTATGCTGTATGTGCGAGTGAAAGCATGCGAGGGTGAGCCGACGATGGCGGCTCAATCTTGCGCGTGCAAGGGGCGAAAGCGGGGAGGAAACGAACGTCGGCTAGGCAACGTGGGGAGAGCAGAAAGGGGGTTGTTCTACTCCGGCAGCAGCAGTGTTTGGCGCAACCGCGCGGGTCGTGTCTTGAAAGCAATCTCTGATGAGTACAGAGTCTAGGTGGGCTGAGGGTTCATAGCTTCCTGTGCTTTGTGTATTCGCCGCTTAGTCCGCGTTGATTCCAGACGCAGCACGAAGGTCAATTCGCTCGCTACTGCTGCCGCGCTTCCTCAGTCGAGCGTTTTGACAGTCAGTTTCCGCGGTCATTGAGTGAGATGAGTTCATATTTGCTTGTGCGCCCTTGACATCATGCTTGCTAATTTCGTTAGTAAGTAAGTGTTTACAAGTTTATATGACCGATAAACCTACTATCCTTACGTCGTATAGCTGTCTACTAATTTGCTATTCGAATAGATGCTCCGCCTTCTGGGACAAACTTATACTTTTTTGTCATTATGTTTGCTGTGCCACTTGAATGAAACAGCTTAATGCTTTCTCAGGTGCTTATTTGGCTTGAGTTCAAATCCCTGGAGAACCGTATCTTGTAGCTGTCAATAATAAACTTGAAAGCTGTAGACAATTATTTGCCGACGCTAGACAGCAAAGCCTGGAGTAGTGTATTTTGACACCACAACGGTCCATTGAATCAGGGTGCAAGTTCATGGCGGTAATATATGATTAAAGTCATCTCACACATTTGTATGAGGGCAATGGGAATGTCTTGCACAATAATCACCATTAAGAAATACTTCATGCAGATGGTTGGCTTACAGTAAGTGTGCGAACAGTGCTTTATTAGTCCCATAGGGAAAATATGCCAGTAATTTCATTTTGTTTTGTTGGTGTATTTTGCAGGTGACTGTTCGGGCACTCTGGCAAAACTACACCATTAAAGAGGCCATTGACGAATCAAGAATCCACCATCAGCTCATCCCAAATAACCTTATGGTTGAACCTTCGTTCTCAAACGTAAGACAAAGCAGGCTCGTTTTCACGCAGAAAAAAAAAACAATATGGCTGTGAACCCTTAAGGGTTGTGCGGCATCAATTTCTTCAGTAATGGTGAGACAAGGAATGCATGCAAAAGCGGAAATGCACAAGGTTGGCGTTGCTAATGTTTACAGCCGAATGAATTTGTGTCATTTCCCTAATGAAAAAGTAAATTGAAAAGCCGAAGAGCACATGCTGCCACGCGCCTAGTAGTGACGTCGCTCTGACGTGGCACCTCATCGTCGGGCGAGCATGATGCGACCGAGATAACGGCTTCATAAGGATGCTCGCTTCATGTTCACCCACATGTGAGGCTCGATCAATGACATCACTAAGAGGCGTTTACTATGAGTGCGAATGTTGCGCTCTTTGGCTGTTCGGTTTTGCCTGCATGTGTGAAATTCTCCGGAAATCATTAAGCTCTAAATATTACCAGCGCCAACTTTTTGCATATATGCGAACCGTAACGAACTTCTCCGATGGCGCGCTTCAAGTCTTACATTAGGATCAGCCGCATAGCTATTTCGTTAAAAGGAGAAGCCTAATTAGTATAAATATACTTCTTTAATTACCGCATTACCGAGTGCTTCGCGGTAATTTAGCATACCTGTCACACATTCTACTTCGCCAAAGGCTATGCAGGCCTATAGTAACACAAGCATATCATATGGTGGATCACGTGGATTTTTTTATTGGTAGAAAACAAATTGTGTATGGTGCGATATCTAAATATTTTCTTAGCGTTCTTGCACACTCTTGCCAGACTTCTGTGTGGATGTTGCGCGTCAACTCAAATTTCGGTAGTGCTACATTTCGCTATAGATTTTGCTCCCATGTAGTAGACAAAAAAGAAAAACGAAAACTTGGGTGATAGCTAAGTGATTAGCGCACTCGACTTCCAAATGCACATTCCTTCTCTGGCATGGCATAAAACACCAGCAGTTGTGGAAAAAGCCTTATTATTCTTCACAATGTGGCATGGCAAAGGTGGGGATGACGATGTGGCCTGACGACCCGAAATATCATCGCCGTGTGTCGTCAATGTTGACAACGGTCGTCATCGGTGTTACGGAATGGAAGGATGGAGGGGCAAGGAAAACCTGATTTCGAGCGTAACTTTCCGTCGCAGTAATATCTTTGCGCAAACGTCTGTTCCCGAAATATAACGATTTCATTTAAGCCTCATTATTCCTTGCTTGAAATTACACAAGTTCGTATTTATGCTAGGTACACCGAGAACCTTCACTATGACGAGGCTGCCCCGGGCTACGATGCCAAATTGCATTAAGAATTCATGCAGATCTATTAAGGCGGAGTAAATTTACCCATAACCGCTCATACGACAGTAAATTGCAGCTTTCTTCTTCCTTCAATATTATGGCACGTACCCGCGAGGGGCAGAGGGGGTATCGGCCATGGTTCTCAATGAAACATACTATGAATTTCTTGCTTCCTGCTACCTTATTGATCTGTACTATCAACATGTAATTATTAGTGATTATAAATTATTCATCAGTTCTTTTCTTGAATAGTTCTCATACCTATTTTGGCGAAGACTCTATATTACGAAAATAACGCTATTCAGTGTTAATGATGAGGAAAAGGTGTTTAACATGAGAGTCCCCCGGTGCCAATGACATACTCATGCACAATCTGACACACTTCCTTTAGGCCTCGGCCAAGGGTACTTGCCCAAGAGATAAAATGTTAATCACTGAGAGAGGAAGGCCCATACACAATAGGGGTGCTCTAATTAGGTTTTTCTTTCCGAATTGTTTTGCGGCAAGAGAGGAGGCAATGTACCAGCGGATCTATAACCTTATGGCGCACGAAGGTTTGATGGTGCGAAACGACACCTGCTCATGTACAGATTTAGTTGCGTTATTAAACACCTTACTAGGGTAATGGAAACTTCGTATTGCGGAGAGGGACAAGACTGGACATTCCACAGGAACGCTAAATGTTCGTAATCCGGTAACCAAGAAAGGGCTCATTTTTTCTCCTAGGACTTGTTGTCTCCTTCAGAATCTTGCTACCGCCAGCAGAGTAATGTTTCATGTTGGGCCATTTATTTTTCCGGTTTCTTCTTTGTCGACCATGTCTTTTCTTGGCGACGTGTTTTTATTTACATTCTGCGTATTCGATTTATCCTCCCTGTTTCTCTCTCTCTTTTTTTTTTTGACGACACAGCACTGTCCACTTGCGTTTCTAACGATTCTGTGCTTCGGCATTCATTTTTCTGACTCCTTTCATTCCGCGTGTACGCTTTGGAGGTACAAATAATTGTACCCCTAACATTTGTATCTACCAGCTCTAATATTTTTGAAATGATATAGGCCTGTTTGTCTACTATATTTGTCAATTTTTACATGTTCCTAAGTATTATCTAAAAATTAATTTTGCTCTCGTTACCACGACTTGAAAAGAGACCCAGCTGATGCCCCCTTCTACTGCCTCATTTGTAGCTTTACAGCGGACTCTGGAGCCAATCGGATGACCAATGTTAGGCTAGCTTATAACCCCGACAAGATCTCTGGGTTTGAGCCCAATACGGCATTTGTAATGGTAGCTGTGGCACCATTGCATTTTGGATAACTCATTGTACCACTGAATAATATTGCGAATCATTACTGAGGTCAATTGATTTTTTTTGGTACAGTAGTAGTGCCAGTGAGGGCACTTCAGCCATGCGCAATATAACTTTAAACTTTGGCATAAAAATTTTGCGTAGGTATCTCATAGGTGCTTCTAAAATGCACATACCTCCTAATAAAACATACCAAGGCTTCTTCATTGTCCTATATTGAAGCGAAGCTTTCTTTGCCTCTTCATTCGACTTTCCCACTGCTGCTGCTGTCTCGCACACTGCGTTGGAGGGTGGTTCAGTGTGTGTATACATGACAGGTGCGTGACAGAGAGGAAAGGCGACGCGAGAAACTCGTTTGGACCGTTCTATTACGTCGCATGCGCACAGTGCCTTCTGAAGCTCCCTAGGCGTCGCCACATTACCCTCTTGACAGCTGTAGATATATGTGAACTCCGCAAAAGCATTGCAGAAACTGCAGCGTTCACCTTTTTACTAACGTGCTAGTCCATAGGGAAGGCAGTTAGAACGGAAGAGGGGAAGAAAATTGTTACAATCGACGCAGTCGCTAAACGAGTGAATAACAGCCTTGTCACTCTTTGCTCACAGTTACCATACAAGGAGGGGAAGGGTAGGGAAAAGGTAACGTGAGAACGTAAGAAAATGCTACTGCTATAGACACAGCAGGAGTTGCGGGCAAAGCAGATGAATTTAAGCTCAAGGTACGGTACGGTACGTTTCTGCCATTTCTGAAAAATATGTAAGTGGACAACATGCGCAGGGCGCGAAGCAGCAGTTCCGCATTATGCGCACCGTAGGGTCAAGGCGACTCTACAGAAGCGGTCACCCGTCAAATCAACACTGTTGTGCCCGCTGTGGTAGCTTTGCGGCTATAGCATTGCTCGAGGTTGCGGATTTAATCCCGACCGCGGTAGTCGCAATTAGACGGGGCAAAATAAAAAAAATGCTCATGCACTTAGATTTAGGGACACGTTAAAGAACACCACGGTGTCAAAATTCATACGCGTACAACCTCCTAATTTAATTAGAGTTTAATACTTATGCCTCAATGTGATGTGCCATGTGAGGCAATGAAGAAGTGTGGCGCCCAGCGAAGCGAACAGCTCTCCCGTGTTCTGTGTACTACGCAGACAAACAGCAGTGGTGCACGCAAAGTAACGTTTAACACCGACTCACCACTCTCTTGTACTAAACGCTGAAGAAATTAAACATTCGCCGTCCACATCACCGCTAATTATCGTCAGTCAAAGCAAACAGGACACAAAGCTTCGCTTACATCGATTATCACAGTGCATGGAATGCGCATACTTTTTAGACTAAATCATTCTTTCCCCATTGGGTATACAGTACTAGGTATATGGATTTTAGTGTGAGCTCATTCTCGGCCATTTCTTTACAACTAACAAGGTCGGTCCAGGATCGCGCAGTCTTTCAAAGCTTGTGGTATGTGACTCGACATCTGCCTGACATACAGCCAGCTGTACCAGCATGGGACACTATCTCAAACATCGAGGTCCTACCCATTCCCGAAAATATGAATGTTCAGGTTCACCAAGTCCATCTTTACATCATTCAATGTTAATTCACTATCATATTATCATCGTCGTGCCTCCGTCAATAGAACATTACCGTCGTGACTTCGTCATCGTACCATCGTCGCCACATTGTCGCTTACGTTGCTTTGTCGCCATACATTCGTTGGCATGTCATAGTGGTCATGCCATTGTTGTCGTTGCACTATCGTCATTTCGTGGTCTCCATACAGCGTCATGATCCCATTGTCGTTATGACATCGTCGTCACACCTCTATCATCATACCTGTACAGTAGTCGTCATTCTATTATCATGATTACTTCGATTCCTTGACATTATCGTCTATCTTTTGTTGACATGCCATTGTCGTCGCCACTTCGTGTTGTCGTCAACACACATGGTCGTATTATACACAATAGGACATCCCAGCAGCTTATGCCACGCAGCCGTCCCTTGGGTTAGATTATTTGCAGATAAAGAATAAGAAAAAAAGGGCGAAGGAAGAGCAGAGAGGTCAACCAGATGCACGTTTATCTTGCTAACCTACGCCAAAAAAAGAAACAGCGTAAAGGATAAAAAAAAAGAAAGGAGAGAAAATAATGATGGTGCCGCTTAGTGTGGAGAGTGCACGTCGAAGGAACGGTCGCTCACGGAGGTCTGCTTGCCATTCGCGAATTGTGAAAAATGAATAGCGAATTGTGAAAAATGATTGCCTGGTGCTTTTTTTTTACAAGGCGAACCTTTCTTTGCCTCGTCTCCCATTTCGAGGATATTGCCTGCTGGGTGCTGCGTTGCACGATGCAGCATGATGGGCTGTTTCCAGAGATATTGCAAACCATTGCGGTTTGGGGCGGCGGGTGAAGTGCAGGTGCAGGCTCGAACACAAATTAAATTGTATACTAATTGCATAGGAGGCGGGTACACACTTCAGCGGGGTTAGAATGCGAGCGATTCTGACTCTTAGGCGCGGAGTGGAGGAGCTTCGAATAGCGGCAATCAGCCCAGATGATCGCGTTGAACATACATGGATTTCCACTTGCGTTGAATCCACAAAATTCTTTTTTATTTTTTTTAGGGCGACACAAATAGTAAGTATTAACCCAAAGTCGATTGAAAGATTAGGGTTCTGTAATAATAAAGTCTTAATTCGTAGCGAGAACTAAGCTTGTGTAAGCGAGAAAGCGAAGAAAATAGAGTGACGCCATCAATTTTGAACTATGGTAGCTCTCATGTGCACTCGCTGGTTCACAGAGAGAGGCACAAAGGGGGTTCTTGTGTGGATCACGGCAAGTTGTCCATTTTGACGCGGACAATTAAAATTGAGGAGGCGCAGTGGTACCTTCGGTGGCAATTTTCTACGCAACACAGGAATATACTGTGTTGGCACACAGAAATCATTTATAGGCTTTTAGACGAATTTGCTACCACTCTAACTCGGCCTAATAATTTTCTTCAGAAATGCATTAAGGAACTCTGCCTTACGTGCAGAGGGACCGTCCCTCGAACGGTTTAGTGAAGCGGTATTAATGTACCAATTATATTTGAGATTAAACATTTGCGGAAGCTGCCCGTAGTATTGAAATTATTAACGCAGAGGTTACAAAGAAGGTTAACGCAATATACTTATTATTTATTTAAAGAGGACAACTGTCGGCTTCCAGTTGGTTTCATCATTCAAGACGGCTCCGATTTTCTTTGTGTTTGTGAATTCCGACTACAAAAGCCTGTCCGTTTCAGCCTGTGGTGAAGTGACATAATAATTTGTATTTGCACAATCTCCGAATTTTTCACTTTCAGGCAGCTAGAGAGGCTCTGCGAAAATATGGTCACAATGTTACAGAGCGTAAAGGAAGGTTCAACGTCATACTGGGTCTCTGCGGACGAGACGGACACATACTCGCAAACTCCGACTACAGGAAAGGCGGCACTGTGGATGGCGAATAAAAGATTTATACCCAGTAAATTTCCTGTCTTATTTCGGTTGCGTCGGACGTCGGAGACAAGGTTCGTTTTGTTCAAAGCACCGTTAGCTCTATATCTAGGCGTTTCTCTGCAGAAGTGAAACTTCAAAGTGGTTTTGTCGCACAATAAAATGAAAGCTTTATAAAACGATTGTATATCTTGACATATATTCAAGGTACAGATTTACCAAGGTTGAAGATTGGGCGTGTTGGTATAGCATATTAGAGGTTGGAACACACAGAAGAGAAACACAGACCAAAGAGCGCTACTTGCAACCATCGTTTTATTCCCTTATCAATGGAATAAATACAGGAAGATACTCGGGGGGAGCGGGAGGGGGGAGCAGCAAAAAGCAAAGAAAAAAAATTTAGAAATATGGTCATCTACCCATGCCAAGCCGGCTTTGTCATCTGTTCATTTGGCTACACTCGACTTCGCAAAAAAAGGAACAGGATACAAAATTTCAGGTTAGCGCGTGAGGAAATCTATTTCCTTTGGTCTAAGTGATACTGATGGCATGATCACACACATATTTCCGAAACGCGCAATCTCAGCGGCTTCGATTATCTCTCGCGTCATTTGGCTGCCATATTTGCTCACAATCTTGCAATTCTTAAAGAATGGCCGACATCCGCAATCTCTACAATGTGTCCCAAGGTGTCCGGCGACTGCTTTTGAAACGTTATAATCATGCTCCTTTAATCTTTCGTTCAAACATTGTCCACTCTGTCCGATGTACTTTCTGCCGCACTGAAGTGGAAAAGAATATACCACTCCCTCAGTGCAGTCGATGAACTTTTTTCTGTGTTGTGTTTCACGGCGTCGTTCCCGTGTGCCACCTGGGTTTACCTTTGCACACATGCCCATCAATTCTTCCGGTGCGGAAAACACCACTTTTACATCGCGTCATTTAACAATTTTCTTTACTTGGTGCGCGAGCGAATGAATGTACGGCATTCCCACTATTTTTTCTTGTGTGCTTGGACCGCAATGCTCTTTCCAGGTAATGGTGCCCTGGTTCCGATTTCCTTGAGCCAACATTGTGCCACAGATACTAATACATGGAAAAGATAACTTTTTTTTTGTTTACTTGTCTTTTGTCACTACCCCCCCCCCCCCCCCCCCCCCCACTACCCCCGAGTATCTTCCTGTATTTATTCCATTGACAAGGGAATAAAACGATAGTTGCAAATGGCACTCTGTGGTGTGTGTTTCTCTTCTTCGTGTCTCGTCAAAATGTTGCGCAATCCATCCTCTAATATACAGATTTACAACGTAGACTGTCGACGGTATACGAAAAGTTAGGAATATGTCCCGCTCGGCAGAGAAAACAGTGCAGAAAGAAAGGAAAGCGCAGGCCCCTTACGACCTCTAGCTCTCGATATTATATCCATCTAAAATATATTTATATAACCGGTCTTCTAGATGGATCGCCTTGTCTCGTCATGTGAACGCCAAGGGATTGACCCGGTGCGCTTTTCTGCGTATGCTACGTCCACCAACCGCCGAGAGTTTTGTCCGCAATGCCGAAAGCTTTCCGCAGGAATTTGCGATATTATGGTCGGTGCCATAGCGCAGCACAACAGGTCATTCCTGTCTCTAAAACTTGCGCCAAATATTTTTCGTTCCATCGCTCTCTAAGCGGTCCATAACATGTTCTCGAGCTTTTTTGTCCACCTCCGAATTTCTGCACCATATGTTAGCATCGGTAGAATGCAGTGATTGTAGACCTTTCTTTTCAGTGATAGTGGTAAGCTCCCAGTCAGGATCAGGCGATATCTGCCGTCTGGTCCCCAACCTAATTTTATTCTTCCGTAAATTTGCATCTCATGATCACGCTCCCCTGTGAGGGATTGACCTAGGTAAAAGTACTTCTGCACTGACTCTAGAGGCCGACTATATATATATCCGCAAACATACAAGAGTTCCGGATCGCCAGCCAGCCTCTAGAGTCTGTGAAGGAGTACGTCAAAACAGCGACAAACTAGTGCGAGTAAGGGCCCTTCTGTTCTGCGTAAACAGGCAAGTTCGGCAGCTATACCACTTTGTGAAGGTGGATGACTGGCGAAGCTGTATACATGGTATAATGTAAAGGACAGAGCTGCGTAAATATTTTGGTGCTATTAATTATTTCACGCAAGGTACTATAGCTTTGCGGTCGCTGTGGTAGAAGGCCAAGGGCTCGGTGACGACCATGGACAGGTTCTAGGTGAAGCTTAAGTCTATACCCGAAAGCCTTGTGGTCGTTGGCACCTTGGTATCGGTGTAGCACTGTAGCCCGAACCATTCAAGCGTGAATGAGGTCAGCCAATCGCCATCTGGCCGCGACAAGTCCACGTTGAAGTCGCCAATGACGAGGACTGCAGTTTGATCGTCATCGGCCGGATCAAGCGGCCATCGGAAGTTCTTTACGTCGCACTTGGAAGAATCAGGTCGAACGCACATGGTGGCCACGACCGGGAGTCCCGTCGGCGGCCTTCACAGGCACACGAAACGCCGCGATTTCTCGTTGTTCGGTGGCGGACGATACCTCGTACGGCCCGACGGCGGTGGTTACGTCGTTTATCACGCATATGGCAACTCTGCCAGCTGGAGAGTCAACTCGACGGGCGCACGTGACGCCGGTGTAGCTGTCGACTTGAACGAAGAAATGGGCCCACGTATCGGAGAGACGCAAGAGGGATACCTGTCGGTGTAGGGCGTCGTAGATCACGTACGTCGCGTGCAGACGCAGCGACCTGACGTTGATAACCGCCAGCGAGAAGGCATATTGAAACCCTACACTGGAATGATGAGCGGGAATGGAGCCACTGAGGAAGACGACGACGGTGCTCGAGCCATTGGTAATGATCATAGTTAATGATGATGATGACGTAAATTATGATAATAACGATGGTTTCCTCTTGCCAATAAATGTCTCATAAAGCAATCAGCGGAAACAGAGCCAGCTGTGGAAGGAGACGACTACGACGAACGCGTCGTGAGCAGTGGCACGAGCGCGTCTGCGTGTTCGCGCGGTGGCGCCGAGGGGCGCCAACGAGCCAGTTCGCGGGTTGTTCGAGGACCGCGGACGACGGAAATACCTTAGACCATATACAGCTTGAATGTGAAAAAAAAAACTTCTTGCATGAAACTTGTACATGGATTACTGGGTTAAGGGCTCCCCTTTAACACAAGTTAACAAAAAAGCGCACTTTATTGAACAGGTCGAAACATCAATTTATATTTATTGTTTTATGTAGCAAATCAGTAGGTGCTAATCAGTGTGGCCACCTTTTGGCCTATACTCCAGAATAGGCGTGTTCCAGTGAGTGAGTGAGTAAAAACCTCATTCAAATAACTTTATTGAGTGCCCTGCGATTTAGAGGGGTAGGCCTGGACCCCGTCTAGATTTCAACGAAGGGTTGTTGGCCCTTGGCGGGTTCCTCGGCTCGCTGGACACGGCTCAGAGTTGGTGCTGCAGGTCCGAGATGAGCAACGCAGACTCCCAGCACGCGTGGAGGCTATCGTTGTTTGAGGCTGCATCCCCGTTATCCTGTATTATAGCCGTACATTCCCATAGGATGTGCTCCAGGGTGGCTCTAGAGTCGCAATGTCTGCACTTGTCTGTCGCGTATAAATCTGCGTGCGTTAGGTGCATGATAGCTGGACTCGGATAGGATCTCGTGTGTAACTGCCACCATTCGACAGATTTCTGCTTAATTTTGGGTGCGGTGGCTGGAATGTGCGCCTCTGCAATCTTTATTGAAAATAAATAAATTAAGACACGATGGTTGGGGCCCCTATTCCACTGTGCAGCACAAAATTATTCTGGACGATTGGCCAAAAGTGGCACAAGAGGCGCAAACTTGCGAAATGTAGCAAGACATGTGTTGCTCTTCTGTGTGCCGTAAACTTGCCAGCGGCACTCTTCGCTCGACAAGCGCTGTAGATCGGATTCCTCCTCGTGCAAAGCCGCATAGACGTCTCACAGTGGGTATCCGCGTAATTTAGAATTTGCATTTCGGCATAACTTATTAGTGGTGCATTTATTATTAATAAAGACTGGTTGAAAATGGAGTTGGGAAATTTGTGGTGGATAAACATAAGCATTGCTTTCGATTAAACCTTTAATATGATGAAAATAAACAATATTGTACGCATCACCGTTTGTAGTGAAGCATTTAATTAACGGCTTCACTATAGCTTTGTTTGCTTCACGTGGATTAAAACATGGGCGTTGAACTTGCATGCTCTTTTCTACAGATCGTAGCTGCATGTCTGCATTGTATTACCAGATACGCAAGTAAAACCTTTTAAGGTTATTACAGAAGCAACTGAAACCACGTCCGTCCTATTGAGCGCAGTTCTTTTTTGACTCTCAGAGCAGAAAGCACAGCTTGCGCTTGAGGGTACTTTCGGGTGCTGCGGCTTGAGCGATCTTGCGTAGGCCGATGATCAGGACGCCGGAGAGAACGAGCGTGCCACCGGTGACGTTAGACATTTCAGGATGCACGTTCAAGAACACAGCCTGCAAACACACGTCACAGAAACATATATTGAAAGATGACGAAAAGTATAAAGAATAATATTATCTTTAGCAGTTTGAATAAAAATATGCCCTCTGATATCATACGCTGCACACTAATACAAAAAATCCCGCGGAGCCCATCTCACGATCATTGTCGACGTTAATGCGATTGGCATTCGAGGAGAAGACAAACATAGTGTATCGCTGAATACATCTTTATTTAGTACTTGTAGCGGTTATCCTGAGATTTTCATCGTTTCTGCTATGTGCGAAATACACTGTCTACGGAATCGGCTCACTTCACTATGACACCCGCTCGCCAGGATCGGGCCCAATCATAACGGCTTGACGATGACACTATGACGAGAACGCAGTGACGCGGATGGAACGACGAAGGTAGCGTGGCAGCGACGGTATGATGACAATGGGATGACGATTCTGAAACGATGATGAACGTATAGTGATGACAGCCTGACTACGACGGTACGAGAATAAAGACATGACGACGAGTGTATGTCGTCAACAGCGTGACGACAACTGTATGGCGATGATGGCTGAGAACGATGGTACCACGAGAATTGGATGGCTCAGCTGAAATGATGACGATAGAACGACACGACGACGGTGTGACAACGAATGTATGACAACGGCTGTATAGCGGCGAAGGCATGACAACGGTGGCAAATCACGATTGAATGATAGCAGCAGGATTACGATGAAACGATAAAGAAGGAATGACGTCAGTAGAACGACGAAGGCGGTATGACGACAGTGGCACAACAGCGCGGTGACTTTTATAAAATAATGACAATGGATGGAACGAGGAGAGCGTAACAAAACAGCATGACGACGATAAGATGACAAAGACCCTTTGATGACGGTGGCGTGACGGCAGAAGCACGGCGACGACTGTATGAGGACGATGGCGTGCTGACAACGGTGCATACCTGCCAGCCCTCCCGAGTTTTTTGTAATGTTCACGCATTTGGACTTCTTTTATTATGTTAAATTGGTGCGTCATGTTTTACAAAAAATAGGTCCTCCTCGCGAAAAAGTTTTACCCCATCACACTCGAACTTTCCGTTGGACGTCTTCTGATGGCGTGAAGACGTTAGGGAACTAGTGCTTTCTTTGAGCAAGTTTATAGAGACAAGGTCCTGGAGCAAGCGAAATCGGCAGCAGAAAATTCACTGAAATAGTCTGTGGTCTAAGAACAATCTGTTGCGTACCAGTCACTGCTATTCCAAGTTTCATTCTGCTTGTGTACTACGTCTATAAGTAAATAACAGTTGTGTGCGTTTGTATCAGTAAAGAAATGTCCGTTTCGAGCAAGCTTAGAGGAACCGTTATCTGCGCAACTAAGCCCCGCTCCTCGCGGGGTAGTGTGCGCGGGGCTTCACGAATTTTGAGGTTCATAGGTTGGCAGGTATGACGACTACCCCAGAATAATCGTATGCCGAAGCTGGAATGACGATGATAGAACAACCACGATGGCTTTGCGACAAAGATATAACTACGAATGAAGGCGTACAATAGTAGGACAACGGCAGGATTATCACGATTGGTTAAGGATAGCAGGCTTACAATGCATCACGAATTATTCATGACAACGTTGGAATGACGAAGGCCGCATTATGATGCCGGCATGGTGACAGTTGGGTGACGTTTCTGAAATAATGGCGAGGGGACGTCGAAAGAGGGATGACGGTAGCATTATGATCACGGGAAGATGACGACTGAATGACCATGTCGGCGTCAGAGGAAGACATGAAGAGAGTCGAATGACGAATTTGCAATGCCAACGATTGAACGACCTGGAGATTCACTCTTCATTCCTGCCGCTCTTCGTCACGATAGCGTTCTGACAGTGAGCATCCTCGGTCAGCGAGTCAGATGTGTTCGGGTTTGCCTTTGCACATGTGACAACGTGCTTAATAATTTAGTTCGTAAGCAAATGTTTACAGCAGTTTATGCAGGTGATAAAACTGGTAACTTCTCTTAGTTTAGCTGTCTAATTTGCTATCGAAATCAATGCTTCAGCTTTTGACCGAAAATGCGACATTTATCATGGGCTTGTTGTCAGTATTATTTTTTTCAAATTTTGTTTTATTAGCAGTGTCTCTGATGGGGGAAAACGTTTTCACCACTTAGACGGGATAACGGCAAATGATATCAATCAACGCGTCTCACGGCCGCTCCGTCGTGACACACTGTCGTGTATATATTCATTGCGTTCTTTTTATACTACATTTATTTTGGAGTATTTGCATGTGCATTGTAGCGCATGTAAGGGTGGTTCAAGAAACGTACTTAAACACGTGTCCTTATGGCCCTATCAGTGTGGCTGCTTGGCAGCAGTGATGAAGCACCGTTTCCTATCGTCTTGCCTTCCAGATGTAAGTGACGAAAAGACGTCCGCCAAATCAGGCAGACTGCCACAAATCGGAAATATTACCGCGACGCGAACATAACGGCCGACTTGCGATTGTTTCTTCTGAGAAAAAGTGACCACTTGCGGAGAACTGTTGAGCTTTCTGCCACATGATGTTTTGTTAGTTTGGTGCTCCTAAAAACGAATTCATGAGTTATTTACCTGCATTCTGCTCTAACCTTGAGCCTTTAACGCACCGATTGCAGTCATTGCTTTTTTTGTTAGAAAAGCGAGCCCTCAGCCGCTTCGGCATAGATTGCCATCGAAGCGAGCTACTCTACGTGTATCCTCGATAACGCTTTTGTGCAGAAGCCCATGTATACAGAATTCAGTACTTCAGGTAGACAAAGCAACGTCAAAATACAAGTATGTGCTTTCTAGGGACATGGCCGAAAATTCTTTTAGACGTGTGCAGAACCACGAGATCTTATACGACGCCGTAATTTATGCCACCAATTTTCTACTGCTTATAAGTGGTCTTCATAGATTTATGATTACATCAGTCTGCCGTGGAAGCGTCATCATCATCAACAACAACAACAACAACAACAACAACAACAAAAACAACAACTGCTTCGAGCGACAAAGCAAACGGTATGAACAAGGGTGGCGCGAGCAAAACTGAAGGTATATTGAAGAGCGGTCAGCGCAATTTGTTCGGAATAGAGTAGCGCTTGACTTGTTCTGTCAGTTGATTTACCTGTTAATGTGTAGACCTTAGTAGTGACTTCGACATTTTCGTAATCGCAAAATGCTGCATCACGCACGTATTTACATGATTCTTTAAGTGGATCGGTAGGGAAGTGTAATTGCAGCATCGCCTTTTTTGTGTGTCTGTGATAAGCACACGTGTTCATAGTATCGCGTAGAAGGGCACCGAATGAGGTGCGTTTTTTATTGCTCAGGATGTGCCCACCAGCGCCCTTCAAGTAGATGCGCCAGTTGTTACAGCAATGGTCAGCAGGCGGCAGGCACTCTGCAGCACATCACCCACAGGACAAGCGCTAGCGCGAGGGAAACACGTATTTAGCTTCTTAGCGTGCTTATGTCCGACGAGTCCTAAGGTGAAATGTAAAAAGAACAACAACAAGGAGAAACGCCGGACGTACTTCCATAAAGAGTCTGCCGGATCCGCCGACCATATATGCAAATGAAATTGGAGGGAAACGTCAACATACCTGTAGCCACAATGAAGAAGAAAAATACAAAAAAATACGTGTGCTACTATCCTGGCGTACGTAAAAGACCATCAGACTGTCAAAATGAATTCAGAGCGGTCATAAGAACACGTGCTAGAGTTTAGTTAAACGAGCATACTTATTTAACGTTAAACGGATTGCAAAGCCTGCTCCACACCGAGCACATGCAAGGACATACTAGAACCATTCGATTCAGTGGGCATGACCCACGAATGAGGTGGGAATTTTCTGGGCTGTCACGTTCCGCAGGGTGTTTGTTGCTAAACTTGATCGTCATGTCCAGCAATGTAGCAACCGCTTGTATTTGCTTCAGAGTACCCAGAAGATCGGATAACACACCAAAAATTGAAACAAACTATCAATGATGATAATCAACGTCAACGATAGCTTTACCGTGAGACCTGCTACATATCCCCATGCCATCCGTGAATTTGTAACACTTATGGATATACCAGCAGATACATTCAGGAGCAATCTCACTCCCAACTACGATGCCAAATGATGCAATGACATCGTTAATATCATTATTACAACGCCCTAGTTTAAACTTTTCAGGAACCCCTTCTACTCCTAGTATTTAGGCTGCAACTTCATTGCAATGGCTATGCACCAAGTGGTCGCGCTCGACGCGGAGTTATCTGGGGTGGCTGGGGCGCCATCTATCTTTAAGGCGACCGTGTTAAGGAGCCCGTGTCACAGAAAAACCGGCGTCGGCGTCCCGCGTCGGCTTCCGGCATGGAACGTCGTTTCATCAGAATGATTTTCGAACCCCTCATACCCAGGCCGCATTTTACTGAACTAAGCCAGCAATTTATTGAACTAATTGAATTTCTCAAGCTGCAATACGTGGAAAAATGGTAAACTACGACTTCACACAACCTACAGACATGATAGCTCTCGTATTGTAACTTGACTATACGAGAAAACGTAATTACGTTACTGGAAAACTCAAAGAATCCACTTTTCAGCGTTTCTACCATTCACAGACCGGCCGCGGCGTTAGCCATTTGAGCGCGTCGGCGCGCGAGTGTCTTGGAGGCCATGGCGGTGCGCCTGGTACCTTGCATACCTCTAGCTGGCACTCACCTCCATCGTATCGCAGCCCACAGAAGAGGCCGCGTTTCTACCACAAAGCCCGCCTTGGTGGACAGCGTTCGCGGGCAGCGTCTCCCGGTAAACCATCACGGTTACATACCCTCCAGTTGCCGGGAAGCGTGAGAAGCAGTCAGGGATCATTGAATGCTATCGCGTTCCACTCTGAAAGGCGAAGTTTACACGTCCTCCAAATTTTTATATTTAGGTCTGCAAACCCCTTGAGTCACTTTGTCACACTCACTACGGGAGAAAGGTCACGAATGGGCACACACAATTATCGCACATGCAGTGACGAAGTTGTCTGGTCGGACACAAGACCAGTGGCACATGCCCGGTGTCTGATGTGTCTTGTTTGGAAAGAGAGCAGCCACCCCACACGCAGTGGCCGAAGTTGATATTCCTACCATAAACAGTCAAAAGTTACGAACCGCAATGGGGAAAACAGTCGAAGAAAGCTATTGCTTTAGAATTGAAGCGGCACTTGACGCTTTGCGTGTACTGCCTCTCTAGGGTGTGAAAATTTCTCGCGTGGTAATTTATTACCGCATTTTAAATGTTATGCCAGTTTCCCTTGCAGCGGTTATTGTTTTAGGTTAGGCTACAAGTACACTCAATCTGTAATGAATACAAATGCAGAAAATTATAAGAAATATATTTGCAGTCACATGCCAACATCTCTGACTGTCAACAAGAGTACATTCATATGCGACATAGGTATAGTACGCGATATAGTTGCTTTACTAAATGTAAAGAACATAGTTACTCCCACTTCTCCGGCGGCACTAATGCAAAGAAATAAATTTACGAGCCTCTCATAATTTCTTGTGTCCCGAATACAGTTTCTTCTAAATGAGGAAAGAATGCGAAAATTTTCTGAGTACCGTGGCTGTATACTGACATCGCCGCTCATTATAACGGAACACTTCGCACCTGCATTATAAATCCAAAGATGACGTCGGACGACGTCTTGATGATGGTCACCAAGGACGCGCTCTCTACGCGGAGCGCATTGCTCAGGAACATTTGGAGTGCGGACGTGAGATGAGAGATGAGCAGGAGGTATCCGATCTGCGAGCCGTCGTAGAAGACCTCGAGGTGACCCATGGCTGTGGACAAGATGGACACCAGGAGCATCGAGAGACAGCCGTAGTGAAAGACCACGACGCTCCGTCACACACCCTTCGTCGACCGCATGCACACGGTGGTGACGCCGTTCAGCACAGCGTGACTCAGACCGTAAGCGATGCCGATGTACTGCGTCTTCGCTTGCCAACCAGCAGCGGCAGCCAGAAACGCCGGCTTCACCACGAGCGTGATGCCGAGCACTGACAATGCCATGGCCACGCCCTGGGTCCAGTCAAAGGCCGGGGCGAGGAACAACGTCGCCGTGATGCCGACCGTAAGCGGGGTTAGGCTAGTCGTGATGGATGAGTCGGCGATACTCGGGTAGAACAAGTTCGTCAGCCTCAGCATGGACGAGCCCATTGACAGAACGGCCCGCGCAAAAAGAAGCGGCTGGGCTTTTCTCGGTCCGAAAGGCTGCACTTCCTCCGTGGCCGTGGGGAGGATACCGATGAAGACGCCGAACGATATGAATGTGAGCACCTCGAGCGTGCTCAGAGTCTCCAGCCGCTTGATGATCATATTGACCAGGGAAATCACGCCACTGGTGCCGCTGGCGAGTAGGATGCCCAAGATGAGCGAGTGGTAGCCGGTGCCCCGCTGACGAACCCCGGTGCTGCTCTCAGTACTTTCGCTACCGAGAGGTTTTAAGACGACGCAGCTGTAGCTGCGGATCATCTTTGCGACGCCCGAGGCATGCGACAGGGAGTGCACCAACCGTCGCATGGATGGCAGGATGCCTCCGGATTGGCACGCTTTGGTCTCGTTGAGGGGTATAGGATGCCCCTCCACAATAATATTTTCGGGACATTTTGTATCTTTGGCAGAGCCGGTTACCGTCACGTTTGTGTCGACCAGTGAAACGGTTACTTCTTGCCTTAGGCCGGTGGATGGCGATGTCCTGGAGTCAGCGTTGGGATTACAAGGCGAGGCGCCCTTTGATGGGAAAAGGGCTCCGCCGAAACCGCTATCACGTCCCGAGTTGCGGCGCGGTCCACGGTGCAGCTCTCGGCCGTGATCTTGCCTCTTTCAGGCCTTCTGGTACTATTTGCGTCGTCATCGCCTGCGAATATCAAAATGTCTTCTACCTGTTGCGGCCTGTTATGCATTCTGGAAGAGTGCGCTGAATGAGAATCCTTGAAGAGCGCTAGGCCTGCTGGCTATTGCGAATAACGCGTGTAAGAGGCTTTGAAAACGCACCAATGTCTGCCGCACGAGATTCTTCGCATTCGTTTCGCAGAACATTGGTCCGGCATGCTCTAGCCGGACACAGCTGTTTATAGTTTTATGAAGAAATCCAAAAGAATTAATTGTTCAAAAGGTAATACTTGTAGTTAGAATATTATACATATCAATAAAATTGTTTAGGTGAAGACCGTCTCGAACAGCATACCTCCTATATTTTGTCATGCCTGTCCAATCACACCGCAGCGCAGTAGTCCAGTGCGGTGGCACCAAAATCCAAGTCTTTTTAAAGCTGTTATTACTAGAGCATATACAACATTAAATGGGGCACTGGTGCTGTTCTGCGCCTGATCCTCGTGTTCGGCCAAGGATGATATATAGAATTTGCTGAGGTGGAAGCCGCCTATACGCGCCTATTGGGGACAGTGAAGCCGCGCTGAGTGCGCGGCTTTCATGTTGTTATTGGCAAGAAGGAGCCGAGTGCAGCCGCATTGTTGCTTCTTCGCGCTGCCGATGAATTTGCTCGCGTTTACAAAGCAATGAAAACACGCAGTTCTGGTCGTAAACGTTTATTTTACGTCTGTCAGCTGCCAATGGGCGTGTAGAAAGCAATTCACCTGCACGAATACTAAGGAGATAAGCTTAATTCAAGCGCATAAACATGTTGACAAGTACCCTACTGGTGACTGAAGATAATCGCCCTTGACAGAAGTGGCCTCACTTTATTCTTGATCAGGCCTCGGTTTCGTTCCTTCTTCATGTGGTGCATCCTCACTTTTATGTATTGTTCTACAATTTTTCTGCAGAAATTGTAAATGTAATTATCAAGCCGATCGAGGTCAAGGATGTGCTGCTCCAATTTCTGAAAGCACTTTTTCTCTAAGGAAGCACCCAGGACTTCCAAGATGAGATGATTTGCCCTTGACTTCACCGTTACAATGGTATCATATTGAGCCTGTAGCCGTCGCAGTCTCTTCTCAACTTCTTCACACATGCCAATGACGTCTTATGATGGTGAAATAAGTCCACCTTGGCTATTTTGCTTAATTAAAGGTGCCAGCTCATCGGAATGCAGGGCGGTGATGGACTGCTCACATGTTGTTGTTGTACGAACTTTTCAAACAATGAAGCCTGCTATGTATGGCACCACGGCATCGACAAATGCAGAAAGGCTTTCGGGCCAGTCAACGCGATGTGTATCATTGTGGTCATTGGGCTGTAGGATTGATGACCTGCGCATGTCAGTGAGCGTGCTTTTTGCATCTACCATAGCTACTGTAGTGGTTGCATGCAAGATACAGACCCCATCTTGGGAGTAGTTTCCAGAATCGGAAGATGTTACTTCACTCTGAACCTGCAGACGCTTGTATGCAGCCATAAATTGCGCGGCTGTTGGATTGCTCTTATGTTCGCTTCGTCCACGTATGCATCCGAAGAAGTTCTCGCCGTGATTTTGACTGAGTTTGCGCGTCAGGAAGTACTTCAGCTGATCCTTGCCAAAAAGCTCGTCAAACATTCTCTCGGTGCTTAGCATGCATATAAAGAAGCCACGAACCCAGTTTTTTTTCAGACCTTCTGTAATTGCACGTCCTGCCGGATCTCTCCGCCCGTTTATGTATGCTCGTGTCTCAGAAAAAAACGGCTTCTAGCAGGCTTCGTTCTGCTTCCGAAGGGGTGCTTTATACGACCTTGCTAGTGGGTTCCTGGAGTTCGAGATGTCGAACAACTGATCGAAAGTTCTTATGAACTTGGATGTTGCGCTGCAACCCTTGAACTGTGGCAGCTTGAGCACCTGTTCGCAGCAGTCCAAAGCGTCGGAAACTGAAGCACTCAGTGCTTGTATAGCATATCGCACCTTCGTGTTTTGCTTTTACCACTGAACGTGGACCTTCGTAAGCTTGTTGCCAAGCCGCAACCCTTCTCCACGTTTCAGTGCCTCCAATGCCACTACATAAGATCATTTCACATGCCTTCGTTCTATCTCAACGAGGTGACTTACGGTTGCCAGCGAATTGGATGCGCTTAATCATATGGCAGGCATCTCAGATAATGTAAACATTTTTAGCGCTATCAGTTGGGTTGGCAAAACTTGTGATAAACTGATGAGTGTCCGGTAGAAGCTGAGCTCCTAAACACTTAGTCATCGCGAAGTTCGACGACGCACCTTCAAATGTAAGAGAAACAACTTCAGCCTGCACGAATGCAAGTTTTTCAATACACTGCTTGGTCAGCTCCGCTCTCTCTGCGCCACTGAGTGCATTAATTAAAAAATATATGCGACTGGCATGTTGATTCTGGTGTTTATGCCAACAATCATGAAAACACATACCTTTATGGCTTCGGGGAGACTGTCATCACCTAGCCCCATTCCAAAGTATACATACCCAACTATCTTCTCTCCAGCAAGTTCTACAGGTTTTCTTATGACCATGTCATCCACGACCAGAGTGAAGTAAAATGGTTCACTGCATGCTTGCGCAAACTTCTCGAGAAAAGAAAATGCTTCAGCCGTGAAACCAGGAGCTCTGTCGATTGATCGATACCAATTCCGAAGTGTACGCTGTGACGGAAGGGCACCATTGAATTTGGTTCGGACGTACTCATAGGTAGCCGGAGAATAAAAATGTAATGTCAGTGCGAACGCACAGAGCTCAGGTGGGTACTTGCCCTTCTGTTCGTTGCCTGCCCTGCAGAGAAGTTGCTGAACGCCACTTGAAAAGGCAGATGTCAACACGTGTGAGCCTTCTTCTGAGAAAAGTTTTCGTTCTCTGATTTCTATGATGACTTCTTGTGCTGTCTCGTTTCTCTTCGCAAGCCTTCGCTTCGTTTGCTGCAGAGCATTAATTTTTTTCTTCAACTGCGTTATCTCCTCTTCAGAGGCACTGACTTTGTCCCTGTACCATTGTCTGGTCGGCGAAGACACAGGTGGGTCTTCAACTTCAGGCACTTCGCTCAGATGGGCAGTGCCAAAGGCTGGGCAGTCTTGCTACTTACGTTCTGGACGGTTCTTTTTTACTTGAAATGGACACCATATATTTTTGTTAAGTTTCAAGTTAGATAATACATTGGCTAATAAACCAAATGTAGTTTATTCGCTATACCACAAATTTAGCGCTGGGACGTCTGAGCCCCTAAAGCTTTCGCCTGACGAAGCAACTTCCAGTTTGAGGGAGCGGTCATACACGAGGAGAGGGGACACGGTACAAAGTGTTTTCATTTTTGCAGGTAGACAGGACAATAATTTCATCGGTATATCCGGCTCTACTGTTATCACGCAATCACGAACACTTCTTTTCAACGAAACGAAGCACAAAAACAGCGCCTACGGCACACCATTTTCCACGAACACAATCATGCAGCACCATATTGAAAAAAAGAAGAACGATAACACTGTCGACATCGAGCCGTTTTGTTTCCTTTACTTCAATGTACGTATCCGACAAGGGCCTTCGTCGACTCTCGATTTCGGTGCCGTGTTGATACCACGAATACATCTTTTTTCCGAGCGCGTCATGGTATGACATTCTGCAGTAATACTCACAGGCTTCTGTAGATGCTGCGGAAACGCAGGAAACACCGAAGGCACACTTCCCGCCCGCAGTTTGGTTGTATTCCCGGTGCGCTCAAAGCATTCTGGCAAGAAGTACACGGAACACAGGTGATCTCCACCTTTCGCATGCCACCTTTCACGGCGAACGGCCCACTCCCACAGACTCCGCCGTTCGGGATGTTTTAGAAACCTGTCGAAAATTTCAAGACTCATATTTGTTGCACGCTCATAGCCATCAGTTAGCGCCCCTCAGTAATGCGCTCGTAATGGCTCAAGCCTTAACCGAGACGTTTTCACGTAATTACAGGTGGAATGTGAGGCCGCAACCCTTCTTCAGCCTGTTTGTACATCCGTAAGTGACACAAGAGGCAACCATTATAAAACCGATGATGTTTGCATGCCTATAGCGTCAACTTGCACTCCAAGACAACGCCCGAAAGCACCAACGCGAGCCTGCTTCGAGCGCGCTTTCTGCCACTGACAAGATGGCTGCGGCCGGCTTCACTACCGGAGTGCCCCCTGCATTCCAGCAAATACTATATATCCTCCTTGGGTTCGGTATGAGGTGCAATGAAATATATTTGGCACGATCCTAACTGTGCCCCGTAAACTGTGACCAAGTAGTAGTAATGTGGCGTCCTTTCAGAGAACTTCGGTATTTGCATCACTGGGCTGGGATTGAAAAAAAATACTAGGAGGTTATGGTTTCTATTAGTTACCTTTTACGTTTCGCGCATATTTTGCGTATGATGCTGTCGCACTGGAAAAACAGGCATGCATCTTATTTCTGAGTAGACCATAAATATGGTCGCTCGGCGGAAACAAGGAAGAACGGAAGGGAACAAGGGGAGCGCCAGCGTGGGATGACACTCAGCAATATCAACCGACTAGATCAGCAACATGTACTTCTAGATGTTTCTTATGTTTGCCTGCGCAACACCGCCCTGGGAGCAGCCGAAATACAGTACCGGCTTGTAGAAAACTTCGACAACAGATCGATAAAAAAAATTAACAGATTACTTTCAATACCACTGTCTAGAGGGCACGTTGTTGCAAGAATGGCGGCACGCCGATATTACAATGATGCCAAAACCAGGCAAGCAGCCGTCTCTAAATCTACTGAGACTAATCTAGCTAACATCATGCATAGGAAGGTTATTCGAAAACGTCGTCCTGGCTAGGCTTCAGCCGTACCTAGAAGAGCAAGCCTTATTGCCGAGCACAATATTCGGTTTCCGACCGGGGCTATCCCCTCAAGACGTATTGCTCCAAATTAAGGAAGATATAATTTACAATATCAGCATTAAACAAACCAAAGTCATTCTTGCATTAGACCTCAAATGCGCGTTTGACAACGTAACTCACAACCTTATACTTAGCTCACGATCTTATACGGACCGACAACTGCACGGAAGCGCAAGAATGTGCCATAGCTATCGCCATCAGCTCTCAACTCCCAGAGAAGATAATATATGCTCTTACAGATTCCCAAGGCTTCCTTATGGAAGGCGAAACGTCTTGTCTTTTAATAAGTTTGACTTGGTCGGTGTACGCCTTTCTCTGTCATGTCTCATCCCGACCAGACCGCCTTCCGTCGAACTCTCGATTAGATTCCCAGCAAAAACGTTGAAACTACGCACAAGGCCGGACTTCCCCGATGGCTCATAAAATGCTACACAAGAACCAACATGTCCCCATAATTCACCTAGTTTGTATACTTGGGAATGCGTCTCTCACTGGCAACCCAAACCACTACCGTTCTACGTGGGAGTGCTCCAATCCATTCGGCTTTCCTTCAATACGCAAAGCCTCCCCATCTCAGTGGGAAGCCGTTCTTTCCAGCACAGCCTTGGACGACAAGCCATGCCTGACTGACCAGTCCAGCCGGATAGTAGCAGCAAATGGGGCTCTGTACCGAGGGCTCCAGCCTCTGGGACTTTTACAAAATAACAAATACAGCCTTCTGCTGCACTACTACTACTACTACTACTACTACCACTACTACTACTACTACTACTACTACTACTACTACTACTACTACTACTACTACTACTGCTACTATTACTACTGCTACTACTACCACTACTGTCTACGTGTGTTCTTGGGCAGACCCATTTTGTTTCTTCAAAACCCAGGAAAAATAAACCAATAACCACTGGCCACAGAACTAAATACCTCAAGTGTCGTAAGCAGCTGACCAGCTGTGACGGTATTCTTGACGCCTATGATTATATGGTTCCCAATCTCTGGCCAGACCACATTAATATTTATGTTATCTGACAACGTACATTGGATGACGTCCTCAGTAGTTGAACGGGTGACTCGGACGTGGCTAATTGGCGAAATGTTCCACTAGACGATGCAGTTGCTTGCTGCTGTTTTAGAGCTGAGCTCTTAGGCGCCCATTCCTGGCGTTCAGTGCCGCCGTCCGCGCCCCTGAGCGGAACCGAGCAAACGAGCAGAGCGAAGGAAGAAAGACCGAACGCGGAGACCAGCGGGGAATGAATGGCGGCCATAGCAAATAGAGCGCGAGGAGAAAAGCGGAGGAGGATAGTATGGCAAAAGAGTGAGAAGGAAAGCGGAGTATCGCACGGTAAAGGCTCGACGGCGGTGACCAGGCATGCAGCGACGCGGCATGGAGCGCTGGCATGGGTTTCGGACCTGCTGCGTATGCGCTTCACATGCGCCGTCACCGCTAGAGAATGCGCTCCGCGCGAGCCAGGTGTTCGGATGTTAACGCTTTTTTCTAAACAATGAGCGACGCAACCGGTGCAAATGCTTCCTCTGCCGCTGTTGCGAAACCAGTTGCCTGAGCAGACGCTCAGCGCAGCCGCCAAAAATGACCCTGTCGTTTAGGATCAAATTCTTGGCCACAATATATCGCGAATTCAAAATACGCTATTCGCTGCGCTCATAGGTCGCATTAAGAAGCATCCTAATTGTCGGTGAACAGTTTTAAGGACAAAATTAAACTAGGCCAACACAATGCATGGATGTGGCAGGAAGAAGCTGAAGAAAACCAAATATAGGCATCGAGAGTACGTGGCGCACATGTAACATCCCTTGAACCAGGCCGCGATACGATGCTGTTGATGATGCTGATCATCTATTTGCATCCTCTTTGAAACGAAGCCGTGACAAATGGTCACCTAGCTTGCTTGAGTTGACCAGGTCCAGATACATGCAACAAGCAAATGCTACTTGCAAATGCTACGTGCAGCTGCTACACGTCGATGCTACGCGGCGCGCATCCCAGATTGCGTGACAAGTGGCACGATTCGATACAAATGATGATGCTGATAATGAGGATGATAATGAAGATGATGATTTATTGCCCCAGCCTTTGAAACGGGGCCGTGACAAACGATTAACTATCCTGCTTGATTGAATCAGTTATGCTATACATGTTTCCATTGTGGGATCGCACATGAAGCATGCGTGCAGTCGGAGAACGTACGTTGTGGGAGAAGCTGGCAAATTGGTGGCGATAATCAAGCAGTGGAAAGTAACGTTGTATGATTGTGTCAAAGCGATGTTTTTTGAGCCTATGGAATTCGTGACATAGTGCTCGATCTGGGGCTTGCGGCGGTGTAGTAAAACATGAAGTAGACTTTAATATTGTTGATGTAAAGGCCATCTAGAGAAATGACTCGACTCGTGAGGGCCTTCACGGCGAAGCTGCCGGGCCGCATTCCGGCTGACCGCATGTGAGGATTCTCGAGTGGAAGCTGTCGCGCCTGATTTTCGGTAGAACGCACCTGAGGGTCGGCGGTGAATCTGCCGGGCCACCTTTCAGCAGCAAGGTCTTCGCGGTGAATACTTCTTGCGTCCTTTTCTCGAGCAGGAACTAAGCTGTCCGCACAGCATCGATGGTGACCTGTGCCTTGGACTGCTCTCTGTACAGTAGTGCGCTGAGCCTGACGTTGTTTAGTTGCAGCAGCGCGCATAGCTCTACGAACTGCTTCTTCAGCAGTTGTTTGTAACTCGCGAGGAGGCGCCATAACACGTTGCGAAGAGGTAACACAGGTAGTGAGACTACCGGATGCACGTCACCTCCATCGACACGACACATGCTACGATGCGAGCTGAAACTTGAGCACACAAATAGCTCAGTCCACGGGAACAGTACAAACGTACGTGTAGATGCAGACCCTTGTGATGTAACGGAACGTGCCCGCTCTGCGGGATCGACCAAGAATCAGTTAGGTTATAGTAAAATGTAAACTAAGTCAAATCTTTATAGCCGAGCTATAAAAAGATAGAGATTGCAGAGCATGCATTATTTTATGAAATTGAAAATTCTACCGTGACCATAAAGCAAAAACAATTCCAGTTCGATTTAGGTGAAGGAAAAGGAGGCTAAAAATTTTATGTTCAGAGTTTAAATCTCATTTATCCGAAAAGAAAATATTGGATGGCGGCACTAACCTTTCCGTTGCTATGCAGAAGTGTAGGGGCACCCAAAACGCACATCTTGAACAGCTAAATATAATCCAAGGAGGCGGAGTGGTGTTTCTAGGGTTCGTTTTCTTAAGCTAATAAATCGTCCACAAGAAATTAAAAAAGGAAGTTTCTGTGGTTTTATCTTCTCTACATGCATGACAAATCGGTGAAGAAGCCCTGCATATGCCATTCGAGAAATACCAGTACAAAAGCGGACTGTTTAATACCGCGCGCTAGTCACTTCTTCCTGTTCGTTATTTTTGCTTGCTTGCTTGCTTCCTATAGCATGGCGCGTACCCACGACGGGGTATTGGCGATGTAGCCGGCAGTTAAACGAAAAACTGTTATATGAGAACGTGTGTTCTTCAAGGAGAGCAAGCTGGAAGGTAATAAATGTTAATCAGTTTCTTTGGAATTCTGTAAAATAATAAATAATGAATAAGTAAATTAATATAACTTTGGATTGTAAAATGATTATGTTTCTTCTAAATGGCGGTATGTCTTTCTTTTTTTCGTCGATGTCCTTTCCGCGCTACAGACACGACAATTCCCTCCCTACCCTTCAAGGGATTCGCCGTCCCAATGTGAAAGTTAACCGCACGCATGCATGACACATTCAAACGCGAATCACTTGAATGAGTATGGATTTATACGTACCACAATATGTAACTACAATGCGAAGTGAGCACGCATCGACGCTACGCGGTGCGCTTGGGACATTGCTTAAGTTCTCGCGCACTTGGCGACAGCTGCGACGGACACTGGAGGCGGCGGCGGCGTACATCATCGCCAACCGAAACGGCTATTGGAATGAGCCCGTAACAGCTTACGCTGTAGAACAGACCAAATCATCAAAAAAAAGCTGTGGGTTTTGTGTGCCAAAACCACGATGCTGTAGTAGGGCATGCTGTAGTAGGGAAATCGGGGATATTTTGCCCACGGACATATTGCACTTCGCCTCCATCGAAACTCTGCCGCCGCGGTTTGCATTTGATGCCGTGTTCTCATGCTAAGCTGGGGAATGCCAAGGCCACTGCACCACCACGGTGGGAAGACATACATATTCGGCCCTGCAGTTTTTATGAACAAACTTTGCTTAAAGCGCCACAATTTTGGAAATTGTGGCACATGTTGCTGAATGACAATAAATCAAAAGTGGCACATATCTGAGCGCGGTCATACCACGCTGTGATATAGCGGGTTAAAACTTAGGAAGGAGACATAAGATAGATCAGCGACACGTAACGCAGATTACTGCTGACAATGACGGCACTGAACTCAAGCTCTTTGGAAAGGAACCTTTGGCAGAGATGGCGCAACATCTAACTACTCATCTACTGAACAAGCCACCTCAGTCCATTTCTTCGACATTCCACAAAAACTAATGGCACGTTTCAGCCACCGACACTTGACACGAAGGTCACTGAAATTCATCCTAACAATTTTTCTTGGCGCACGTTTTTACGAAACACATTGTGAATGATTATGCAAGAAAAGAGGTGAACCGTGCAGACAGGACACAAGAGTAGAGCACGCCTCACCTCTTTTTTGCATAATGAATCCTTACCAACTAGCTCAACTTTCTGTCGTTTTTTGTGAATCATTTATGAAACAGAGAGTGAAGGAAAACCAAGCCCGATGTACCGCTCCTCTGTTATGGTGGCTCTTCTACGAACTAATTGTGAAAATTTTATTTTGGCAATAGTGTATTCTCAAGGGCAAAGTGATCACCCCACATACGCTAACGTGGTTTCCTGCACATACAGGGTCCTTTGAGGAGGGGCTCACTAACAACTGGCCCACTCCAAGGCACAAGGTCTCAGGTTCCGTGCCCATGAAGAATCACCCCAGCCCACGACATCCTACAACAGAGATTCTTCCACCACGTTCAATGAGGTCACGCAACACATTTACCGTAGTATGACGGTCTATCCGCTCCCACAAAAGGAATTGACCAAAGCGCAGAAAATTACCCTGAGGCTTTTGCAGATAAGGATATAGCGCAACCCATTTTTATTGCACTCGATCTATCCAGACACGTATACTAGCAGTACCTACCCTCACTGCGTGGATTCAGCTATCTTAGAGGATGTGCTCTGGCAATGCCCATTGTTACGAGGCACATATCAAGCGGATCAGTCAAGATGGAATACCTCACTGCGAAGCCCCGAATACAGGGACCGAATCTAGGCAGTCCAGAGAGCCCACGATGCGGCAGCCAGGCTCGGCCTGCCCGTAGCAACGTGGGAGCGGCCCGCTACGAGATAATCGCGTATCTGAGGACTGTCAATAAAGATTTTCCATCCATCCATCCATGCATCCTATTGTGTATTCCGCCGCGGGCCGACCAGTGGCGGAGATGAAGCAGGCATTAAGCACTCTCCATACGTGGGCCGATCCTGAAGATAGTGTAATGCCAGGCCGAACCACGCAGCGGAAGTGAAGCGGGCATTCAGCACTCCTCATACGTGGGCCGACCCCCAACATAACGCAATACCGCGGTGGAGGTGAAGCATGCGTTAAGCACGACCCCCATACTTGGGAAGATCCCGACATTGTGCAATGCCAGGTCGACCCACGGCGGAGGTGAAGCAGGCGTTAAGCAATCCCCATACGTGGGCCGATTCCGAAGATAGTTCAACGCGGGGCCGATCCACGGTGGAGGTGAAGTTCGCTTTTAAGGGGCCCACACACAGCTTCGCTGGTCATCGTTCTTTACAGAGTGGAAAGGCACTAAATATTTTGACGATTTTGTATAAACGTACTGAGTCGCTAGGGCTGGTCCACTTGTTCATCAAGTGACACATTTAAGGGCTCCTCGTAAAACGTGTAGTTTATCATAATTTTCTGAAAATGCACATAACTATCGTTCGCAGCGGCCCCGCTCCCCCGACTATTCAGCCACCCCATTACAACCTGAGTAGTTTGATCATATGATGTTAGTTGGGCGAATATGTGATAGGCTACTCTGGTAGCGTTATCGTTAATTTTTTCAACTATATGGTGAACAAACTTTGTTCACAGCAGTTGAAACGTTGGTTCATTTGTTTCTGTAAAAAATGTGACTGAAAGAGAACACAACGAAATTTATTACTGCGCTCGAGCACTTCCCGCAAACAGCAAGTGTCGTCTGTTTTTGTTGCAAGATGCTGGGCGTTGATGGGAACTGCGCGGTCAGTGTTGGTCTCGTGGTTTCCTTACGCGAGGGCCACAAGTCGCGCTTCTTGCACTGCGGCCTTCTAACTCAGCGATTGAAGACCTTGTGTACCTGTGCAAGGTAGAAAAGCGGAGTGCCTGCAGCGGATTGGGCTGTCGGTATTCGATGGGCGTAAGGATCTTTGCACCTGCTGCGGTCACTCCACCCCGGAGGATTACAATCAAATTAGACAGTTTATCATGTCTGGTATTCCGATAAAGGCAGTCAGATTGGCCGTTTTGCCCAGATGGGCGGCGGCACAAGCGTGAGTGGCCTAGAGCGGCCTGCTAGGTGCAGCTAGCTGGTTGTAAAGAGCTCAACCAGACAAACACAAAGCTAATATCGCAGTAAGCCAGTAATCAAGTGTAGACTACTTTGCTGCTCGTGTAAATTTGCGGGAGCAGCGCAATCGTTAACACGTTGTGTTTTTAAATGTTTAAAATGTTTTACACTTGGTTACAGAATTATAAGTTCAGTGTTCGCCTGGTTAAGCTCTGCACCACTAGGTGGCCGCGCCATGCAGGCCATTCAGGCATCTCACATTTGCGCTAGAGCCCCTTTATAGCAGCGGTAGTAGTACAGAATGAATTTACGCTTTCGCCAATCCGTGATAGCGCCCAGCTCACCTGCATTCACAGGAATACCTTGCATGGATTACCGTACACGCTTGGTGCTGCGACAGAACGCTTGCAAGCGTTGCTGCTTGCACAGTTCTCGCTGTGGATCGGGTGCCCGGTGGCTAGCAGAGATGTTGGAGAGGCTTAGCGCGCTGGCTCTGAAATACCGGAAGTAGAGAACACGACGTCACGCCATGACGCAGAGCCAATGAAGGAAGAGCTTTACCCCCGTCTCTGGCGAACGAAGTGAGGAGAAAAAGCATGGCTAGGAAGAGGGCAACTTGTAATTATTCGTAGCTTTGAATTATGTGCATGAATGTTTTGGTCGTAGCTGTAGACTGCGTGTCTACAATATCTGTCAAAACTGTTTCAAGGATGCTTTAAAAATAACACCCAATTTTCACCTCTCGAAATAAAAAAGAGGCAAAACTCAAGAATGACAGACCCTACGTATGCATAGGCAGAACTTAAAGTGCTTTCGTTAATTATGGTTTCTTGAATAGATTACGCATTAACTCGCTCCAGAGTGTAAATGTGTTTTCCGTATGTCGCAAAATTTTGCACTCTGCGTTTGCATAATTACACATTCCACGAAGGTCAAACTTAGCGAAAATGGACGGACCATTATGACGTATGCATCAGCGAAGATAAAGACATGTGTTCTCAAGAATGACTTTGCAAAAGAATTTCTTAAGTGTTCGGGAATGTCACACAGCCGTTATCAGCGACGTTTATCAATGCCCCGATATAACCAAGTTTGTGTTTAGTGGAAATCGCGATCATGTTAAGTGCGATGTTTGAAAGAACTTTAACGGTCCTTGCTTGATTAGAAGCCGTTACAACGAATTTATTGAACCCTCCTTGCACTTTTGTTGAGTTACACGTAGTTCATAGTAGCTTTTCGCGCTGTGTGTGAAACCATTTATTGGAATGAGGTCCGGAGGCTCGACTTCTTAAGTCAAGGCGGGCCGCTCCCACGTTGGCACTGTCAGGCCAAGCCTTTCAGTGACATCATGGGCCCTCTGGACGGCCCTTAGTTGGTCCTGAAACAATGGGCTTTCAATCCTTTTCTCCCACTGGGTTCATTCTTCAACGAGGTTGGGGAGAATCGCGGGGCACCCCGCCAGCATATGTCTGATTCCAATGATGCCATTACAATCGTTGCAGTCCATCTTAATCTCCCTCTCTGGATATATTTTATTAATGCTGTTCGGTGTGGGATATGTACCTGTTTGCAATAAGCGCAGTGAGACTGCCTGAGCCCTGTTCAGTTTTGAATGTGGCAATGGGAATTGCCTGCGTCCCGGTGTCTTCGGTTAATTAGAAAAGGCATTTTGTATATAATTTGTAAACATTAAGGTCAACTTATGCGTAATCTGTGGACGAACTTCAAAGTGCGTTGACAAATTACGGTGTTAGCTGAAGAAAAAAAATGTATGCAGGCTATACAGACTGTAATAATCGCATCGCCATCGACGTTGAATGTATACGAATTGGGGGGAAATGACCAACTTTACCGTGAAATACAAAACATCAGGATGGAATTGCTGCCGATATAAAATTTCTTAACAAGTGCCCGAAACCGTTATATGAGTGCAAAGTTTCAATCGGAGCCGTCATACAGGAGCAATTAACGTTTTAGAGGGACCTTTAGAAGATTTAGAGGGACTGACAACCAGATTTTATGACACCAACTTCTTTAGTGTAATGAAAAGGTTACCGGTCAGAGTATCGAATCATGGAATGGCTACACGGAAAACACAATGCAGGATTTTAGAGAGCAGCTCTAAGGTGCCCGTTTCTGCGGCGAGCGTGAGCCTCGGCGTAACCGAGCGAACGAGCACAACAAAGGACGAAAGATCGAACACGGAGCGCAACGGGGGATGAAACAGGCGAGGAGGAAAGCGGAGGAAGAGGGTACGGCACAAGTGTGAGAAGAAAAGCGCAGTTCGGCGATGGTGTGCATATGAGATGGCGCCAGAGTAGCGAGCGGGGTCTGGAAGGACAGCATACCGCGGCTTCGCTGAATCGCGTCCACGCGTCACCCACGCGCTGCCTCTGCCGATCTCCATATTAACGAGACAGTGGCGCCACACTTTGCTCCTTTTGCAACGCGCCGCGCGAGACAAATTGTCCGCGCCAGCCAATATATCGCGAAATGAGGACACGTATTAAGGTATTGTAAAAACATTAAGGTAGAACATTGGGGTATATTGTAACCGTCGGTGATTCTTTTATCAAGATTTTTCGATCAGTAGTGAGGATGTAGTCCTTCACTGGAATCACGCTGAAAACAATGATAAGTGAGCGCGATAGATATTATATGCCGGCATTGGCGGTAGGCAGATGACAAGTGCGGTCGCAGCTTTGAGAAATAATTAGTTTGTTTATTAGTTTGTTTATCAAGCCAATATTCCTGGAATTCATGTTTTCTGTAATGTTAAATTATTTCTACAGTAGCAGGCACGTGGTTTCAGAGTTTCCTGTCCGACAGCTTTTTAACAATTGAACGGTGTTTTTCGCCAAGTGCAATTCTCGAAAGTGTAACGACGCTTTGACACGTAATACGTAGTCCACTGTGCTGCGCTATAGCCACGTGCATACTTTTGAATTCCGAAGCATGTCGTCGCTCGAAGACCTCAGCGAGGTAGCACAAAGCACATCAGCTCGAATGCGTGCACATAATGCCGCGAGCAATCAACGGCAATCATGTGCATGCCATGCATTGAGGGACGCGAGTGCCACTCGTCAGCGTGGACTAATTTTTCTTTACTTTGGAATACGAATAAATCGCAAAACCCTAATAATATACGAACTCCAAATTTGAGGAATAAATGTGTAGTTGTTAATAACAGGCGTCTCACGTGGGAGTGCCCACACCCTCCGCGCTACTCCGCTATTCCTTCACCTTTCCCTTCCTCCTGGGAGACTGCGCTGACCAGCTCAGACCCGCAAGAGCAGCGACGGCTGATGCGGCGGGCACGCGGAGTGGCGCGAGCCAATGGGGCCCTGAACTAAGTGCTCCACCCTGCGAGGAAGTCTCCCAAACTCATGATAAATAAATGTTTTCTCTCTCTCTCTCTCTTGCGTACAGTAACGCCATATACTACATCCTGTATCAAGGCTTCATCACCAGTTCACGCCACTTACTCGTTTTTGACACTTTCATTGTAAATTTAAAATTTATATTAGCTACTTAAATCGCTAACAGCGGGGCGTGTTCTATCATTATGAATAATGGTCATTTTATTTGCATCAACGTCTCACAACATATTCTGGCCAGTTCCCAGTCCCTCTAAATGTAGATAAGGCAACATCGTTCTTAAGGCATAAGCCTTTAGCGGCTCATGAGTGTCCGTGCACAGTCCGTGGTGGACGCAGCAAAGCGATGATCAATCAGAGCCGGTGAAACTGCGCTTGCATCCCATGCTCGCGGCCACGGCGGCGTCCGTTCGCAGAACAGTTCAGACAACCGCAACAGGCGCAGTCATAGATAGGCTTTCGCCTATCGCAGTTTCGCTCAGCAAAGTGGTCATACATTTTTTTTTACAACTGCTTGAAAGAAACAGCTTCGCTGAAAATTGGGTTGTGACTGTGGCAGGTCGCGCAAGTATGCTATCGGATTTTCTAGATCGGTTTCACTCCTACGTTATGAAGATAAAAAGGTAACAATAAGAGTTGCGCGATAGCGCAGAGGTTCTTGCGTGTGGCTCCACGGCCTGGATTGCTGAAGTGACGTGAGCTGAAATCCCCGTGTTGCTGGGTATTGACCAAACGTTTTTTTTTTTGTTCGCAGTAAATCGATGGTGTATGTCAGAATAACGAGGCCTTCGAAAGATCACAAGACGACTCCGGTGACGAAGAACAGTCAGTTTTCTGTAATGAACAGACTGAAAAATAAGGCGAACGCAGTTTCGAACACTTACATGCCATCGCAGTAAAAAAATAAACAAAAAAGAAACGTAAAGAAGAAAGCTATTGCATCAGAGTTATAAAAGTGAAATTTACCTTTGATCCAACCAATGGACACAGTAGACAGTCTGCTTGCCTTAGCCATTTCTTTATATCTTTTAACAAAAAATGATGGGTCTTGAGTTCTTGCTTGTACAATATACAGTGGTTTTCTTGCAGAATGATATAGATGCGCTGAGAAAGCTCGGCCATGTTGTTGAACATCGCACCGGAAGATTCAACGTTATCTTGGGCATTCAGCGAGACAACCAACGCATCCTCGCCAACTCCGACTTCAGGAAAGGCGGCGCAGTGGACGGCGAATGAGACACTCATCTTAATATGCGTTTATTAAGCTTTAGCTCCTCTGATTGTAACCAGTTGCTTATGCCTCTGATACACTGCGAGTTGATTATGTAAAAGGCAAGACATGATCGTTCTCTATGAGAGGCTCCATATTCTTGATGTCCTTTTCAGTGCAAAATAAATATTGTGACAACTTACAAGAACATGTTCAATAAGATACAGAATTTTTATTACGGTACTGTTCAATCATTCCGTAGACGCTTCCCATCCTTGATGTCAATTTGAGTTCCAAATAGATGTGAGAAATTACAAGAACGAGTGCTATATAAAATACATAAATCTTAATTGCAGTACTGTTCAACCATTCTTGCATTACTACCTGTGTCATTTTTTATTCAAAGTGTCACAATAAATTTTCGTAGCATCGTTATGATGGGTTCTTTACTAAAACAACATGAGCTGTCATCCAAGCGTTATTCCCATAGGAGGCTAAACATTGTAATACAGCCAGGGTAATGCTAAACGTTAGCAAAATGTGAACTTTCTTGATACCAAACTATTGGGTGTTACACTGAATTGGCCTAGACACATTGAGGTTCTGCACAATGTTCTTGCATCCAGAACATTTTCTCCTATAAGCGCTTTGTCTTCTGCTCAAGTACGCTGGAATGGGACTTTCTGTGGAGTAGAATCATAACTTATAAGTTAGTCATCGTTATATTCAAATAAGGGATGTCTCTGGAGGAAGCGCTTCTACAATAAAACAATGGCCTGCCTAAGACCTCAGTCCTTTTGTTGGAACGTTGACTCCAGTTTGAGATATCCGTTGCTCGACCACCATTTGATTGTTTCAACTCTCCATCATCCGTTATGGCATCCTCTTGTTTGAATTTACTAGATATTATCTGCAAGGCGTAGCAAGTCTGTAGGGTCCTCGTGCGTGAACACCAGCCGGCGGTGACAGTAGCTTCATGAATACGTAATGTTATGAAATGGAAGGAAACAATAACCATGTTACATGTTTGCCTAAAGGCAGGGAAGAACATAGCTCCTATGCTGGCGTTAAAGATTTTGAGCTTGAAATCAAGTCTGAAATGCTTAAGGAAAATGCCCATTTGGTGTGTAGTACAATACCGGGAGCAACGAGGGCATTTAAAGGTATGCACATGATTATTTATGCAAGAACTGCCCAACTCTTTGTGGTGATATCTTACAATACTGACATTGGAACTAACAACACCCGGTGAATTTCAACAAACATTGTTAGTCTTTGAACGAAAGTGATTTGATGTAAAATAGCTGCGATTACGCAAATAACAATAATAGTTTTGTTTTTATCTTACGAAAGGGGATAATTTTCTCTCTCATACCTCATTTGAAGAAGCCTGCGCATTCACATGAGCATATTGTGGTTGATATGGAATAACTGAGCCAGAAACTACAAAGTTTTCGTAAGAACATCCTGTCACTTGCCAGGAACTATTGCAAATATTGTGGTTGCAATGACTATTAAGAGCATCTGTTCCACGAACAACCCAAGCAGGCCAACGTGTACTGTGAATACAAGCCAGGAGTTTGAATCAGCTTTTGCGATATGGTGTCTGCACACCCCGTCGAAAAGAAATAATGCTACTCTGGATTATTTCTTGGAATTATATTTAATTGGGAATTACTGAACTTGTCGAATACGTGCAAAAAATAAAGAGAAATTAAAAGCCCTAGAGCTATGACGACACCAAAACTACTGGTTCGGACAACTTTAGTGAAAGCCAAAATATGAAATTGCAAAAAATCATTTTTGGCAAACCACTGCAGTATTAAGGTTTAGTATAGAGGCTATCCCGATCAGTCACTCTGG
Source organism: Dermacentor variabilis (assembly GCF_050947875.1). Classification (NCBI taxonomy): domain Eukaryota; kingdom Metazoa; phylum Arthropoda; class Arachnida; order Ixodida; family Ixodidae; genus Dermacentor; species Dermacentor variabilis. The sequence goes on along the minus strand of NC_134570.1, from coordinate 90,634,262 downwards.
AGGGAACAGGCTGCTGATATGCTATACTTCAAGTGAATATTTCAGCGATGTAAGAAAGAGAGCAAGAAGAATGGATGTGAGAGAAGCTTTCTGTGCTGGTTGCTTCGATTGAGGATAATAAACGGTGATGTTGACGGCGAAAACGTAATTTCTTCTATGTTTAGTCTGACGCGAGAGTGGTGAGTTGATGTTAAACTTTACCTTGCGTGCGCAACTGCGGTTTGTCTATATTGTGCACAGAACGCACAGGGAGAGGTGTTTGCTTGAGGCGTTGTGCGCCATATTTCATAACCTATGAGAGTGTTGAGCATTGTCATTACCTCACATGGCACATCGCATCGCGGTGAAAGTATTAAAGTTGAATTGGATTTTGAGGCTGTACGTGCGAAAACCACAATCGGATTATGAGGCACGCCATGGTGGCGAACTCCGGGTTAATTTTGACATCGTGATCTTCTTTAACGTGTGAAAATTCTTAGTGCCCTGCTTTTTTTTCTATTTCGCCCCAGTCGAAATGCGGCTGCCGCGGTCGGAATCAAATCCGCGACATCTATCAATGCCATAGCCGCAAAGCTACCACGGTAGGCACAGATGTGTTGATTTGATAGTCCACCGGCTTTTGAAGTGTCACCTGGACCCTGCGCTTTTATTATTGCGGCTCCGCATCGGCACGCCCTGCGTAATGTCGGCTTGGCACATTTGCATGGTGTTTATTTTTCAAATAGTAGAAATGCACTGTACCGTAGCTTGATCTTAAGCTTACCCTTCTTGCCCGCAACCGATCTTGTATATCAGTAAGGGTTCCTTGCCTTCCCACGTCACCTTCCCTACCCCCCCCCCCCCCCCCTGTATAGGAAGTACCTCTCCTCTTCCCTCCTGTGCACGTTTCCATTTATGTCCCCTCTGTAGTCTCACGTTAGTAGAAAGGGGAGCGCTGCAGTTTCTGCAATGCTTTTGAGGAAGGCCACGAATAATTAAAGCCGTCAAGAGGCTAATGTCAAGACGCCCAAGGAGCTCCAAAGAGCATTGTGCGCATTCGACGCGGTGGGGTCAAAATGCGTTTCTGACGTCGCCTTTCCTCTCTCACTCGCTCCAGTCATGTTTACACCCGCTCTGAACCATCCCCCGACGCCTGTGATAGACAGTAGCAGCCACAGCAGCAGCAGCAGTGGGAAAGTCAAACGAAGAGGCAAAGACAGCTTCGCTTTAAAATGTTCGGCAGCCTGTTACCTGTAAGACGTGAAGATGAAAGCATGCGGCGCACTTGGTAATGCACCGTCTCGGATCGTCGCGTTGCTGTTTTCGCTAGTTCGGTTTCTTCGGCTTGTTTTCGACGCTTAGCTGCGGCTTCGCGCACTCGCATTGCGGGGTCCGACACGCACCAACGACGTTTCTCTTTGACGTTACGTAGCACCCTCTGAGCAGGCGATTGAAACGCATGTTGTTGTGTGTGTGCACTGAATGAATGTATGCACTGTTCGCTTATGTTTTCTGAGCGGTTGTAGCCTCAGCTTTGCGAATGTAAGAGCCATTGCGTTTTTTGTTAGAGTATGGCTGTACGAGCCATTTATTATGGGCGTATCAGCCATTGAGAATGTCACGTGTTTTTTTTTTTCAACTTGACTAGGCATCGCGTTTCTGTACGTTGTATGCGTGATTCCAATGAATGTATGGACTGCACGCTTCACTTTGTTAAGTGCTTTGTTGAGTGCATGAGCTATTGTATTTTTCGCTTGCTTAGGGTGTATGAGCTAACAGATAATGGTAGCTTTTTTTACGACTGGACCGGATGACGTTTTCTTTTCAGGACCATCGGGGGCATGAGGCACGCAAGGCTCTCGCCTTAAAAGACAAAAGCACATGCGCAATTATTTCACACATAGGGACGAAATGCTCTACAATAAAAGCTATTTACGAAGTCTCGTTGGGGAGCTATCTTTGGCAGAAATACTATAAACACTCTAGTGGGACGCAGTTCAAAGCTAAGGTGCTGCCGCGGTTCGACAGTATTCCACAGTAAAAGTAGCCCGTCATGCCCCATTTCGAGGAAGTGACGCAATGGCCCTCGTATCACCACAATGGTATACTTTGGGCAAGAAGTTGGTTTTCTGAAAATGAGTATACTTACGTGCAGCGCACCATTCTTTCAAAGATAAATTTATCGTAAGTCGGTGCTGAATGGTCGGCTCCAGTCCGTCTTGCTTTCCCCGAACTGTGCATATTACTCATGAACCAGCAACAAGCCTAACCTTCACCCATTTGTAAAACGCCGCATTTTGTTCGCTTACGCTTTCAAGTAGTTTTAGTCGTAGCAACGCTGTGAAAGAGATCAATTAGTAATTCGTCAAAAAAATAATATACCGCAGTGCGGACCTAAAGGCGAGAGTTTACTAGCGATAGCAATGTATTAAACAACTACACGAAGTCAGGTTCGCAGTTTTACAGGGAAGCCAGCGCGCGAGGAGGTGCTACTGTAGCTTGAGTGTTTCCACCTTCAAAGTAAATGGAAAGATGAACTGGTTAGCAGTCTAGATAAGTAAGAGACGATTAGAGTGCTGGTGAAAGAAAAAGAAGGAAAATATTGATTGAACCGTAGTAACTGCAAGTGTAGATAATGGTACAGTATAGTGACAGGGGTTTTAAATACGAAGTTAAATAGTGATAGATGTAGTGAAACCCGATTAAATAAAGCAAGCTAGGGGTCTAGTTGTCCCCGCCCTTTCTTCAAGGAGACACCAATCATCATCATCACAATCATCCGCAAGTAAAATATTCTGACGTCTTTCGTCAGCGAGGCGAGGAAAATCGTGCGATATTTTGAACGCTATCAGACGCGGTCCTGTGTCAACGCTTCGTTTCCTCAACGTTCGCAAGCCGGGCACTGGCTATGACCATGAGCGTTGCAAGAAACAGAAGCACTCAATGCACTTTAATACCACATATTCGGTCAATTGCTTCACTGTTTCATCCATAACAAATTATGAGAGAGCACTCTGTCTGGGTCAGGTAAAACCAATATGGCAGAACATAAGAAAAGCAATGGAGCAACCATCTTGATTATTAGGGCGAATAACCGCATTCACTGCGTTTTGCATGGCTTTGTTTTAGAAGGAAGATGAATACCTGATAAAAACCACCGAGGTGGGCCTTTTGCCGGCTCTGCTGGTGTGACCCAATTTAAAACTTGCTTTATTGGCCTACTTTCAGGGTTAGGCCAGGAACTGGCTATGAAATCTTATTTTGTAGTTTTCACAAAGTACTGTCGTATAAAGAAGCTCGCATATAACGCATTAAATTATTCTACTCGATCACAGCCTCTTTCTATGCCGACATAACCGAGATATAACATCATCGCATCGAGCCAATTCGATCTCCCCGTAACTATACAGCTTTGTCCATCGCTTCGTAGGCGCCCATCAAATTGACATATCCCCCTATAATTTTCATTAAAAGGAATAAAATATATAAAATTGTATGTGACCTCAGGAATGAGGAACGCTATTGTGACGTGGATGTTCCGGAAAACTGGAAGTTCTTAAGGCAGGATACTGCTAGCTGTGCAAGCGTTAGGGGTGGATGAATAGTGATTGTTATGACCGAATCGAATACGCATCGAATAGTGCCAGCAGCGAATGGAGTGGAATGTAATATCGAATTGCTTGCGAACAGCTTTAAAATACTGAACAGCCGTTATCGTGATTAATATAGCATGACATCCACATCCCAGTACACTAAAAATTTGCAAGTTTCTGTAATCACGTAGTACGCTTAAGGCATTGTTTATTAAACGCAGAAATGCAGCATTAGAAGAAAACAATCAGTTTCTCCGCATGCAAATTACTCTTCTGAGAGTACGAAGGATGGCTGTATAGCCTGCAAAGTACGGCTATTTAAGCGAGCATTACGCAAGTTCTTATTCTTTCTCTACACTATACCCGCGGAAGCGAAAGTTTACCGTATATTTGCTCCAATTTTATGTTTAATGGGGCGAAGCAGACGTTCCATTAAATATTCGAGAAATAACAAAAATATTCCAATTTTCATATAGTAACCATTGAATTCGAAAAGTTAACAGAATAGGGCTCGTTCGGTTTAGTTTTCAAATAGTCGCGCACAATAGTTTCAAATATTCGCACACCTTTAGGCGTTGCGCTGTGACACCAAGGTTATATATAATAATTTGTCCTTTGCTATTTGAACGAGCTATATATATATGACCTATATATACATATGCCGCATGTATATTACTTACTGTATGCTACATTACCAACGATAAAATTAAGCCATGTTAGGGCTCTAAGTGAAGCAATTGAATACGTTTGACAGGTAAAGATAGTCGGGAGCATCTTTATTTCAAAGTAGAAATCGCAGCTTGTGCTTCACGCTGCTTTGGGGATCTGCAGATTGAGCGATCTTACGAAGGCCAATGATCAAGACGCCGAAGAGAATCAGTGAACCACCGGTGACACTGAACATGTCCGGATGCACGTTCAAGAACACGGCCTGCGAACGCACGTGGGAGTATCAGAGATTAAGCGCTGTCCAAAAATATAGACAGTAATCTCGTCTTATAAGTTTCAATAGAAAAATATTTTGTATAACATACATTGCCCACTGAAGTGAATGCAAATGCTTTCGGAGGCGGACTCCGTTTTCCTCTTTACTGTTGGGTAGTTAACGCACTGTTAGCATTTCTAGGCAGGTGGCGAGCAGATTAAAGGCACTGGGAAGTTTGGCTAAATGTAGCCGTCTTTACATTACAGTAGAGCACGACGTCGAAGGATACTGTATATATCGAAGCGAAAAAAGAAGTTGGGTGTGCTGATACCTCGACCCACGTGAAGATTATCGAGTTGTCAAGATGAATTAAGAGTCCCGTAATAATTACGTTCGTAAAACTAAAGCTTGCATTAGGGGAAAATTGACACAACTATTTGATGGTGAACAATATTTGAGAGTCCGTTGCACTGCCTGTACGCAGAAGCGGAGAATATACATTATATGCTGGATACATGTTCCAACAATCAGGCAGCAATCTATTTTCTTGGCTGTCATATGTTTCGCGGGGCATTTATGGGGGAATATTTTGGTTATGAGCAGCAATGAAATAGCTTGGCTCTGTATTTTGCCTTAACAGGAGTGCACCATCGCAACAAGCAACCATTTGTAATTATACAATTAGCATTTTTGGAAGCTTAACGCAGTATGCGGTCTCTCTGTCTGTCGGTCGGTCTATAATCTCTTTTATACCAACTTGGGTTCACTGGGTAGTGCATGATCTATATGGGTAGGGCATCAGGCTGCTGTGGGGAAGGAGGTGGGTTGAAAACCAACTGTCGGACCAACTTGGGTACACTGGGCACATATGCCGTTTTTCACTCAACATCAATCCCGCCAACATGGATCCCTGGGTATATATGTGCAAGCGGGTACGTGATGCGCTTCAATGAACCTCTTTGACGCACCTTGGGATACTGGGTATGTGCCAATGGGCATGCTGTGATCTTCAATGACAAGAAATTCATTAAAATTTAAGCGGTGCTCTTTAGAACGGCATCCATGCCATTTGTAATCAGACAACTTTGAGTAAATATTTACTTAACGCTGAGTTCGTCGCGGTGTCAATAGGTGGCGCGCCGTGTTCAGTAGAAAGCGTTAGAGAAAAGCCAGGCTGCCGTAAACGACGCATACACGACGCGTTTTGGCGGTGGCAATATGGTGCGTCCCTACAGAGCTTCGATGCTAATCGCATCAACGTCGACAGTTATCCCGAGAAGCCGGAATCACTGGATGCAGAAAACCTATATGGCCGGCAAATGGAAAAGTTTATGCGACGTAGGTTACGTTGCGCCTACCAAGGCCAGAACATCTGACAAGTGATCGGGTGATAATTCAGCGATCCGGCTTTGCGTAGTCTCGCATACTGTGTCGGAGACACCATGCTGCAGTTATTAAGGCGAAATCTTTACATGCCGCAGTACGCGAAAATCCGGCGTTGATGGTACCAAAAATGGCCGACGGCAAAGAGCGAAAGCACACCAAAAAATTAATCAGCCCTTGCACTCTGTGAACAAGCACGAGCAGCGAAGCTGTAACGTGTTTTAGCTTAATCGACCCATCCATGTATACACAGGCATTATTATTATTATTATTATTATTATTATTATTATTATTATTATTATTATTATTATTATTATTATTATTATTACTACTACTACTACTACTACAAACTTGGGGCTGTCCGTATCCCTCCCGTAGAAACCCATGTATTGGCAGCAGACAGGCGTTGCTATAATATAAAAATATTCCAAACTTTTCTATTCCAATTCTGCAATCATCCCTCGGCGATTGGTCGAAAACATTTGCAAACATCCCGCCCCCACTCTTCACATGTCTGTAACGCGACATCACGAAAATTGCGATAGCTTCCTATGTGATATTACGCGTACGCAATGATTTTGCATGACTGGACCGAACAAAGAAACAAGAGTTATTTCTGATTCGGCGCCATTTCGCCGTTAGCACTGGGCTATTGGTCAAAAGATTTCGGGCGGCACCCAGTTCACCTCACTGTCAGACGACGTCACAAAACCGCGAGAACTTACGGTGCCAAAGTGACTTGTACGTGTTAAAGATGCATTAATATGCCGAACAAAACAGTTTTTTTTCCTGAATATTCTCAGGCTGCCCCGTTCCGAAAGGAATAAAATTTGGTTGCCGCAGATCGCCCAGGCACTGGCTACTCACACCTGCAGGAGAGCATGGGTTTATTTGCGTACAATATATGTTTTTGCATGGCCGTGCAACGTTTTCGAGCACTTTCATCACGTTTACGACCGCGCTCTGCCAACTCTTCTTTGCTGAGAATCCATTTTAGCGGTATGCTTAACTTCGCGTTGCATGTCGCCGCGATCTTCGAACGTCCTCCGCCAGCTAAGTAACGGAAGGCGGACCAATCGCAGACACCGGCGCCACCACCTTGATCTGGTTATCGATTTTCAGTGCACTGGCTTGCGCCCATCGAATCCCTCTCCAATTGAACGTGCTCCTCACCTCTTGTCAGCCAATTGGATAAGACAAGCCGCTCAGTGTAGGCAATATCAGTCATGTTAAAGAACAAAATACAAAAGTGACCTCCTATAAACGAGGAGAGTGTTTGATTTGTTTGTCCAGACACGCCCGCGGGTCACCACCAGACGCTTGCGTCGGCGGTTACTAAAATTAGACGTCAGAAGATTGGAATAAAAACATATTGGAATAGTTTTACGTTATAGGGCAATATCTACAACTGCACTGTGAACTATGCAATTAAGAAAAGTGGATCAAACTCAGCCTAAGGTTAGAGTCCTCTTAGCGATTATTTGTCACAAAATTTCTTTGGAGATAGTTTCGATAAAACACGATAGATTGCCGTTTTTTCTAACCATACACACTCCGCAGACGGCCATATATTCACCGCAGAGGGGAATATTGTAACGTTTGCGAAGTGATTAGGACAAGGAAATCAAACTCAGCGTAATGATAAAGTGGTCTTAGCGGCAAATTCCAGCATGATTTTTTCCACGATATCTATGTTAGAATGAGAGCTACATTGAATTACTAATTCTATGTATAGAATTCCAATTCCTAAGGCAGGTTCCTGTAAACAAAGTAAATTAATGCATTTAAAAAGAAAATTAGGTAAATTGCGCTCTGGATCAGCAACGAATCTGGCTCTCCGGGATGCGGGAGGAGCAGGCTTCCTCGACGCCATGGTGGCTCCACGGTTCTGGTTGACTAAATGTTAGTGTAGTTGCGTGTGTCATTGAGGAAGTCACGTCGCGGCCTCCTAGCTGAATAAATATGCGGTCTAGTGCGCGCGTCGTTCGGAACGTGACGGTGCAAAATGGGTAGGATCATAAATGTATCAAATAAGCGTGTAAAATTGGAGGACGCTTAAGCTTCGCCTTCAAGAGTGGAACGCGACAGCGTTCCCGTCGACCCACCAAGGGGTATTGCGCTACGGCGCAGCGACTACGCGCCCCGCATCGGACGCGGTGAGCGTCGAGCAACGCAGCGTTCGGCGCGACAACGAAATGAGCGCCTGCTCAAGCGACGCACGCCTGAGCCTTAGAAACAGCTCGTTTCTAAGGCAACACCGCGTTCACTAGAGGCGCTTTTGTGCCGCTTTGAAGCATCGAACTCGTGGCTCAGTGGTAACGTCTCCGTCTCACACTCCGGAGACCCTGGTTCGATTCCCACCCAGCCCATCTTGGAAGTTGCTTTTTATTTATGAAGTGCCTGCCGTGATTTATCGCTCACGGCCAACGCCGCGGACGCCGACGCCGACACCGACGCCGACGCCGACGACACCGGCTTTTCTGCGACACGAGCTCCTTAACGCTATCGCGTTAAAATTAAAAAGTATTGAAGCCGCTGAGCGGTGCTTCGGCATACGAACTACGCGCGGGCAAGCGAGTGGGTTGAGACGCTTGGCGCGTTTCCACTTGGCTTTACCGCGGCTAGTTAAAAAGAAAGCGAGAGTTGCACGGACAAGAAGCGCGCAGTAAAGAAGATTTCACCAAAATAACTATAATGCATGCTCTCGCATTCACAGACGTAAGTAGCCTGAAGTTTCTCTTCCGAATACTTATTTTCAATTTCGCTCCTTAGACCCCGTACATGTCGCGCGTAGAATGCGTCTTAAAAGATCTACTTGCCGCCAAACGTAAAAATTTCTGTAAACCATAATGAATTCGTGCGCACGCTAGGTTTAGGACGACAATTAGCTGCTTTACAAAATTTAAAGAACTTAATTTCTTTCAGCTATATGTACCCAGCTGTGCTAATCTGCGCTAATAAATTCAGGAGAATCAGATTGTTCATTATCTTTTTCCAATCTAATTCAGTTCTTTCTAAACGAGGATAAGGAGAAAATTCTATCAGTAACGTTGCTGTGTGCGCCCAGCGTTCCGCATTTAACTGAATGTTTCGCACCTGCATTATAAATCCAAAGATGACGTCGGACGACGTCTTGACGATGGTCACCAATGACGCGCTCTCGATCTGGAGTGCCTTGCTCAGGAACATTTGGAGTGCGAACGTGAGATGAGAGATGAGCAGCAGGTATCCGATCTGCGAGCCGTCGTAAAAGATCTTGAGGCGACCCATCGCTATGGACAAGATGGACACCAGGAGCATCGAGAGACAGCCGTAGTGAAAAACCACGACGCTCCGTGACACACCCTTCGTCGACCGTATGCACACGGTGGTGACACCATTCAGCACAGCGTGACTCAGTCCGTAAGCGATGCCGATGTACTGCGCCTTCGCTTGCCAACCAGAAGCGGCGGACAGAAACGTCGGCTTTACCACGAGCGTGATGCCGAGCACTGACAGGGCCGTAGCCACTAGCTGGGTCCAGTGAAAGGGCTCGGCGAGGAACAACGTCGCCGTGATGCCGACCATGAGCGGGGTGAGGCTAGTCGTGATGGACGAGTCGGCGATAGTCAGGTAGGACAAGCTCGTCAGCCTCAGCATGGACGAGGCCATTGACAGAAGGACCCGCGCGAAGAGAAGCGGCTGCGCTTTTCTCGGTCCGAAAGGCTGAACTTCTTCCGTGGCCGTGGGGAGGATGCCGATGAAGACGCCGAACGACATGAATGTGAACACCTCGAGCGTGCTCACAGTCTCCAGTCGCTTGATGATCACATTGACCAGGGAAAGCGAGGCACTAGTGCCGCCGGCGAGTAGGATGCCGAGGATGAGGGAGTGGTAGCCGGTGACCCTCAGACCAACTCCGCTGCTGTTCTCAGTACTTTCGCTTTCGAGAGGTTTCAAGTCGACGCCGCTGTAGCTGCGGACCTTCTTCGCGACGCCCGAGACAGGCGACAGGGAGTGCATCAACCGTCGCAGGGATGGCAGGATGCTTCCGAATTGGCGCGCTTTGGTCTCGTTGAGGGGTTTTGGATGCCCCTCTGGAATTATCTCTCCGAGACATTTGGTATCTTTGGCAGAGCCAGTTGCTGACACGTTCGTGTCGACGAGTGAAAGGGTTACCTCTTGCCCGAGGCCGGTGGATGGCGATGTCGTGCAGTCGGCGTTGGGATTACAATGCGAGGCGTCGTTTGATGAAAAGTGGTCGGCAGAAGCCGCTATCACGTTCCGAATTCCGGCGCGGTCCACGGTGAAGGTTTCGGCCGTGTTCTTGGCTCTTCCAGGCCTTTTGGCACTATTTGCCTCCTCATCACCTGGGAGTATCAATGTGGCTTCTACCTGTTGAGGGCCACTATCCATTCTAGAAGAGTGCGCTGAACGAGAATTCTTCAAGAGTGCTCGGCCTGCTCGCTGCTGCGAATAACGCGTGTCAGAGCCTTTGAAAGCGCACCAGTGTCTCCCGCACGAGATTCTTCAACTTCGTTTCGCAGAACACCGATTCGGCATGCTCTAGCCGGACACAGAGCCTTTTATAATTTTATGAAGAAATCCAAAAGAATATAATTGTTGAAAAGGTAATACTTGTATCTATAATATTATGCGAGTGAACGAAATTGCTCAGGTGAATAACCTCCCATATTTTGCCATACCTGTCCATTCATACCACAGTGCAATAGTCCACTCTGGTGGAAGCAAATTCCCACTCTTTTAACAGCTGTTGTTACCAGAGCATAGAAAATTTTCGATGGGGCACTGGTGCTGTTCCTTGTTCGGCAAGGGGTGCGATGAAAGATATATGACACGATCCTAACCATGCCCCATAAGCTGTGACCCAATAGTAGTAACGTGGCGTCTTTGAAGAGAGCTTCGGTGTTGGCGTCGCTATGGCCTGGGATTGAAAAAAAAATACAGGAAGCTATGATTTCTATTAATCACTTTTTGCGTTTCGCGTATATCTTGCGCATGATGCTATCGTACCGGAAAGACAGGCATGTTTGCTATTTTCGCCTAGGCAACAGCGCCGCGACAGCAGACGGAATACAGTACCGGATTTTAAATAAGCCTCGATAAACGGTCTATAAAAGAACTAACGGATTACTTTCAATACCACTGGATAGAAGGCACGCTGCTGCAAGATTGGCAGCACGACGATATTACGGTGATGCCAAAAGCAGGTAAGCCAGCTGAGACTCATGTCGCTAACATCATGTGTAGGAAAGTTATTCGAAAACGTCGTCCTGGCTAGGCTTGAGCCATATCTAGAAGAGCAAGCCTTATTGTCGCACATAATGTTCGGTTTCCTATCGGGGCTATCCATTCAAGACGTAGTACTCCAAATTAAGGAAGAGATAATTGACCATATCAGCACCCAAGAAACGAAAGCTATCCTTGCATAAGACCTAAAAAGGCGCGTTTGATAACGTAGCTCACGATCTCATACTCCTCAATCTAGCGACAACCGAATGTGGCCGACGATTAAATAATTACGTCCGGGCGTTTTTCAAAGATCGCAATGCAACCACAGATATAGGATATATACATACGGACATATGCTAATGCCATCACCATCTGGGCCACCACTGGCTCAGATGGCGAAATCCAGGACGCACTACAAGCAGCAGCGGATGTCACCCAGCGATATGCACGAGCAGGATGACTTACATACGCAGCTAAAGAATCAGAACTGCTTACAGTAAAAGCGAACTCGAAAGCAAACATCACCTACTTCATGACATCACGGTAACTATCGAGGGTGAACCTGTAAATAAGGCAAACATATAACGGTTACTGGGACTCGAAGTCTAAGCCAACGCGAACGCGACAATGACGCTGCTGAAGAAACAAATTAATCTGCTAGTTGACACGATCCGTAGGGTCACCAACCGCCGTCACGGTTTAAAAGAATCCGGCTTAAAGTGCATCATACACGCCCTACTCGTAATACGTATTACCTATCGCGCACCTTCCTACCGACTCACCCCAAAACAAACAAACTAGTCAGAAATCCTCATACGCACGCCAGTGTAAACGGTGACAGGCCTTCCTATGTACAACTCAACAATCAAACTATTACAGCTTGGTTTGCACAGCACCATGGCCGAATTAATCGAAGCTCACAAAGTCAACCAGACTGAGCGTATAGCGTGACGTTCCTGTCAGGCCATGATGGCAGGCCACGAAGGAGTGGAGCATGCGAGACGACAAGCACACTCTTTCAGGTCGAAACGCCAAGTGTTTATATTTCACACGCCCCATAGCTCGTGCACAGAGGGGAGCCTTCGTCATTTTATATGTGCCGACCACTGCAGAAGGAGTGAAACGTGCATTGACTGGAAGGCACGTGCGAAGACAATCACGATGCCCAACATAAGAGTCTGCCCCACGCTAGCCCCTGTCAATCGCACCAAACATCAGATAAAACATTGCAGTGCCCCCATTCCTCGGAATACGCACCCCGAACACTATGAAGGTGCACGTGCCATCGCAGTACACTGAGCATACGGCAACGACCGCGACATCTTCTATACAGATGACGCATGTTACCCCGACATTACAGCTAAGGTGGGAGCGGTAGACGACGAGAGGGACGAAACAGTATTATCAGCCATAATACGGACCGACAACTGGACGGAAGTGGAAGAATCTGTCATAACTCTCACCATAAGCGTTCAACCCCCAGATAACATAATATATATTCTTACGATCCCCTAGGCTTCCGTATGGAAGTCGGAACGTCTTGTCGTTTATTAAGTTTTACTTTGTCGGTGTGCGTGTTTCTCTGTCATGTCTCATATCGACCAGATGGGCTTCCGTCGAACTCTCGATTAGATTCCCAGCAAGCATGTCGGAACTACGCACAAGGCTGGATTTCTCTGATGGCTCATAAACTGCTACACAAGAACCAACATATCCCACTAGTTCACCTAGTATGGAAATGTGGGCATGCGTCCCTCCCTGGCAATTAGCGTGTTCGTGCGACAGCCCGAGACCTTTTGGGCGAGGGTGGAAGGCCTGTAAAACTGAGACTTGGTGGAAAAGGTACCGCTTACGTACACGCATATACTACAACACTACAGACTGTCCCATAGAACGTTCTCTCCACCACGTGTGAAACTAAACCATGCAGATGCAGCCACTTGGCGCCAGCTCCAAACTAAGACGTTCCCCAGCCTTGCTCTCCGCTGCACTTTTTACCCTACCGAGTATCCAGACAAATGCCCTCTCTGTGGAGGACACCCAAACCCCTAACATTCTATGTGGGAATACTCCAAACCACCCCCCCTTCTTGCAATACCAAACGCCTCCAATTCCAGTGGGAAGCTGCGCTTTCCAGCACAGCCTTGGACAATCAGCGATGCCAGACTGACCGGTGCAGCCAGATAGTAGCAGCAAATGGGGCTTTGGACTAAGGGCTCCGTCCTCTGTTACTTCATTACAAAATAACAAATAAAGATTTCTACTGCTACTACAACTACAACTACTACTACTACTACTACTGCCGCCTACGTATGTTCTTGTGGAGACCGATTTAGTTTCTTCAAAGCGCAGGAAAAATAAAGCAATAACCACTGGCTACAGAACCAAACACCTCAATGTCGTAAGTATCGGACCTACCATTAAGGTATTCTTGACGCCTTTAGTTATATGGTTTGCAATCACTGGCCAGACAACCATAAGATTTACGTTACCCCCGCAGGGGCGTCTGCGTAAGCAGGCGTTTGGTGTGTTGCGACACCACGTACCCGAGCACATGAGGATCGGACCCTCCCGTGTGTAGCCGTGCGCGGCTTAGCCGTGTCTGGGGAAAAGGGGATCCTGGCGGTTGAGCCGATGCTGGGTGTTTGGACCTTTAAGGCCCCCCGGCGGAGGCAACACACCTCTTTGGCCTCAGCTTCACATAGACGGCACCTCCAGGCTGACCCACCTGGAGGAAATCGGCAGTCGCCTTTTCCTGTCTCTCTCTTCGCACATCTTCGTCTTTCCCTCTCCCTTTTAGTCTTTCCTGTCTTCTTTTTCTTCTGATCACTTCCAACATTCCTGGCGGCGAGGGTTAACCTGGTGTGGTATGACCTACCTTGGTTATAACATATGTGGTTATAGCGACGACGTACAGTTGGCATGGCAGGGCTTGTTTCACCACATACCCAGCCTTGTCCCCTTGTTGGGCTCGGTGGTGGGTGACTGACATCGTCGCTGAATATTAAACATATTTCATGGGAACTTCCAACCCTTTTTCAACCGATCGTCCCTCTAAAAGGGGGCGCACCGATGCTACATTTCAGTTTTCTCTCAAACCCACTCAGACTTTCCCGAAATTTCACGTTGTACACAGTGAAAAACCTGACAAGAAGGCAAGAACGATTTCACTATTCATTGTGGCGAAGTATCTCACAGAGACTATTGGAGGCGGCTATAAAATCACCAAGCTGGCCAGTGGCGACTTGTTACTCGAATTGAAAGACAAAGCACAACACGACAAGCTAACGAACCTTGTACAACTTGGAGACATCCCCGTCAGTGTAACAGCACACCGAACCATGAATACTGCCAAAGGCGTAATTTCTGACATTGACTTGATGGATTTGACCGAAGAAGAACTCCTGGAAGGATGGAAGGATGAAAATGTAATAAACGTACAAAGAATAAAGATCAGACGGGACAATAAGGAGCTGCCAACTAAACACCTCATAGTTACCTTTGGCTCTAGCACGTTACCAGAGACAATAGAAACTGGATACATCAAAATCAGAGTACGACCGTATATCCCCAACCCGCGACGCTGTTTTAAATGCCAGAGGTTTGGCCACGCTTCCCAGAGCTGCCGAGGGCGGCTAACATGTGCAAAATGCGGCATCAATGATCACTCCGCAGATGACTGTAAGGCTGGGCCCCATTGTACCAATTGTAACGGTGGCCACCCTGCATATTCTCGATCATGCGCGGTCTGGAAAAAAGAAAAAGAAATAATTACGATAAAGGTAAAAGAAAACATAACTTTCAGAGAAGCACGACAACGCATTGCACCAACATTTGCACAGAGCGCATCTTTCGCCGAAGTGGTACGTCGGGGGGCAGTACCACAACGGCACTTGGCGGACGCCAGCGCGACGCATAGCGAGCGTGTGGCAACGCCACCCGCCCCCACGGTGGGAGGAGCGAAGGCTGCCCTACCTCTCCCGAATTTGACCCAAGCGGAGGCCCCTGCTAGTGCTGGCACCAGTCAGCACAGCTCAGAGGTCAACACAAGCCCATCAACCACCAGCACGGTGGGCTCCAAGGCCTTGTCTTCCGAGACAAGGCCTCCACGAAAGACACACCGCTCGCAAGAGCACGTTTCCAGTGCCTCTCAAGAGGCCATGGACACAACACCCAGTCAGAAGGCGCAGCTGACGCCTAAGGAGCGGCGCGATTTTCTCGACCGCTCCAGAAAAGACAAAATTCCAATTACAGGACCCCAAAAGGGCTCTGTAACCTAAACGATGTATATTCTCTTCGACACATAGCACAACATTTACTTTAATATGGATACACTAATTATTCAGTGGAATATCAGAGGCCTGCTTTGCAACTTCGATGATATCCAAGAAATACTTAATGAACTAACTCCAAAAGTGCTGTGTGTCCAAGAGACTCACTTGAAATCTAAACATAAACACCTCCTTCGTCACTATGTTATTTTTCGGAAGGATCGCGATGATGCTCTCGCATCATCAGGCGGTGTAGCCATCATAGCAGACAAATCTATAGCCTGTCAACACTTACAGCTACAAACGCCCCTTGAGGCAGTGGCCATCCGAGCTGTACTTTTAAGTAAACTGATAACCATCTGTTCCCTGTATATGCCGCCGCATTTTCAGCTTCACAAACAAGAATTCCAAACATTAATAGATCAGCTGCCTGAGCCATATCTTGTGCTTGGAGACTTAAATGCGCACAGCAACCTATGGGGAGACTCGCGCTGTGACGCGAGAGGTCGCTTAATTGAACAGTTCCTTTTTTCTTCAGGTGCATGTCTTTTGAATGAGAAGGAGCCCACGTATTATAACATAGCAAACAAAACATACTCCTCAATAGATCTTAGCATTGCATCTCCTACCCTTCTACCTTACTTTAAATGGAAAGTTATTAAAAACCCATACGGGAGTGATCATTTCCCTGTAGTTCTAAGCACACCAATGGCTAATGAATGCCTTCCACAATTACCTCGCTGGAGCACTGACTCAGCTGACTGGGAAAAATTCAAAAAGCTTGCTTCTTTATCCTGGGACGACATGTGTGCTCTAAGCATAGAAGCTGCGGTTAAATATTTTACGGTTTTTCTCCTTGACGCCTCCTCCAAATGTATCCCTGTAACAAGTGGATTATCCACAAAACGCCGTCTTCCGTGGTGGAACGATGACTGTCGAATAGCGCGTAAGAAACAGAACAAGGCATGGGCTTTACTTCGGGATTCTCCGACGGCAGAAAATCTTGTCAATTTCAAACAGGTCAAATCCCAGGGTCGGAGAACACGGCGACAAGCTAGAAGAGAAAGTTGGAGAAAGTATATATCAGGCATTAACTCATACACTGATGAAACAAAGGTTTGGAATAGAGTGAAGAGAATAAACGGTCGACAGCCTTACTCGCTGCCTTTGGTAAATACTCAAGGCGACAGCATGGAAGATCAGGCGAACTTTCTTGGCGCACATTTCGAACAGATTTCCAGCTCGTCGCACTACTCTGAAACATTCCAAAGATACAAAAGGCAAATAGAAAGACAACCATTAGAACGGAAAAGCACAAAATGCGAGGCATACAATAGACCTTTTTCCATGGCGGAACTTCAGGCAGCACTAAATAGCTGCAACAAATCTGCCCCAGGTTCTGACCGCATCCTATATGAAATGCTAAAACACCTGCCGTCTGAATCACAAAAAACCCTTCTTTGTCTCTACAATTCTATATGGTCTTCCGGCCACATTCCCTCTGCTTGGAAAGAGGCCATCATAATTCCTATTTTGAAACAGGGTAAGGACCCTTCTGTGGCAAATAGTTATAGGCCTATAGCATTGACGAGCTGCTTATGCAAAGTTTTTGAAAAGATGGTAAACAGTCGCCTGGTCCACTTTCTAGAAATAAACAAGAAATTAGACCCATATCAATGTGGTTTCAGAGAAGGCAGATCGACGACAGATCAGCTTGTGCGCATGGAAATGTACATCAGGGATGCATTTGTCCACAAACAGCTTGTATTATCAGTATTTCTTGACTTGGAGAAGGCGTATGATACTACGTGGCGCTTTGGGATCCTTCGTGATCTTTCTGCAATGGGTATTCGCGGCAACTTGCTGAGAATAACTGAAAGCTATCTCTCTGACAGGACATTTCGTGTTAGAGTTGGCAACGTGCAATCTCGACCATTCGTACAGGAGACAGGTGTACCGCAGGGTGGAGTACTGAGCTGTACGCTATTTATTGTTAAAATGAACTCCCTACACACCATATTACCTCGCACGCTCTTCTACTCAGTCTATGTGGACGATGTTCAGATAGGGTTCAGGTCGTGTAACCTTAGCATTTGCGAGAGACAGCTACAGCTTGGCTTGAATAGATTCTCAAAGTGGGCGGATGAGAATGGTTTTAGATTGAACCCTCAAAAAAGCACATGTGTCCTGTTCTCAAACAAGAGAGGTGTACTTCCAGAACCAGATATTAACCTTAAGGGAGAAAGACTAACTGTCAGCCTCGAATACAAATTCTTAGGTGTTATCCTCGAGAGAAAACTCAACTTCATTCCACACCTAAAATATCTTAAAGAAAAGTGCCTGAAGACCATGAACCTCCTCAAGCTGCTCTCTCGAACAACTTGGGGCAGTGACAGGAAGTGTCTGCTTAGCCTGTATAAGAGTCTCGTACAATCACGCCTCGACTACGGAGCCGTGGTGTACCACTCCGCAACAGAGACTGCGCTAAAGATTCTTGACCCAGTCCACAACCTCGGTATACGACTGGCAACAGGCGCCTTTAGAACGAGCCCTGTTGAAAGTCTTTATGTTGAGTCCAACGAATGGTCCTTACATCTACGCAGAACATTCCTAAGTTTATCATACTACACTAAGGTAAAATCAGACACCGAACATCCATGCCATTCCATCGTTAGCGACCTCTCCGCTGCCAGACTTTACCATAACCGCCCACTTATTAGAACTCCTTTGAGCCTGCGCTTGGAAGCAATGGCAGAAGAAACAAACATCCATCTCCCAGAAAATATCTTAATGCCTCCCACTCGCCTTCCACCGCCTTGGGAATGGCAGACCATGGAGTGCGATATCTCTTTTGTTGCAATAACGAAATATGCACCTGAGGCACATATACTATCACACTTCCTCGAACTCCAAGCGAAGTACTGCTGCGCCGAGTTTTACACAGATGCTTCAAAGTCATCTGCTGGTGTCGCATATGCAGCTCTTGGGCCAGTTTTTTCCGCCTTCGGTACTCTAAATCCTAACACAAGTATTTTTACGGCTGAAGCGTACGCAATACTCTCAGCTGTAAAGCACATCAGACAAACAAATCTGAATAAGGCAATCATTTTCACAGATTCGTTAAGCGTAATAAGGGCCTTAATGAGTTTTCGAAAACATAAGAACCCTGTTTTTAATGAACTGTACACACAACTATGCCTAGCATTAATGTACAACCAAAACATCGTCCTATGTTGGGTACCTGGCCATAGGGGCATAAAAGGCAATGTAGCTGCTGACGAAAGTGCAACGTCAGTCGTCTTTAATGAAACTGATGTGAATAGACCCATAGCAGCAACAGAACTTAAGCCCTTCTTACGCCATAAACTGAGGAAGTACTGGCAAGATCAATGGGATAATGCAATATTGAATAAGCTACACGTTATCAAACCAAAATTAGGGAACTGGATAACTGAAAGAATAGCAAGACATAAGGAAGTACTTCTGTGTAGATTAAGAATAGGACATACGTACGCCACTCACTCCTACCTTTTGACGGGAAGCGAACCTCCGACATGTACCAAATGTGGCAACAGGCTTACAGTTATTCATGTTCTTATCCAATGCACTGAAATAGAGGCAGAAAGGAAAAAGTACTTCCCCTCCGCTTATCTGCAACACATACCATTACACCCAGCATTCTTTCTCAGCAATGAACCCCTTTTTACTTTTCAATCAGTATTAAACTTTTTAACTGAAACTGACACCTTAAGTGTAATTTGGCCAGGCTACTTGTAGCACGGCCTCCACCTGGAGGTCGTAGCTGCAATGAAACCATTTTCTAGAGCACGTGCCTCCCAGCCCTTGCTTTCAAGGCCTTGCTGAGGCACTAGTGCTACAGCCATCACATATTGTACTGATCATCCATATCTCGCGAAGCATCTATTTTCATCGCAGACACCATCAGTCACTGTCATTTTTTTATACTTGTATTTTACGCACTTCAGAGCGAATAAATTTTAGGCCCTTTTACAGCCACATTGCACCATATGTATATTTTCCATCTTTTAGCGAATATTTTAGGCCACTATGCCGCCGTGTATCATATACTCCCCACAATCAACACTCACATAACATTGACAAGCACGGATCATCGACTTGGCGCTCTTTGGCCACATCTGGCCCTTGCGCCAATAAACTCTACTAATCAATCAATGAATCAAGATTTACGTTACCTGACAACGTATATGGCACGACTTTCTCGATAGTCGAACGGAAGACTCGGGCGTGGCTGATTGGCGAAACTTTCTAGGAGACGACGTAGTTGTTTGCTGCTGTTTTAGAGTGCAGCCCTTAGGCACCCGTTCTTGCGTAAAGCCTCAGCGTCGGCGTCCCTCGGCGTAAGCGAGCGAACGAGCACTGCTAAAGAAGACCGAACCCGGAGCGCAGCAGGTGATGAAAGGCGGTGATAATAAAGGGAGCGCGAGGAGAAAAGCGGAGCAGGAGAGTATGGCAAAAGTGTGAGAATGGAAGCGGAGTGCCGCCAGTAAAAGGCTCAACGGCGGCGACCAGGCATGCAGCGAGCGTGCGCACCGATATCGAAACAAAGCACTGGCATGGGCTTCGGACCTACTGCGCATGCGCTACTTCATCTGCGCGTCTCCGCGAGAGAATGCGCTCCGTGCGAGTTAGGCGTTCCCAAGTCCTCGCTTTTTTCTGAACAATGAGCGACGCAACCGGTGGAAATGCTTCATCTGCCGCTGTTGCTAAACGAGCTGCCCGAGCAGAGGCTCAGCGCAGCGACAAAAAGGCCCTGTGGCTTTAAAATCAAATTCTTTGGCACAATTCATCGAGAATTCTAAAGACCTTATCTGCTGCGTTAGAAATTCGCATTAGAGAGTATCGTAATTGTCGGTGAATAGTTTCAGGGACAAAAAAAGAGAACTAGCCACAACAATGCATGGACGTGGCAGGAAGAAGCTGAAGAAAACAAGATGAAGGAATACTGATGGTAGAAGAAGGAATGTGTCAGTTGAAGAACCTCTCAGGAAAAGGCACCTGGAAAGGACAGTTTTATTAACAAAATAAGAACTCTCTTCCCTTTTCGTCCAGTCGTTTTTGGCGCTTCTACGGACAAACACCGAAAAAAGTCACAGGCTTACGCGGCACAGTCACAGTGTAAAGTAGATGAGCGCATTCATAGCAGCTGCATTTTTGGCAGCACGCACTAGAGAATTTACCATACATACCATACATATTTTCCATTCCATGATTTTTTGTTCAACTCCGTAATCTATTTTCTTCCTTTTTCTTAAAGATGTGCTCGTGTATGATTTCAAGCGTGTGGGCAGTCGGAGAACGTACGTTGAGAGAGCAAGTTGCAAATCGGTGGGCATGATGGTGCAGTGCAAATCAACGCTGTATGATTGTGACAAGGCGATGTTTCTCGAGTCTATGGAATTCGTCACGCAGTGCTCGATCTGGCCTTTCGGCGGCGTAGTAAAGCGTGAAGTCATTTTCAACGTTGTTGATGTAATGGTCCTCTTTTCAAGTGACTCGACTCGTGAGGGCCTTCGCTCCGAAGCTGCGGGGTCATGTTCTCGGTTAACCACATGTGAGGGTTCTCGAGTAGAAGCAGTGGCGCCTGATTTTCGGCAGAACGCACTTGAGGGTCCGCGGCCAATCTGTCGGGTCACCTTTCAGTAGCAATTTCTTGGCTGTGAAGTGTTTTTGCCTGCTTTTCTCGAGCAGGAACTAAGCTGTCCGCACAAGGTCAATGGCGACCTGCGGCTTGTGCTGCTCTCTGTACAGTAGTCTGCTGAGCCCGATGTTGTTTAGTTGCAGCCTTGTGCGTAGCTCTACGAGCCACTTCTTCCGTAGCGGTTCGTACCTTGCGAGGAGGCGCTATAACACGTTGTGAAGAGGTCACCCAGGTAGCCAAACTCTTCGAGGTAGCGTCACATCCCTTGATACGTCACACGATACAATGCAAGTGGGAACTCATGCAAACAACGCGCTCAGTCCACAGGAACAGCACAAACGTAGTTTTATATGTAGGCCCTTGTTATCTACTGGCAAGTGTCCGCTCTGGGAGATCGATCAAGTATCAGGTAGGTTATAGTAAAGTGTAAACTAAGTCAAAACTTTATACGTAAGCCGTAATGGAAAGATAGTGATTGCAGAGCATGCATTACATAATGACATTGAAAATTCAGCGGTGACTATAAAGCGAAAAGAGTTCAAGTTCAATTTAGGTAAAAGAAAAGGAGGCTAAAAAATTTCATGTTCAGCATTTAAATCTCATTGATCCTAAAACAATATCTAGGGTGGCGGCGCTAACTTTCCCGCTGATATGCCCAAGTGTAGAGGCAGCCAAAAAAATGCACCGCCCCCCATTTTGAACAATTAAATATAATTCAAAGAGGCGGAGTGGTGTTTCTAGGATTAGTTTTCTTAAGCTAGTAGATCGTCACTAGAAATTAAAAAAAAAAATGATTTTTTGTGGTCTTATCTTCTCTGCACGCATGACAAAGCGGAAGTAGAGGATACTCTAGGGGATAACTAGAGACACCGGAAGTAGAGGACACGACGTCACACCATGACATAGAGCCAGTTAAGGCAGAGCTTAGCCCCGATCTCTGGAAAATGAGGGGAGGAGAGAAAGCATGGCTAGGAAGAGGATAACTTGCAATCATTCGCAGCTTTGAATTATGTGCTCTAAAGTTTTGTCGTAGCTGTACACTACGCGCCTGCAATGTTTGTCCAAACTGTTTCAGGGATGCTTTAAATATGACACTCAATTTTTACCTCTCGAATTAAAAAGAAAGACAAAACTCAAGAACGACAGACCTTATGTATGTATAGGTTGAATTTAAAGTGCATTCATTATTTAGGGTTTGTTGAATAGATTATGCATTCAATCGCTCCAGAGTGTAAATATGTTTTCCATGTGTCGCAAAATTTTGCACTCTGCACTTGCATAATTATGACGTTATGACATATGCGTCAGCGAAGATAAAGCCATGTGTTCTAAAGAATGACTTTGCAATATAATTTCTTATTCAAGTGTTTGGGAATATCACACAGCCCTTATCGGCGACGTTTATCAATGTCCCGATATAACCAAGTTTGTGTTCATTGGAAATCGGTATCATGTTAATTAAGTGCAATGTTTGAAAGAACTTTAACGTTCCTAGCTTGATTAGAAACCGTTGCAAGGGATTATAACCCTCGCACTTTCGTTGAGTTACACGTACACGTAGTTCATAGTAGGTTTCCTCGGTTTGTTCGGTGAATTAGAAAAGGCACCTTGTTTATATAATTGAAATAGTAAGGGCAACTGATGCGTAGTCTGTGCGCGAAATTCTAAGTGTGTGGACAAATTACAGCCTTAGCTGAACGCAGAAATGTATGCAGGCTATCCAGACTTTATTAATTGCATTGCCATCCACGTTACATTTACAGAAATTGGGGCGAAGTGACCAACTTTACCGTGAAACACAATATGTGAGGAAGAATTGCTGCCAATGTAACATTTCCTAACGAGTGCTCGAAGCCGTTATATGCGAGCAAGGTTTCAAATGGATCTGTCATACAGGAGCGATTAACGTTCTAATGTGCGAGATTTAGAGGGACTGACAACCAGTTTTTATGGGACCAACTTTTTTTTAGTGAAATAAAAAGCTTAACGGTCAGAGTATCGAATCATGGTATGGCTACACGGAAAACACAGTGCACGATTTGAGAGAGCAGCTCTAAGGTGCCTGTTTCTGCGGCGAGCTGAGCCTCGGCGTAACCGAGCGAACGAGCACAACAAAGGACGAAAGATCGAACATGGAGCGCAACGGGGGATGAAACGGGCGAAGAGGAAAGCGGAGTAGGAGGGTACGGCGAAAGTGTGAGAAGAAAAGCGCTGTTCGGCGACAGTGCGCATACGAGATGACGCCGGAGTAGCGCGCGGGGCCCGGAAGGACTCTCTACCCCGGCTGCGGCGAATCGCGCCCACGCGTCACCCACGCGCTGCCTCTCGCGATCTGCAGATTAACGAGGCAGTCGCGCCACACTTCGCTCCTTTTGAAACGTGCCGTACGAGACAGATTGTCCGCGCCAGCCAATATATCGCGAAATGAAAACACGTGTAGAGCTGCGCTCAAGCTTCGCATGGGGGAATATTGTAATAGTCGGTGATTTATTTTATCAAGATTTTTCGATCTGCGCAGTGAGGATGTAGTCGTTCACTGGAATCATGCTGGGAAGAACGATAAGTGACCGCGATAGAAATTATATGCCGGAATTGGCGATAGGCAGATGAAAAGTGCGGTCGTAGCTTTGATAAAGCACTAGTTTGCTTATCAAGCCCATATTACTGCAATTCATGTTTTCTGTAATGTTAAATAGTTCTACAATAAGAGGTACAGGCTTTCGGAGTTTCCTGTCCAACAGCTTTTTAACAAATGAACGGTGTTTTTCGCCAAGTGCAATTCTCGAAAGTGTAAGGACGTTTTTACACGTAATACGCAGTTCAGTGTGTTGCCATATAGACACGCGTGCACTTTGGAATTCCGAAGCATGTCGTCTCTCGAAGACCTCAGTGAGGTACAACAGAGCTTATTAGCTCGAATGCGTGCACATAATGCCGCGAGCATACAATCGCAATCATGTGCATTCCATGCATTGAGGGACGCGAGTGCCACTCGTTAACATAGACTAAATTTTTTTTATTTCGGAATACGCACGGAATAAGGCGCTAAAGTCTAATAATATACGAACTCCAATTTTAAACAATAAGTGTGTAGTTCTTAACAATAGTCGTCTTACGTACAGTAACGCCGTATACTCCATCCTGTCTGAAGGCTTGACCGACAGTTCGTGTCACTTACTGGTTTAGGAAACTTTCTTTGTACATTTAAAATTAAATTAGATATTTAAATAGCAAACAGCGGGGCGTGTTCTATCATTTGGAATTATGGTCGTTTCATTTGCATCAACGTCTCACAATATATTCTGGCTAGTTGCCAGTCCCCCTAACTACAGGTAAGGAAACATTGTTATTAATGCGTAAGGCGTAACCCTTTATTGGCTCATGAGTGTCCGTGCACAGTCCGTGGTGGACGCAGGAAAGGGGTGATCAATAACAGCCGGCGACACTGCGCTTGCATCCCATGCTCCCGGTCACGGCAGCGTCCGTTCGCAGAACAGTTATGACAACAGAAATAGAGGCAGTCATAGATGAGGCTTTCGCCTATCGCAGTTTAGCTCAGCAGAGTGGTCATACATATTTTTTTACAACTGCTTGAAAGAAACAGCTGCGCTGAAAATTGGGTTGTCAGTATGGCAGGCCGCACAATTATGCTATCGGATGTTATGGATCGGTTTCACTCCCCTGTAATGAAGGTAAAAAGGGAACAACAAGAGCAACGCGATAGCGCAGTGGTTTTTGTGTCTGGCTCCACGGTCTGTATTGCTGAAGTGACGGGAGCAAAAATCCCAGTGTTGGTGGCTGTAGACCAAACTTCTTTTTGTTCGCCGTAAATCGATGGCGTATCTCAGGATAAGGCGGCCCCATAAATATGACAAAATGACTCCGGTGACGAAAGCAGTCAGATTTCTGTAATGAACCGACTGAAGAATAAGGCAAACGCAGTTTCGAACACTTACATGCCGTTCCAATACAGAATAAAACAAAGAACAAAGCAATAGCATCAGAGGTGAAATTGCAGTGAAATGCAGTGAAATTTTCCATTGATCCATTCAATGGACACAGTAAACAGT
Source organism: Dermacentor variabilis (assembly GCF_050947875.1). Lineage (NCBI taxonomy): Eukaryota > Metazoa > Arthropoda > Arachnida > Ixodida > Ixodidae > Dermacentor > Dermacentor variabilis. Next base: position 90,609,129 of record NC_134570.1, on the reverse strand, counting down.
CTGCTTGCCTTAGCTATTTCTCTATATTTCATAATAAAAAATGATGGGTCTTGAGCTCTTGCTTGTACAATATACAGTGGTTTGCTTGCAAGGAAAAATAGACGCACTGAGAAAGCTTGGCCATGTTGTCGAAAATCCTCCGGAGGATTCAGCCTTATTTTGGGCATTCAGCGAGACAACCAACGCATCCTCGCCAACTCCGACTTCAGAAAAGGCGGCGCAGTGGACGGCGAATGGGAAATACTCCTCTTTATATTTGTTTATTAAACTTAAGCTCCTCTGATTGTAACCAGTTGCTTATGTCTTTAAGAAAATATGAGTTGATTAGGTAAAACGCAAGACGCTAACCTTCTCTATGAGAGGCTCCCCATCCTTGATGTCGTTTTCAATGCAAAATAAATATTGTGACAAATTACAAGATAATTTTCAATAAAATACAGAATTTTTATTTGCGGTACTGTTCAATCCATCCGTAGACACTTCGCATCCTTGATGTCCATTTCCGTTCTAAATAAATGTGAAAAATTTGAAGAACATATTGCGATAAAACACATAATTGTTAATTGCAGTACTGTTGAACCATTCCTTCATTACTACCTGTGTGCCTTTATATTCAAAGTGACATAATAAATTTTCGTTTGATCGTTATGATGATTTCTTTACTCAAACCACATGAGCTGTTATCCCAGCGTTATTCCCATACGGGGCTAAACATCGCCATACAGACAGGATAATACTAAACGTTAGCGAAATGTGAACGTTCTTGATACCAAACTATTGGGTGTCACACAGTATTCCCAAGACATACGGAGGTATTGCACAATGTTCTTGAATTTAAAGTATTTTCTCCTATATGCGCTTTCTCGTCTGAAAGAGTAGGCTAGAATGGGACTTTTTGTGGAGTAGAAGCATAAATTATAAGTTAGTCATCGTTAATGTTCGAATAAGGGATCTCTCTGGGGCCAGCGCTGCTACAATAAAACTTTGGCCTACCTAAGACAAGTTCTTTCGTTGGAACGTGAGCTCCACTTTGAGATATCTGTTGCTCGACCACTATTCGATCATTTCAACTCTCCATCATTTAGGGTGGCATTCTGTTGATTTAATTTACTGGATATTGTTTGGAAGGTGTACAAGTCTGTAGGTTCCTTGTGGTTAAACACCAGCCGGCGGTGACGGTAGCTTCGTGAATGCGTTATGATATGAAATGGAAGGAAGCAATGACAATGCTATATTTTTGCCTAAACGCAGGGAAGAAAATAACTATTTTACTGACGTTAACGTTCTTTGAGCTTGAAATGAAATCTGAAATGCATAAGGAAAATTCCCATTTGGCGTGTAGTACAATATCGGGAGCAACGAGGGCATTTAAAAGTATGCACATGATTATTTATGCGAGAACTGCCTGACTCATTGTGGTGATATCTTACTATGCTAGCATTGAAACTAACGACACTCGATGGATTTCAACAAACATCGTTAATCTCTTTGATGCTGAATAGCGGCGAATACGTAAATAACAAAGATAGTTTTGTTGTTATGTCACGAGAGAGGACAATCTTTTCCTTCTTACCCACTTTGAATAAGTCTGCGCACTCACATGAGCAAATTGTGGTTGATATGGAATAACTGAACTCAAAACTACGAAATTTTCATAAGAACATACTGTCATCGGCCAGGAACATTTGTATATATTCTGGTTGCAATGACGATTAAAAACCGCTGTTCCACGGACAGCCCCAGCGAGCCAACATGTGCTGTGAATACAAGCGAGGAGTTTGAGCCCTCTTTTGCGATATGGTGTCTGCGCACCCTGTTGCCAAGTAATTCTGCTGCTCTGGGTTATCGCTTGGAATTAGATTGAATTGGGAATTACTGAACTTGTCGAAAGCGTGCAAAAAATGAAGGGAAATGAAAAGCCCTAGTGCTATGGCAAGACAAATACCAGTTGTTCAGAGAACTTTAGTGAAAGCCAAAATATGAAATTGCAAAAAAAAAAAAATAATTATTGGTAAACCACTCCAGTATTGAGCTTTTATATAGAGGATACCCCGATCAGTCATTCTGGAGGGAACAGGCTATTGACATGCTATACTTCAAGTGAAATTTTGAGCGTTGAAAGAAAGAGAGCAAGAAAAATTGATGTAAGCGAAGCTTTCGGTGCTGGTTGCTTTGATTGACCATAGTTAGTTGAATTCTCTAATTCTCTAACGCTAAAGCTATTTACGAAGTCTCGTTGGGGAGTTATCTTAGGCAGAAATATTATAATCAATTTAGTGGGACGCAGCTCAAAGCTAAGATACTGCCGCGGTTCGAGAGTATTCTACAGTAAATGTAGCGCATCATGTAGCACTTTGAGGAACTGATGCAATGACGTTTGTATGTTCGAGATGGTCTAGTTTATGCGAAAAGTTGGTTTGTAAGAATGAGTATACTTAGGTGCCGGGTGTCATTCTTTCAAAAATAAATTTATTGAAAGTCGGTGCTGGGGGGCTCTGCTCCTCTATTGAAAGTCGGTGCTGGGGGGCTCTGCTCCTCTCCTTCTTGTAATCCTCAAATTGTGCATATTAGTCGTGAACAAGGAACAAGCCCAACTTTCACCCATTTTTAAAATGCCACATTTTTTTGCCATTGCGCTTTCGAGTAGTTTCAGTCCGAGCAACGCTGTAACGCAGATATATTAGCAATTCGCCCAAAATGTTTCACAGTTCTGCCCTAAGGCAAATGACTAATTGCGATAGCAATGTATTAGACAACTTCAGGAGTAAATGTAAAGATGAAGTGGTTATCAGTCTAGATAAGTAAGAGACGATTAGAGCTATCGTGAAAGAAAAACAAGGAAAATATTGATTGAACTGTAGTAACTGCAAGTGTAGATAATGGTACAGTATAGTGACAGAGGTTTTAGGGACGAAGTTGGATATTGATAGATGTAGTGAAACCCCATTAAATAAAGCAAGCTTGGGGTCTTTTTGTCAACGCCCCTTTTCGAAGGGGACACCTATCATCATCATCACCATCATCCGCAAGTAAAATAGTCTGACGTCGTTCGTCAGCGACGCCAGGAATATGGTGCGATATTTTGAATGCTATCAAACGTGGTCCTGTGTCAACGTTACTGCATGCACGTTACTCTTCTGAGAGTACGACGGTTGGCTGTATAGCCCGCGAAGTACGGCTACATAAGCGGGCTACCCTGCTCCCCTACGCAAGTTCTCATTCTTTCTCTACGCTATGCCCGCGGAAGTGAAAGTTTACAGCATAGTTGCTCCAATCTTGTTTAATGGGGCAAAGCTGACGGTCCATTAAGTATTCGAAAAATAATAAAACAACTATTCGAATTTTAGAATAGTAATTGTTCGATTCGAAAACTGAACCGAATAGGGCTCTATTCGATTCGTTATCCGAAAGTATAAAATATTCGCGCACCTTTAGGCGTTGCGCTGTGACGCCAAGACTATATATAATAATTTGTGCTTTGCTAGTTGAACGAGCTATACATATGACCTATATATACATATCCTGCATGTATATTTCTTACTGTATGTTACATTACCAAAAATAAAAGTAAGCCATGTCAGGGCTCTAACTGAGGCAAATGAAGACGTTTGAGAGGTAAACATAGTCGGTAGCATCTTTATTTCAAAGCAAAAATCGCAGCTTGCGCTTCAGGCTACTTTGGGGATCTGCAGATTGAGCGATCTTACGAAGGCCAATGATGAAGACGCCGAAGAGAATGAGTGAACCACCGGTGACACTGAACATGTCCGGATGCACGTTCAAGAACACGGCCTGCGAACGCACGTGGGAGTATCAGAGATTAAGCGCTGTCCAAAAATGTAGACAGTAATCTCGTCGCATAAGTTTGAATAGAAAAATATTTTGTATAACATACATTGCCCACTGAAGTGAATGCAAATGCTTTCAGAGGCGGACTACGTTTTGCTCTTTACTGCTGCGTTGTTAACGCACTGTTAGCATTTCTAGGCAGGTGACGAGCAGATTAAAGGCACTGGGAAGTTTGGCTAAATGTAGCCGTCTTTACATTACAGTAGAGCACAACGTCGAAGGATACTGCATATATCGAAGCGAAAAAAGTTAGATGTGCTGATACCTCGACGCACGTGAAGATTCTTGAGCTGTCATGATGAATTAAGAGCCCCGTCATAATTACATTATTAAAACTAAAGCTTGTATTAGGGGCAAATTGACACAACTACATTATGGTGAACAATATTTGAGAGTCCGTTGCACTGCCTGTACGCGGAAGCGGAGAATATACATTATATGCTGGATACATGTTCCAACAATCAGGGAGCAATCTATTTTCTTGGCTGTCATATGTCTCGCGGGGCATTTGTGGGGAATTATCTTCGTTATGAGCAGCAACGAAATTGCTTGACTGTGTATTTTCCCTTAAGAGGAGTGCACCATCGCAAAAAGCGAGCATTTGTATTAACTCATTTAGCATTTTATGGGAACTTAACGCAGTCTGTGGTCTATTTGTTTTACGGTCGGTCTATAACCTCTTTCATACCAACTTGGGTACACACGGTAGTACACGATCTTTATGGGTAGGGCATCAGGCTGCTGTGGGGAAGGAGGTGCGTTTAAAACCAACAGTTGGACTAACTTGGGTCACTGGGCACATATGCCGTTTTTCACATAGCCTCATTCCCGCAAACTTGGATCCCTGGGTATGTATGTGCAAGTCGGCATGTGACGCTCGTCAATGAACCTCTCTGACGCCACTTTGGGATACTGGGTATGTGGCAATGGGCATGCTGTGATCTTCAATGACAGGAAATTCATTAAAATTTAAGCGGTGCTCTTTAGAACCGAATCCATGCCATTTGTAATCAGACAACTTTGAGTAAATGTTCACTTAACACGCGCCGCACGCCGAGTTCGTCGAAGCGCCATTAGGTGGCGCACCGTGTTCAGAGGAATGCGTTCGAGAAAAGCGAAGCTGCCGTAAACGACGCATACATGACGCGGTTTGGCGGTGGCAATATGGTGCGTCGCTACAGAAATTCGATGCTAATCGCATCAACGTCGACAGTTATCCCCGAGATGCTGCAATCACTAGTTGCAGAAAACCTAGCTGACCGGCAAACGGAAAAGTTTAGGCGACGTAAGTTGCGTTGCGCCTACCGAGGCCCGAACATCTGACAAGTGATCGTGTGATAAATCAGCGATCCAGCTTTGAATAGTCTCGCATGCTATATCGGAGACACCATGCTGCAGTTATTAGGGCGAAACCTTTACATGCTGCAGTACTCGAAAATCCTGCGTTGTAGTCGGTGGCGCGACCAAATGGTGTTACCAAAAATGGCCGACGGCAAAGAGCAAAAGCACAACAAAAAATTCATCAGCCCTTCCAATCTGTGAAGAAGGAGGAGCAGCGAAGCTGTAATGTGTTTTGCTTCAATCGGCCCATGTATGTATAGACAGGCATTATTATTATTATTATTATTATTATTATTATTATTATTATTATTATTATTATTATTATTATTATTATTATTATTACAAACATGAGGCTGTCCGTTTCCCTCCCTTAGAAACCCATGTATTGAAAGCAGAGAGGGGCTGCTATAATATAAAGCTATTCCAAACTTTTCTATTCCAATTCTGCAATCATCCCTCGGCGATTGATCAAAAACATTTGTAAACCACACCCCCTTCACCTGTCTGTCACGCGGCATCACGAAAACCGCAATAGCTCCCCAACTGATATGACGCGTACATAATGATTTTGCATGACTGGACCGAACAAAGAAAAAAGAGATATTTCTGATTCGACGTCATAAGATTTCGGGCTGCACCCACTTCACCTGACTATCAGGCGACGTAACAAAACAGCGAAAACTCACGGCGTCAAAGTGACTTGAACGCGGTAAAGGTGTATTAATATGCCGAACAAAACGGATTTTTTTCCCCTTAATATCCTCAGGCTGCCCTTATCCGAAAGGAATAATTGATGGCTGCTGCGGATCGCCCAGGCACTGGCTACTCGCACCTGCAGGTGAGCATTGGTTTATTTGCGTACAATAAAAGTTTTTGCGTGGCCGTGTAACGTTTTCGAACAATTTCGTCCCGTATGCGACCTCGCTCTGCCAACTCTTCTTTGCTGAGAATCCGTTTTAGCGGTATGCTTAACTTTGCGTTGCATGTCGCCGCGATCTTCGAACGTCCCCCGCCAGCTAAGTAAAGGAAGGCGGACGAATCGCAGACACCGGCACCACCACCTTCATCTGGTTATCGATTTTCAGTGCACCGGCTTGGGCCCATCGAATCCCTCTCCAATTGAGCGTGCTCCTCACCTGTTCTCAGCCAATTGGATAAGACAAGCCACTCAGTGTAGGCAATATCAGTCATTTTAAAAAACAAAAAACAAACGTGACCTACTATAAACGAGGAGATTGTTTGATTGGTTTGTCCTGACACGCCCGCAAGTCACCACCAGATGACTGCGTCGGCGGTTACTAAAATTTGACGTCAGAAGGTTGGAATAAAAACATATTGGAATAGTTTTACGTTATAGGGCAATATCTACAACTGCACTGTGAACTATGCAATCAAGAAAAGTGGATCAAACTCACCCTAAAGTTAGAGTCCTCTTTGCGATTATTTGTCACAAAATTTGTTTGGGGATAGTTTCGATAAAACAAGATAGATGGCCATTTTCTGTAACCATACACACTCCGCAGGTGGCCATGTATTGACAGCGGAAGGAAATGTTGTAACGTTTGTGAAGTGATTAGGACAAGCAAATCAAACTCGGCGTAATGATAAAGTGGTCTTAGCGGCAAATTCCAGCATGATTTTTTCCACGATATCTATGTTAGTATGAGAGCTACATAGAATTCGCATGAAACTTGAGACGAAAATTTTTGTCGTGTTGACGCGACGCGTAGACAGACGGAAATCGACAACCGCCGTTAAGTAGCTACATACAGATCCGCTGTAAAAATATTCAAATTTACGACGAATTTCTAAGGGAGGCTCCTGTAAACAAAGTAAATTAATGCATTGGAAACAAAATTAGGTAAATTGCGCTCTGGATCGGCAACGAATTCTGGTCTCCGGGATGCGAGAGGAGCAGGCTTCTTCGACGCCATGGTGGCTCCACGGTTCTGGTTGACTAAATGTTTGTGTAGTGCTTGTGTCATTGAGGAATTCACGTCGTGGCCCCCTAGCTGAATAAACATGCGGTGTAGTGCGTGCGTCGTTCGGAACGTGACGGTGCAAAATGGGTAGGATGTGACGCCACGTCATAAGTGTATCAAATAAGCGTGTAAAAATAAAAAGTATTGAAGCGGCTGTGCGGCCCTTCGGCATATGAACTCGTCGCGGGCAAGCGAGCGGGTTGAGACGCTTGGCGCGTTTCCACTTGGCCTTACCGAGGCCAGTTAAAACGAAGGCGAGAGTTGCATGGACAAGGAACGCGCAGAAAAGAACATTTCACCGAAATGACTATAATTATTTTGCATTCACAAATGTAAGTAGCCTGAAGTGTCTCTTCCGAATTCTTATTTTCAATTTCGCTCCATAGACCCTGCACATGTCACGCGTAGAATGCGTCTTATAAGATGTACTTGCCGTCAAACGTAAAAATCTCTCTCAACCATAATGAATTCATACGCGCGCTAGGTTTAGGACGACAATTAGCTGCTTTACAAAATGTGAAGAACTTAATTTCTTTCTACTATATGTCCCCAGCTGTACTAGTCTGCTCTAATAACGTTAAGAGAATTCGATTATTTTTTATGCTTTTGCGAATCTAATTCAATTCTTTCTAAACGAGGACAAGGAGCAAATTCTATCAGTAACGTTGCTGTGTGCGCCCAGTGTTCGGCATTTAACTGAATGTTTCGCACCTGCATTATAAATCCAAAGATCACGTCTGACGACGTCTTGACGATGGTCACCAAGGACGCGCTCTCGATCTGGAGCGCCTTGCTCAGGAACATTTGGAGTGCGAACGTGAGATGAGAGATGAGCAGCAGGTATCCGATCTGTGAGCCGTCGTAGAAGACCTTGAGGCGACCCATGGCTATGGACAAGATGGACACCAGGAGCATCGAGAGACAGCCGTAGTGAAAGACCACAACGCTCCGTGACACACCCTTCGTCGCCCGTATGCACACGGTCGTGACGCCGTTCAGCACAGCGTGACTCAGTCCGTAAGCGATGCCGATGTACTGCGCCTTCGCTTGCCAACCAGCAGCGGCGGCCAGAAACGACGGCTTCACCACGAGCGTTATGCCGAGCACTGACAGGGCCGTGGCCACTAGCTGGGTCCAGTGAAAGGGCTCGGCGAGGAACAACGTCGCCGTGAGGCCGACCATAAGGGGCGTGAGGCTAGTCGTGATGGACGAGTCGGCGATAGTCAGGTAGGACAAGGTCGTCAGCCTCAGCATGGACGAGCCCATTGACAGAACGGCCCGCGCAAAAAGAAGCGGCTGGGCTTTTCTGGGTCCGAAAGGCTGCACTTCTTCCGTGGCCGTGGGGAGGATGCCGATGAATACGCCGAACGACATGAATGTGAGCACCTCGAGCTTGCTCACAGTCACCAGCCGCTTGATGATCACATTGACCAGAGAAAGCACGGCACTGGTGCCGCCGGCGAGTAGGATGCCCAGGATGAGCGAGTGGTAGCCGGTGACCCTCCGACGAACCCCGCTGCTGCTCTCAGTACTTTCGCCTTCGAGAGGCTTCAAGTCGACGCAGCTGTAGCTGCGTACCATCTTCGCGACGCCCGAGGCAGGAGACAGAGAGTGCACCAACCGTCGCAGGGATGGCAGGATGCTTCCGGATTGGCGCGCTTCGGTCTCGTTGAGGGGTATTGGATGCCCCGCAGCTATTATTTCTCCGGGACATGTGGCATCTTTGGCAGAGCCAGTTACTGACACCTTTGTGTCCACGAGTGAAACGGTTACCTCTTGCCCGAGGCCGGTGGATGGCGATATCCTGGAGTCGGCGTTGGGATTACAAGGCGAGGCGTCGTTTGATGAAGAGTGGTCGGCAGAAGCCGCTATCACGTTCCGAATTCCGGCACGGTCCACGGTGAAGCTTTCGGCCGTGTTCTTGGCTCTTCCAGGCGTTTTGGCACGATTTCCCTCCTCACCGCCAGGGAGTATCAGTATGGCTTCAACCTGTTGAGGGCCACTATCCATTCTAGAAGAGTGCGCTGAACGAAGTGGAAGGCCTGCTCGCTGCTGCGAATAACGCGTGTCAGAGCCTTTGAAAGCGCATCAATGTCTCCCGCACGAGATTCTTCATCTTCGTTCCCCAGAACACTGATTCGGCCTGCTCTAGCAGGACACAGAGCCTTTCATATATTTATGAAGAAATCTAAAAGAATATAATTGTTGAAATAGTAATACATGTATCTATAATATTATACGAGTGAATGAAATTGCTCATGTGAATAAGCTACCATATTTTGCCATGCCTGTCCAATCGTACCACAGTGCAATAGTCCACTCTGGTGGCAGCAAATTCCCACTCACTTAACAGTTGTTGTTACCAGAGTACGGAAAACCTTTAGATGGGGCACTGGTGGTGTTCCGTGCCCGATCCTCGGGTTCGGCATGGGGTGCGATGAAAGATATATGACACGATCCTAACCATGCCCCATAAGCTGTGAACAAATTGTATAGTACTGTGGCGTCCGTCAAGAGAACTTCGGTAGTGGCGTCACTATGGGCTGGGATTGAAAAAAAAAAATACAGAAAGCTATGCTTTCTGTTAATTACTTATTGCGTTTCGGCCATATCTTGCGCATGATGCTATCTCACTGGAAAGACAGGCATGTTTGTTATGTTTGCCTACACAACACCGCCCCGCCAGCAGACGGAATACAGTGCCGGCTTTTAAGTAAACCTCGATAAACGATCGATAAAAGGACTAACGGATTACTTTCAATACCACTGGCTAGAAGGCACGCTGCCGCAAGAATGGCAGCACGCCGATATTACAATGATGCCAAAACCAGGCAAGCCAGCTGTCTCTAAGCCAACTGAGACCCATCTCGCTAACATCATGTGTAGTACAGTTATTCGAAAACGTCGTCCTGGCTAGGCTTCAGCCGTATCTTGAAGAAGAAGCCTTATTGTCGCACATAATGTTCGGTTTCCCATCGGGGCTATCCACTCAAGACGTAGTGCTCCAAATTAAGGAAGAGATAATTGACCATATGAGCACCCAAGAAACGAAAGCCATCCTTGCATAAGACCTCAAAGGCGCGTTTGATAACGTAGCTCCACGATCTCATACTCCTCAATCTAGCGGCAACCGAATGTGGCCGACGATCAAATAATTACGTCCGGGAGTTTTTCGAAGATCGCAATGCAACAATAACTATCGGATATATACGTTCGGACCCCATCCCTCTTGCGGGACAAGGCACGCCACAAGGGTCAGTGCTTTGCCCCGTGCAATTTAACATAGCTGTGACGAGACTACCTCCCCTACTGGATGCCATATTAGGAATTGGACATGCTCTTTATGCTAATGACATCACTATCTGGGCCACCACTGGCTCAGATGGCGAAATACAGGATGCACTACAAGCAGCAGCGGATGTCACCCAGCGATATGGACGGGCAGGATGACTTACATGCGCAGCTAAAAAATCAGAACTACTTACAGTAAAAAACGAACTCGAAAGGAAACTTCACCTACTTCCTGACATCATGGTAACTATCGAGGGTGAACCTGTAGATAAGGTGGACATATAACGGTTACTGAGACTCCAAGTCCAAGCCAACGCGTAGGCGATACTGACGCTACTGAAGAACAAATTAATCTCGTAGTTGACATGATCCGTAGGGTCACCTACCGCCGTCACGGCCTAAAAGAATCCGACGTAAAGTGCGTCATGCACGCCCTAATCGTAATACGTATTACCTATCACGCTAGTCAGACATCCTCATACGCACAGCAGTGTAAACGGTGACAGGCCTTCCTATGTACACCTCAACAGTCAAACCATTACAGCTTGGTTTGTTTGCACAACACCATGGCCGAATTAATGGAAGCTCAGAAAGTGAACCAGATCGAGCTTATCGCGTGACGTTCCTGTCAGGCCATGGTGGCAGGACACGAAGGAATGGAGCATGCGAGATGACAAGCACACCCTTTCAGGGCGAAACGGCAAGTGTTTATTTTTCACACGCCCCATAGCTCGTGCACAGAGGGCAGCCTTCGTCATCTTATATGTGGCGACTACTACAGAACGGCTGAAACGTACATTCACTCGAAGGCACGTACTCAGACAATCACGATACGCAACATCAGAGTTTGCCGCACGCGAGCGCGTGTCAATCGCACCAAACATAAGATAAAACATTCCAGTGCCCCATTCCTCGGAATACGCACCCCGAACACTATGAAGGTGCACGTGCCATCGCAATACACTGAGCATACGGCAACGACCACGACATCTTCTATGCAGATGGCGCATGCTAGCCCGACATTACAGCTAAGGTGGCAGCGGTAGACGACTGGAGGGGCGAAACAGTATTATCAGCCCCAACACGGACCAACAACTGAACGGAAGCGGAAGAATGTGTCATAACTCTCACCACCAGCGCTCAACCCCCAGATAATATAATAGATATTCTTACGATCCGCAAGGCTTCCGTGTGGAAGTTGAAACGTCTCTTCGTTTAATAAGTTTTACTTGGTTGGTGTGCGTCTTTCTCTGTCCTGTCTCACACCGACCAGATGGGCTTCCGTCGAACTCTCGATTAGATTCCCAGCAAGCATCTCGAAACTGCGAACAACGACGGATCCCTACGATGGCTCATGAACTGCTACACAAGAACCAACATATCCCACTTGTTCACCTGGTATGAAAACGTGGGCATGCGTATCTCCCTGGCAATTAGCGCGTTCGTGCGATAGCCCGAGGCCTCCCCATTTGGGTGCAGGTGTAAGGCCAGTAAAACACAGACTTGGTGGAAAAGGTACCACTTACGTACACGCATATACTACAACACTACAGACTGTCCCATAGTGTGTTCTCTCCCCCATGTGTGAAACTAAACCGTGTAGATGCAGCCACTTGGCGCCAGCTCAAACTAAGAGGTTCCCCAGAATTGCTCTCTGCCACACTTTTTACCCTACCCAGTATCCCGACAAATTTCCTCTCAGTGGAGACACCCAAACCCCTACCATTCTATGTGGGAATGCTCCAAACCGCCTGCCCTTCCTACAATACCAAACGCCTCCAATCCCAGTGGGCAGCGGCTCTTTCCAGCACAGCCTTGGACAATCAGCGATACCTGACTGACCGGTCCAGCCGGATAGTAGCAGCAAATGGGGCTTTTGACTAAGGGCTCCATCCTCTTGGACTTTATTACAAAATAACCAAATAAAGATTTCTACTACTACTACTAGTACTACTACTACTACTACTACTACTACTACTACTACTGCCTACGTACGTTCTTGTGCCGATAGATTTCGTTTCTTCAAAGCCCAGGAAAAAATAAACCAATAACCACTGGCGACAGAACCAAATACCTCAATGTCGTAAGTATCTGACCAACCATGAAGGTATTCTTGACTCCTGTGGTTATATGGATCGGAATCGCTTGCCAGATAACCATAAGATCTACGTTACCTGACAACGTATATGGCACAACTTTCTCGATAGTCGAACGGGAGACTCGGGCGCGGCTAATTGGCGAAATGTTCTACTGGACGATGTAGCTCCTTGCTGCAGTTTTAGAGTGCAGCCCTAGGCACCCGTTCGTGCGTAAAACGTCAGCGTCGGCGTCCCTCGGCGTAACCGAGCGAACGACCACAGCGAAGGAAGACGGAACGTGGAGCGCAGCAGGGGATGAAAGGCGGTGATAATAAAGAGAGTGCGATGAGAAAAGCGAAGGACGAGGGCACGGCAAAAGCGTGAGAAGGAAAGTGGAGTGCCGCCAGGAAAAGGCTCAACTGCGGCGACCAGGCATGCAGCGAGCACACACACCGATATTGAAACAAAGCGCTCGCATGCGCTTCGGATCTACTCCGCATGCGCTACTGCACCTGCGCCGTCACCGCTAGAGAACGCGCTGCGCGCGAGTCAGGCGTTCCTGAGTTCCCGCTTTTTTCTGAACAGTGAGCGACGCAACCAGTGGAAATGCTTCATCTGCCGCTGTTGCTAAACGAGCTGCCCGATCAGAGGCTCAGCGCAGCGACAAAAAGGCCCTGTGGCTTTAAAATCTAATTGTTTGGCACAATTCATCGCGAATTCAAAAGACCTTATCTGCTACGCTCGAAATTCTCATTAGGGAGTATCGTAATTGTCGGTGAATAGTTTCAAGGACAAAAAAAAAAGCTAGCCCACAGCAATGCATGGAAGTGGCAGGAAGAAGCTGAAGAAAACAAGATGAAGGAATACTGATGGTAAGAGAAGGAATGTGCGAGTTGAACAACCTCTCAATGAAAGGCACCTTGAAAGGATAGATATATTAACAAAATAAGGACTCGTTTCACTTTTCGTCTAGTCGTCTCTTGTACTTCTGCGGACAACCAGCGAAAACAGTCACACGCCTGCGCGGCAGACGCAGAACAGTCACAGCGTAAGGTGGAGGAGCGCATTCATAGCAGCTCCATTTTCTTCAGCACGCACTAGAGAATTCGTACCTTGCGAGGAGGCAGCATAACGTGCACTGAAAACCAAACACAGCATCGAGAGTACGCGGCTCACATGTGACATCCCTTGAACGGGCGCACGATACGATGCTGTTGATGATGCTGAACTTTTATTTACATCCCCTTCAAAACGAGCCCGTGACACACGGTCACCTAGCCTGCTTGATTTTACCAGGCCCGGCTACACGCAACATGCAAATGCTACGTGCAAATGCAACGTGCAGCTGCTACATGTCGATGCTACGCGGCGGGCATTTCCCATTGCGTGACAAGTGGCATGATTCGATACAAATGATGATGCTGATAAAGATGATGATTTATTGACATCTCCTTTGAAACGGGGCGTGGACAAGCGGTAAACTAGCCTGCTTGATTGAATCAGTGATGCCGCACGTTTTCCATTCTAAGATAATTTTGTACAGCTCTGTAGTCTTTTTTTTTTCTTTTTCTTTGAGATGTGATCGTGTGTGATGTGAAGCCTGTGTGCAGTCGGAGGACGGACGATGAGAGAGCCGGTGGCAAATCGGTGGGGATGATAGGACAGTGCAAATCAACGTTGCATGATTGTGTCACCGCGATCTTTCTTGAGTCCATGGAATTCGTCCCGCAGTGCTCAGTCTCGGCTTGCGGCGGTGTAGTAAAACGTTTTGTCGTCTTTAAAGTTGTTGGTGTAAATCTAGTGAAGTGACTCGAGTCGTGAGGGCGTTCGCGGCGAAGCTGCCAGCCTGTATTTTCGGCTAACGGCATGTGAGGGTTCTCGAGTAGAAGCTGTCGCGCCTGATTTTCGGTAGACCGCGCTTGAGGGTTGGCGGCGAATCGGTCGCGCTGCCTTTTCAACAGCAGGGTCTGCGCGGCGAAGTGTTTTCGCGCCCTTTTCTCGAGCACAAACTAAACTGTCCGCCCAGCGTCGATGGTGACCTGCTGGTTGTGCTGCTCTCTGCAGAGTGGTCTGCTGAGCCCGACCTGTCCTGTTTGCAGCCGTGCGCGCAGCTCTACGAGCTGTTTCTTCATCAGTTGTTTGTAACTCGCGAGGAGGCTCCATAACACGTTGCCAAGAGGTAACACAGGTAGCGAGACTACGGGATGCATGTCACATCCATCGACACGACACACGATGCGATGCGAGCGGAAACTTGAGCACACAAATAGCTCAGTCCACGGGAGCAGTACAAACGTACGTGTAGATGCAGACCCTTGTGATGTACTGGCACGTGCCCACTCTAGGGGATCGACCAAGAGTCAGTTAGGTTATAGTAAAGTGTAAACTAAGTAAAATCTTTATAGCTAAGCTATCAAAAGGTAGATATTTCAGAGCCTGCGTTATTTTATGAAATTGTAAATTCTACCGTGACCATAAAGCAAAAACAATTCCACTTCGATTTAGGTGAAAGAAAAGGAAGCTAAACATCTTATGTTCAGAGTTTAAATCTCATTTATCTCAGAAGAAAAATATTGGATGGCGGTGCTAAACTTCCCGTTGCTATGCATGCCCAAGTGTAGGGGCACCCAAAGAACGCGCATATTGAACAGTTTAATATAATCCAAGGAGGCGGAGTGGTGTTTCTAGGGTTCGTTTTCTGAAGCTAATAAATCGTCCACAAGAAATTAAAAAAGAAAGTTTCTCTGGTCTCATATTCTTTACACGCATGACAAATCGGTGAAGTTTTCAGACGAGCCCTGTATATGCGCATCGAGAAATAACAGTACAAGTGCGGACCGTTTAATACCACGCGCTGGTCGCTTCTTCCTGTTCGTTATGTTTGTTTGCTTGCTTGCTTCCTATATCATGGCGCTTACCCACAACGGGGTATTGGCGATGAAGCCGGCAGTTAAACGAAAAACTGTTATATGAAAACGTGTGTTTTTAAAGGCGAGAAAACTAGAAGGTAACAAATGTTAATCACTTTATTCGGAATTCTGTAAAAGAATAAACAATGAATCAGTAAATTAAATTGTATTGCAATTTTATGGAAATAATTACGTTTCTTCTAAATGGCAATATGTTTTTTTCATTTTCGTCGTTGTCGTTGCCGCTCTATACACACGGTGTTTTCCTGGATGCGCCGCCACAATGTGAAAGTTAACCACATGTATGCATTCCAACGTGAATCCCTTGAATAAATATGGCTTTATACGTACCACAACATGCAATTGCAATGGAAATTGAGTGCGTATCGACGCTATGCGCTATACGTGAGTTCTCGCACGCTAGACGATAGCCGCAACGGACACCGGAGGCGGCGGCGGCGGACACCGTCGCCAACCGAAACGGCTATTGGAATGAGCCCATAACAGTTTACGCTGTAGAACAGATGAAACAATTAAAATAATTTCAGCGGGTTTTGTGCGCCAAAACCACGATACCATAGCAGGGTATGCCGTAGTTGGGAAATCCGGAATATTTTGCCCACGGGCATATTGCACTTCGCCTCCATCGAAACTCAGCCGCCGCGGTTTCAATCTGTTGCCATGCTCTCATGCTAAGCGGGGGAACGCCAAAGCCACTGCGCCACCACGGCGGAGAGACATACATATTCGGCCGTGCAGTCTTTACGAAGACACTTTCTTTAAAACGCCACAATCTTGAAAATTGTGGCACATGTTGCTGAATGACAATAAATCAAAAGTGGCACATGTCTCAGCGCGGCCATATCCCGCTGGGACATAAGGGGTTAAAATTTAGGAAGGCGTCATAAAATAGATTAGCGACACGTAACGCAGGTTACTGCTGACAACGATGGCGCTGCACTGAAGTTCGTTGGAAAGCAAACTGGGCAAGCCTTTCAAAGAGATGGCGCCATGTCTAATTATTCATCTACTGATGCAGCCACCTCGGCTGACTTATTCAACATTAAACAATATATGATGGCGAGTTTCAGCCATCGACGCCTGAAATCCTAACATTCTAATTCATTCTAACAATTATCCCTGTAAGAAGGTCGAATAAAAATTAATCCACATTTTAACGCAAGACATTATGACTCAGTTCTAAAATAGAGGGTGAAAGAAAACCAAGCCCGATGTACCACTCCTCTGTTATGATGGTTCTTCTAAGAACTAATTGTGAAAATCTTATGTTGTGTAGTGTGCATTGCTGCAAATTCTCAAGGTATTCTTTTCTGATGCCTCCGCATGTTGGCTCAGCCGCAGGAAGGTCTGTATGTCCATTTACGAATACTTATTTGACGCAGTTTGCTAACCCTGTTAATTTCTTGAAAAAACTAATTAGACTTTTTCGGAAATACCTAAATTAACGTTCGATTTTTGACAAAATTCCAGATCGTATTTGGAATCATACTAAACCTGCACATTTGGTGTACAGTTATAAATAATACGTTGTCCACAAAAAGTACGAACTGCTTTAGCATTACCCTTTAATTATTATTCATAGAAGTTCTACTTTGTCCTAATGTAGTGTCTCCTTTAGGTTTTTATCTGCCTTCCTCGCTTTCACCGCCGGCTGCTTGGCCAATACTCCGTAGTGGGTAAGCGCCATGTTTCAAACACCGAGCATGGAATCGCTCACTGACGCATCGACGTGAAACCTTCCTCCAGAATGTCCCAAGAGGCAAGAAACGAGCAGCGAGGTGCTACGAGAATAACAGTCCCGCCACCGGCTTATCCTAGAGCTCGGACTGGCAGCCTCAGCACATTACCCGCTTTCGCCGTTGTGCTTCTCTCGACCGCTGGCTGCACCGTGGTACTGGGCGCTTTAGTCTGCTTCTACACAGCTTACTCGGGATCAACATTGGCGACAGTTGGCGCGCGCGGCATCGGCAACGGCGACCGCCCAATTTTTGACGTGTCCAGTTTGAAGGACACGGTGTGCCGGTCTCAGTTCTGCGAGTGGAACAAGGACTATATTCTTGATGTCGTGGACGATACGAAGGATCCGTGCGACGACTTTTACGCTCACGTATGCAATCCCCGGCGCTGGCTTGACGCGAGCAACAGAAGCACATCGAGTCCCTTTTCGGAATTCAGCGCGGCGCAGCTCATGGCCGATATCGAAAGATTCTTTCGCCACTTCGTTGAACTCAGAGGCAAGCCGATCGGAGACAACTTCCTGGTACGCATGATGTGGGTCTACGATGCGTGCAAAAGAGACTCTGGGGCAAATGGTAACGCCTCTTCCGAACTCGCCGACATACTTAGCGCTCTGGGCTTGTCTGGAGCGACGGGGTTCGAGAGTGTGATCGCGGGAACTATTGCGCGAGTGACAGCAATTGGAGACAGGCACCTGAGGCTCCATCCGTTGTTCAAGGTTCACGTAAGGCACGCAGGCACGCTAAATTCAACAGCCGGCTACGACGTTATCCTTTCGGCGCCTCATACGCACTACCGACGCTTTCTAACAAACTTTCCCGGATCAACCGATTCGCAGTACGTCGATCTGGTCACCAGAGCGCTGATCTTGTACTCCGCAACGACGAGTAGTGCCATGGCGAGAAAAGTAATGCTGCTGGAAAAGCAACTGGAAAGAATGATGTTGACCTCGGAAGAGCAGCCGATGAGGCCTCCTCGGGAAGAGTATTCACCGCTTAAGGATTTGTTTCTCTCCGACAGATGGGACTGGTCAGTCTATTTTAACACTCTGTTCAATACCTCTGGCGGAGGCATCGGCAACAAAACTAAAGTGTTCGTTAACGATCCCACATTTTTCTGGGGCCTCGGCACTGTCTTGAACGTCGCATGGGAGCCGGTCATCGTAAACTACATGATATTTAAAGCCATCGTAGAGCTTTCCCCCGTGTTGGGGCGCGAAACAGAATACCTCATTAGGCTTACGCACGACTACGAAGCACAAAACACCGCCGAGCGACAAGCAGCTTGTTTCGGCCTCCTGGAGAAACTATTCAAGTACGGCACCGGCATCGTCGCGAAGCTAACGCTCGGGAAAGAATTCGCTACCACGCCACGGTTCCACATGGACCGCCAGCTCTCGTCTCTATTCGGCGCGTCCCGCAGGCTGATCGCGGACTTGGTGAACTCGGGACGCTCGTGGATTAGCGCCGCGGACAAGGCCACGGCTTTGGGCAAGCTACGTGCCGTGCACTTCGAGTTCGGCGCGCAATGCAACCTTGTCGAGTACGAGTTATACAGACGAGCGTCAGAAGCTAAATATGATGTGCACGCACCACAATCGGTAGCTCAAATCGTGGAAACCGGAGGCACGCTGCCTCGCTGGAACCATTATTCGCTACCGCGCGTCGTGTTCAACCTTTACTCCCTGGCGGCGAATAGGTATTGGGATGCCTGGCGCAGCAACGCGTCGCGCGGCTATGACAACCGATACACTCTGACAGTTTTCCGACCGGGCTACGAGCTTCAGCGCCCGAGCAACGTGCTTGTCCTGTCGCACGCTACTGCGGCGTTCCTCACCCATCTGAGCAACGTCATCGAGCCTGTCGTGTATGGTGTGGTGGCTGTGCACCTGGTGAGGGGCTTACTAGAAGCGCTTACCTTCAGTGGATCTTCTCTGGACGCTCACTTCCTGTCTCGCCCTTGGTGGAGCATCGCGACCTTTAATGCGTACGAAAACGTCAGCACCTGTCTAAGGTCTGAGTACCAGCCGTTCCTGGCCGAAGGAATTCGCCTGCGTACGTTGGAAATGAACTTTATAGATAACGCTATTCTCTACCCTCTGTTTCGTCTTTATAGAAACGAAGAGACCATCCGCGGATATGTGAACTTGACTGATCGTTTTGAAAAGCGGGAGTCGGAAGAAACAGCTGAAATGGACCAGATGTTTTTCTATAATTATGCCATCGCCCTATGTGATCTGAGCGACGAACAGTTGGGGCAACAGCAAAACCTTTTTCACAGAACTCCAGCTCCATGGCGCGTAAACGTTCCGCTTCGGAACTTTCCCGAGTTCGCTGAAGCTTTCAAATGCAAGCGCAGTTCCCGAATGAACCCGGAACGGCGCTGCACTGTCTGGAAAGAGGAACTAGAAGTGCAGGTAAAATGAATAATTACCTGCGACATAGAATTCTTGGTTTGAGTGAACGAAGAGAAGGGACTGAATGAACGTTTGCGATTTATAACACTACAAAAGTGCAATGCGATAAACTTCCCTGTATTATAATTCTAGCCACGTTAAAGCTACTTCCTGTTGCATTACGTCGATACCCATTTTACCTCGCCGCTGCACATAAACTTACGTGTGGCTGCTTTCGCAGTAGCAAAGCAGCTAGCATAAACTAAATAAAATATTTATGGCCATGAAGACAGCTTCTACATGTGCGGGGAAACAATTATGGTTTGATCGTAGTAAATACATTGAACAGAAATTATTAACGACCAATGGAAGCGGTAGCTGACTTCACGACAAGGAATACAACTACAATGCGCCAGTAATGATGAAGATAACGATGGTGGTGAAATCGACGATGTCATGGGAACATCAAAAGTTACAACGAAGGTTATGAAGGTAGTATTGCTCGCACGTAGCGCACTTGAACTGAAGGTTTTGGCATTGAGAAAGGTCCTGCTGGCACTGCTTTCCAGGAAATAGTAAAATGAGAAACGCGAGAAACAGAGCGGTAGAGCCTGTAGTAGACACCACAGAATTGACTAAATATCCTTAGAGAATATTACTGTAGAAAGTCCGCATACAATTACAACTCCAAAAAGACTATCCAGATCCAACGCAGAAGTGGAAATACATTTGAAGCGAGGCTTTCGAGAAGGAATTAGACATTTTTCTACACCTAAGTGTGATTCGTAGAGTTGTGTATACTATAATTGCGGTTTACTTGTGATATCATGCAGCGTAGAGGTCCCAAGGTTAAGGTCATGCAATGTTGTGTCTATGAAATACACTGTTAGGAAGCTATGCCGGAATGCAAGCACGAATTCACTCTGGAAGTCGACGCCCTAGGCTCATGCATCATTGTTTTATTATTTCTTTTTGTTGCAAATTCCAGGGGCATGCGTGATCATTTGGAGGTTCGACAGTGTCAAAAAGCAGTATTTCGTGTCATATTTTGTGGCAACTCCGTGGCAATCGAGCCAGATAGACCTGCGACGGCCTCCCAAAACTAAACATAGCGTGAGTTCTTGCAGTTGACCTAAGAAAGTCAGTCTTCGCATGAAGTACCTATCGGAGACGAAAGACAGCGTGCCCAGATACAGACACCCAGGTCCTGTTAGTTCCTAAACAGAATCACTCAAATCATCTATCTCACTCGGTGCCCGAGGCATGCCGGTAAGTGTTTTATGACGCATCGAGTTACTTCTTGCTCGTAAACTTTAATTTGTGCGCGGACAGTAAAATAATGTTCCGTACTACGAAGATTCACTCATCATCATCATCATCATCATAATCATCATCATCATCATCGTCACCCTGGTTACGCCCTATGCAGGGCAAAGGCCTCTCCCATACTTCTCCAACAACCCCGGTCATGTACTAATTGTGGCCATGTCGTCCCTGCAAACTTTTTAATCTCATCCGCCCACCTAACTTTCTGCCGCCCCCTGCTACGCTTCCCTTCCCTTGGAATCCAGTCCGTAACCCTTAATGACCATCGGTTATCTTCCCTCCTCATTACATATCCTGCCCATGCCCAATTTCTTTTTCTTGATTTCAACTAAGATGTCATTAACTCGCGTTTGCTCCCTCACCCAATCTGCTCTTTTCTTATCCCTTAACGTTACATCTATCATTCTTCTTTCCATAGCTCGTTGCGTCGTCCTCAATTTGAGTAGAACCCTTTTCGTAAGCCTCCAGCCCTGTAGGTGAGTACTGGTAAGACACAGCTATTATACACTTTTCTCTTGACGGATAATGGCAACCTGCTGTTCATGATCTGAGAATGCCTGCCAAACGCACCCCAGCCCATTCTTATTCTACTGATTATTTCCGTCTCATGATCCGGATCCGCCGTCACTACCTGCCCTAAGCAGATGTATTCCCTTACCACTTCCAGTGCCTCGCTACCTATTGTAAATTGCTGTTCTCTTCCAAGACTGTTAAACATTACTTTAGTTTTCTGCAGATTAATTTTTAGACCCACTCTTCTGCTTTGCCTCTCCAGGTCAGTGAGCATGCATTGCAATTGGTCCCCTGAGTTACTAAGCAAGGCAATATCATCAGCGAATCGCAAGTTACTAAGGTATTCTCCATTAACTTTTATCCACAATTCGATCTTCCCAATCCAGGTCTCTGAAT
Organism: Dermacentor variabilis; assembly: GCF_050947875.1. Lineage (NCBI taxonomy): Eukaryota > Metazoa > Arthropoda > Arachnida > Ixodida > Ixodidae > Dermacentor > Dermacentor variabilis. Next base: position 90,587,291 of record NC_134570.1, on the reverse strand, counting down.
ACCTCCTGTAAACACGCTGTGAATAGCATTGGAGAGATCGTATCTCCCTGCCTGACGCCTATGCACTATTTTTAGCATAATCAGATCACAGGTGGCATTGTATAGTGCAGGCTGCGTACGCGGAATATATCGAGCTGTGTGTAGCGATCAAAAGGACTTAAAAAAAGGTACCGACGAATAAGATATTCCCTAATGCGAAATTAGAGCGCTGTCTATACGTGTTTTAATTTAGCTATATATGGGCTGACGTGGACGCTCACTCTTTTGCGGTATGTTACAAACGAAGCAAAATGTGGCGCCACTGCAGCACGAATCTCTAGCTCGCGAGAGCCAACGCGTGGGGCCAGCGCGTGGGTGACTCGTGGGCGCGATTCACAGAAGCCGCGGCCGACAAATGTCCCAGACGACGCGCGCGCTACTCTGGCGCCATCTCGTAGCCACCCTCGCCGCACTACGCCTTTCTCCTAACACTTTCGCCATGCCCTCCTCCGCTTTCCACCTCAAGGTTCCCCTTCACCCTCTTCTCCGCTTCCCTCCTCCCGACTCTTCTCTCTCGCCGCTTTATTCATCCCTCCGCTGCGCGCCGCATTCGCTCTCATCTTTCGCTGTGCTCGTTCGCTCCGTTACGCCGCCTTTGCCGACGCTAGCCGCAGGAACGGGCGCCCAATAGCTGCGCTATCGAAAAAAAGAAAAAGAAAACGTCTCGGTGGCTTGTTTTTTCTGCCCGGGACACATCAAATTTCTTCAGTTTAGGTAAGCCAATGTGCTTACCAGTGCTCTCTGAAGCCGATGCTTAATCGTACGGCACGAGCGGTCAAATAGAGATACGGAAGTCTCCCAATAAAGATAACAGAACGATAATACAAGATAACTTACAATAGTGAATTGATGCATGTCCAATGTGGTTCGGACGTGACGTACAAGGTTTCTCTTCCCGTGAATGAGAATTAGAATACCGCAACTGGATTTACAGAGGATTTAGCTACATCGCTCTAAAAGAAACTACAATAATAAACTGTTCAGTACATGTAAAGCGATATATAATATTAGGTCACTGGTTATGGCGTGGCAGTTAACACTGTTCGAAAAATTCAAGGAGCTTATCTTTTTGGCAGCATGCGCAATTCTTCTCGAGGTAAGTTCTGCCCGTAAAAAAAAAGAATACTGGAAAGCCCATACCTCAGTCTTTGAACCACATGGTGTATTGTCTGGTAACTCACCAAGGCCCCAGTACATTACATTCCTGCCATATAAAAAAAGATTCAATGGTTTCTGCATCGTTATCACATCAAAAGAAGGGAAAGAGCATGCATTTAGTTTTAACACTTTGTCTACCTTATTCCTCACACCATGGAAATGACCTGCAGGCACACTTGGTGCATTTTTCATTACACCTATGGAAGAACGGGCGTTGATTGCGTTTGTACGTCGACCAAATTATTAAATTCAAGTCATCGGTAATACTACGAAACAACATACAAGAGATCAGGTCATGCTTCGCTCTATTTTCATATTTTTTAGCTGCGTGTCTCACGAAGATGAAGAAATAATTTCTGTTTTAGGTTTCTTTCGGTTGTAGAAAGTTGTATTGCTAATGGTCATTGAATTATTTAAAGTGAATATGTTATGTAAAGAGCCTTACCGGAGGTTGCAAAGACTCAAAGCGAGTTTGACATTTAGGCCATTTTATATTTATTCAGGCAATCACTTTCGTTCTCTGTCCACAACGCAGAGTAGGCACTTACGCAAGAGCCGCGCCTTAAGTACAGCGAAAAGTAGCTGCCACGGAATGAAAGGCGTTTGGCAATCTTTACACCGCTGTTTGTTCTCGTGATAACGCTGCGACAAAAGCACGCAGACGGAAGCCCAAAACCGGATGCCGCTTTTACCGTAGATTGAGCAATAAATACAGAAGTAAAACTAACAACAACGCGGCTAGAGTTATCTCGGCTTTCGAGGTCGTATACCACAGCGACAGGTCACGCACTACCCGTTGGAAAAATTCCAACGTGCGCTATATACCAGATGGAAGGGAAACTCTATATGGCGGTTGTCAAAACGAGACGCATCCGTAAAGTGCAGTACGAAGCGCGATATGCCACGGTCTTAGCACCTACGCCATAACCACAAAAGTGAATGATGTTGAAGTACAATAATCTCGTCTAAAGGCGAGACACAGTTTTCTAACCCAGCAAGGGAGCATACGTGCAACTATCCGGACCAATACAGGAGTATGTTATCTTGCATCCTACGAAGAAATCAACGTCCGTTTGATGGCGCAGTACAAATAATCTTGACACTCGCATATCGCTAATACTTTTGACTGTGACTCTCGATAGGTAATGTCCTCACGTACGATTCGCAGTTTGGAAGATTCATTGCGGTTACAGTTACTCTATAATGAGTCATACGAATCCGAAGTTTTGATACTAATGAACACTGCTAGCACGTTCCTCAATAATAGGTTATACACATTTTAAAGCGAAGCTTTCTTTATCTACAATTCTACAGTTTTCGCAGAGTAGATTTTCATGCACATAAGACAAAGCCGAAGGGCGTTTGGTGGAGGGATTTGAACATTTGCCCCCCCCCCCCCCTTCTGCGCACCACCCCGATACTCAAACAATTATGCCATGATTGCACCTACAGTTTTGTATTCCCATAGCCATCATACATCATCATTTTTATTCTCATCATACCTACACTTTCTTATGATGATTCACCATAATATGACACATACCTACAAACGGGGATCGGCCAAGAAGCGTATCCACGTACAGAATATGACAATGACTTCAATACTACGGTAAATGCCCACAATGGGGGCCAGCCAAGAATCGAGTCAATGCACCAATGCCAAAATACTTCTTTGAGATGATTGACTCGTGTTGATTATGGCTATGATTTTCATGCTATTGCACATGCATACAATGGGAGCTAGGCCAAGAAGCATGCCCGTCTGTTGCTAGTGATGATGATTTCCATGCTACAGGACATGCCCATAACGGGGAACTGGAAGACGAGCGGGTGGCACATATGGTGGCACAATCTATTCCTTAAGATCGGTCACAGCGTGTAGCCAATGATGGTGATTTTCATACTATGGCACATATCCATAACGAGGGATGGGCCAAGAAGCGCGTTCGCGTGCTGATTTCGATAATATGATTTTCATACGAGTCCACATACCCGGAAGGAGGGCGGGCCAAGAAGCGGGAGGTACGTGTCGTGCCAGCGCTAATTAGCTCTATGATATGATCGCCGCGGGTTAATGATTATTACGATATCTTTATCGTGAACCACGCCCTCAGCTTTGGCCCGCACATTGTCGCTTCTTGCGCAACCCCTCTTTGGGCAAGAAAGTGGCTGGTACAACGGGACATGCTCATCGGCACAACGGGATATTGACCAAGGAACGGGAGGCACTATCTCTCTGAGGCGATTGCCGCGTTTTGATGATGATCATCATTTTCATATCATGTCACATGCCTCTAACGGAGCACTGGCCAAGAAGCGGCCGATACATTTGAAATAAATAAGAAGAAATGAAGAACTACAATCGTATTTAAGGCTTCTCAAATTGCGTAGCACGGGTACGTGAGAGCACACGAATAAAAATGGCCAAGTATCAACAATTTCATTAACTGCTTCACGAAAGCTTCGTTGTACATAGATTACAAATAGTGCATTGGATCTGCCCATATTTTTCGGTGCTGGCTGATGTAAAGCGTATTAAAAGCATTCTACACTACACTCGCCTTGTTGGCTGACTTTTCTTTGCATTTGATTAAGCAAAAATTATTAGCTTATCGCAGTGGTTAAAATATTTCTGAAGAACCATACACGCCATCTACATAACAAAGATATTGCATTGGGTTGATATTAACTGTGAAATGAATTTTCACCGATCAATCAGGAAGTGATGGGCTTTATCTTAAATAGAGCAGCCTCTTAAGCGCTGTTATTATCAATATTATTCACACCCGCCGTGGTTGCTCAGTGGCTATGGTGTTGGGCTGCTGAGCACGAGGTCGCGGGATCGAATCCCGGCCACGGCGGCCGCATTTCGATGGGGGCGAAATGCGAAAACACCCGTGTGCTTAGATTTAGGTGCACGTTAAAGAACCCCAGGTGGTCAAAATTTCCGGAGTCCTCCACTACGGCGTGCCTCATAATTAGAAAGTGGTTTTGGCACGTAAAACCCCAAATATTATTAATATTATTCATGTGAACATAAACAAACACCACAAAGGGAACGGAAAGCTGGGTAGCGATTGTCTTCTAAAGTGGACACAACGGCCACTCTCTTCAAGAGAAGAAAAGAAAGACAAAAAAGGAAGTCTAGAGCGCTTAGAAAACACAAGATAGAAACCAGTGCATGTAGATTTACAAAACCACGTTGAGCAAATGAATGGCGATGTGGGACCGAATGTTTCTCTGGAGGAATCTTTCGAAAAATGTAATTTTCGCATATTTCTTGGTAGAACAGATTTAAGGCCGCTTTTGTGCCGCACCCCCTATGCATGCACATACAACTTACACGTCGTTCCAGAAGACTTACAAACCGAAGTATCCACGGTAAATCTGGCACAGTGGCGTTCTCAGTTGCGCCAAATTAAATTAAATTCTGGAGAATTGATGACGCTTGCTTGCCACAACCACGACCTATCTATGTCAGGTGCCGTAGTGGGATAATACAGTCGAAATCAAGCTCTAAGCTCTATTAGAGCGCAGCTCCTTGGCGCCCATTCTCGCGTTTCACGTCGCTGTCGGCCTCGCAGTCTTTCCTCGTCGTAACCCAGGTCATCATCCGTTTGCTGCTCTAGCTGCGCGCGCTCCTGCTGCCATCTGTCGCGCACGGCGCGAGTTTTGCTCTCCCGGTCTCCTTCAAAGCCGGATCACGTCACGCCCCCTTCCTCTGCGCAGCGCCGTTGCAGTGACTCGCGCCGCTGCCGTCCACTTCGCCCTCGCCGTCCCTACTCCCGCTGTTGTGGCACTGCCGCGGTGCCGTAGGCCGGCGCTCCTTGCAGCCTCGCGCGTGATCCACGGCTCTCCGCTCCTCCGTCTCCACGTCGCGTGGCTGTACGGCTCTCAGCTGTGTCTCTCGCTTCCCCGTTTGCGGAACGCGTTCCTCAGTGGCATTTGTTGCCTCTGGCACTGCATGCGCCTGGCTGTCCTTCTGCCGCCTCCACTCTTGCGCTATACCTCCTTACCTGACGCAGTGCCGTTGCGGTGACTCGAAAGACAGTTATAGCGTTTAATCCTTTCACTTCTACTTCCGACCCCGATCTTCTGCAGCCACATTGAGGCCTGTCTGTGAAAGAATGAGTGACCTCTACTCAATATCCCTGTTCTCGAGCCGTTTCCTCATCCCACCTCAGAAGAAACATCAAATAATAATTGCTAATCTCCCCCCCCCTCTCTACGGCGGTGACCCACTATAATATGTCGCGTCGCCAGACCGCCGGCTCGATGGCAGCGGATTGCGGTGTGTGCTGCCGAGCAGATCCGAAACGCAGAACCATCTCCTTTCGGCACTGCATGTTCTGTATGCGGTTGCCTGTTGAAATAAGGCAGCAGCTGCGTTCGAAGATCGCACTACCAAGAAGCGTAATCGTCGGCTAATTTTTTTCTTGAAATAAACATGATTCAACCAAATGAAGTGGAGGTCTATCTTCTTGATTCTTGTACGTTTGCTATAGTGAAATACAATGATAAAAAGGCTGTCACCACTTAATTTCGCGCTGCAATTAGGTTGGCATTAGTGCAGTAACTCTGAGATTCCGACACCTAGTGAAACATAGAAAAAGAAAATGCGAAATTTGAGCGCAGCTCTATACGTGTTCTCATTTCGTAGAAAATTGGAGGGACTCTTAAGCTTCGCCTTCAAGAGTGGAACGCGACAGCGTTCCCATCGACCCGCCAAGGGGTGTAAGAGAATGCGCTACGGCGCAGGGATCACTTACGAGGCGCCCCGCATCGGACTTTGCGGCCACCTATCACACGGAGAGCGTCGAGCAACGCAGCGTTCGGCGCGGCAACGAAACGTGCGCCTGAGCAAACGGAACGAACCAAAGAACTCTGTGTCTCGGAGGGGGAAACGATCTACGCAGCCAAACGTCGTGATCGGCACGGGCAGAGAGATAGATAGATAGTGATCTAAAGAAAGGAACGGCGCTTGATTCTGCAACCCGCGTGGGAGCACGGCGAAGCGTCGTCAGGGGAGAGGGAGTCGGAGCCGCGACGCGCTGGCACCGGTCCGCGCACAGCCCCAATGCGCGCATGGCGCGCCACCTGTCGGGGCAGCGCCGTACATTGAGAGGAGGGGGTCTTCTGTGTTTGCCGCAAGATGGCTCTGCGTGTGCGGTAAGCGCAGAAGAAATTTAGCGGAAACTTACTTCGCTACTCGTGTAAATGCGACTTCTGTAAGTTACATGCTCATAATTACCGATATACACCGCAGTATAACTTTGTACGGCACGTTTTTAAGGCAACACCGCGTTCACTAGAAGCGCGTTTGTACCGCTTTCAAGCGTCGAACTCGTGGCTGAGTGGTAGCGTCTCCGTCTCACACTCCGGAGACCCTGGTTCGATTCCCACCCAGCCCATCTTGGAAGTTGCTTTTTATTTATGAAGTGTCTGCCATGATTTATCGCTCACGGCCAACGCCGCGGACGCCGACACCCGACACCGACGCCGACGACACCGGCTTTTCTGCGACACGAGCTCCTTAACGCTATCGCGTTAATATACTAAGGCATCGCAACGACTGGCTGAGCCGTGACGCGCGGCGCTATCTATAGACAGTCCACACAGTTGACGTTGTCCGGCAACTGCAGCGTATGCAACCGTAATTTTTACCGGGAAACGCTTGCGGCGAGCGCTATGCTCGAAGGCGAGCTTTCTCGTTATTTTTTTTTCTTTCTCTCGCAGGGCCGCTTTCTCTCGTGAGCGTCCTCTGGTGGTGCTTCAAGGCGGCTTCCTCCGCTTTGCTCCTCATGCTTCCGCTTTCCTCCTCGCGCTCTCTTTCATCTCGCCGTCCTTATTCCGCCATTGCGCTCTGTGTTCGCTCTTTCGTCGTTCACTATGCTCGCTCGCTCGGTTACGCCGAGGGAATACGAGGCACGCCGACGCCCAACGCAGGAACGGGGGCCTAAGAGCTGCGCCCTAAAATGCGCGTTTAAAAAAGCATCACGTTAAGTGGCATGTTTGTTTTATTGAGTGGTAATTCACCGGGTTCTGTTTAGTATGACGGCGGTAAGACAGTAAGTCATGACAAATTGCCTTCGTTTAACGATCTAGATCTGTAGTTGTTTATCAGTCATACTAAATGTTATGAACGCTAGAAATCATAGATGAGTTTTCATGTAGAGTTGAAGTGGCATAAGTAAATAATGTGTCACTTAAGTAGCAAAATTAGTACATTCGCATTCACAATGCCTTCCGTAAACCTTGTAAAGAGGTTCATGTCAGACTGGGCTCACCGACTTATTACAATAAATACCTTATGCGGAGGTATTCCAGCCAGTAAAACTAATGCACGGAAGGCACCCTAAAACCAGCAGAAGTTGAAAATACTGAATAGCTCCTCGTCGGATGACAGCACTGCAATGAGTGAGCACAGTGTCTCCTTCTAATGCGACGGACAGTAAACACGTCTCGCCAATATGTAGTCGTGAAATGACGTTTTGCCGTAATCTCTGAAAGGAAACAAAACTAGCACAAGTGAGAGCGTCTTATCTTTGTGGTTGCTAGCGTAATATCTGTTTGTTGCCGTGCCCCTTCCAACGGTTAGAAACAGGCGAATTGTGTCTAGAGCAGCGTCACTCTGCGTTCAGGTCTTGGACCACCCTGAACATCCCCGATTGCTTTGGAAGCAGTTACAAGGAAAGGAACGTGCTACCGTGCAGAAAATATGATCTCACTACGGCGGCGACGGGATCCGTGAGTTTTAAAAGGGGTCTAGTTTTTTGTAAAGAATTGTGTATATTGAATCTACAAGGCATTTCGCGGGTACATTCAGTTATTATTTCGAGGCTCCTCCGAAATCCTGCCTTCAGCAATCCCGCTGGCCTGGAGTCGCATTCAGCAATTTAATTTGTCTTATTTTAGTAAATATGTAATATCCCGTTTTCCTGATTTCATAATAGAATACCTCTGTGAAAATTGTAAGAGCAGTAAACTATTTATTCATGGCTAATGTGGGCTAAAATTAGCATACGGAATGATGAATCGTGCTCGTAAAGAATAATTATCAGTGACAGATTCACACTGTGTGCGTTTTGTTCTCGAAAGCCTCTACTCCATGCTATACAAAGCAAGCAATGGTCTAAAGATCAGACTTCTGCCCCTCTGGGCTTTGCGACAAAAAACTATCGCGTCTCGCTTGCAAAAAAAACAACAAAACAATACTGGTATGAGCCATATCATTCGATGTCTTGTCAAGTCTCACACTTCTATTCGGAAGCAGTGCGAGTTTATTGTAACAATGTTCCTTCAAATCTGAACCTATTTACCGCCAACAGAGCGAAATGACACCTTTCTGCAATCACCGGCCACAGCGAAGCACTTGACCATATCATTGTCCCGGAGGAGATTTTTTGTGAGGCGCTACTTGCGTAGCTACCACAGATTTGCCTGCTATAACTACGGAAACAAACCATATAGCATACACAGTACATGGATAGCATCGCAGAGAATCTACTTGGAAAACCTCAACATGCAAAGAGGGAGAACGTTTATTTCAAAGGAAATTATAACGGCTTGTTGAAATTAATTTCTGACCACACATGTAAAACAGAGTATATTTGTACAATAACACAAGAAGATAAAAAAGTTCGCGAACATTCTTTATAATTGTATTAAATAATTTAGTGATAAGCTAGCTGGAGTGTCCCCGACCGAAAACTCCCTCCAGAGTAGCAGGAGCGCTACCATGGATCTTGCTTTGTGTTTACAGCGCTTAATCGGAATTTGGAGGTAGAAAATTGAGCATATAGAAATTGACACTATGATGTTTGCGGGGTAAAGTGCTCGATTGAGGAGATGCGCAACTAAGTAACTAAAATACAACAGTGCCTCCTAAAACGCCTTACAAAAATATTGTAATAAAGGATATGCCAACTTAAACAGGATCATAAAAATTCTCATAAAAAAACGTGTTTAATAAAAATTAGACACGTTTATACACATCACTGCCTGCTATAGAACCTATAGGAGTCATATGTGTAAGGTCTTCGTGTTACATGTGCAACGAACACCGTTTGTGTAGGCCTTACCCCCATATAAAACTGCTTCATGCAAAAAAAAAATGCTACGCAAGTGAACAGGAATAGCGGCTGAAGAAAAGTTTATAATGATAGACTAAGTGTTTTCATTCGCTGCCCAATAAATGCTGGCCGATTCCTTCCTCAGCCCCTTGTACTGAGCTGGAAACAGCAAGTACGGGGTCTATAGGATCTGCGTTGGCCATTTCTGCGGCATTATTTTTCGTCATTTAGCTTAGCTTACTCTCTGATTCTAAACATTTGCAGTAGCATGCGAAGCGTATGTCTAGGCTCACTTCCTCGGGGTTCATCAAATTACTTCTCAAACTTGCAGCTTTTCAATTGTTGCTAGCTTATGCGGCTTTAAAGAGTGACGCTATATGCAGGAGAGTGGTGGACAGAACAAACTCCTGCCACCGTCTCAAAGAGATCGTTTAATCGACGGCCTCAGCGCGCAACCCTAGGACCGAAAATTTATGCACCAGTAATATTCCAATGCTATTCTTATTCGCGGTTCGTCATTGGTCCGACTAGCGCTCCACCCACAATTCCACCCGGACCTGCCGGCTGTAAACAGTGGATGACAAGAAGGGAATAGAAACGGTGTGAGGAGAATTCTCACATTACAAGGCCCTACAGGATTCATTTACGCCAGCTTCAACGTCACCACCAGGACCCATATTCCCAAGGGTTGTCTTGCGTAAAGGCTTATTTTATATAAGTACCCATGGTGGAGCGACCGCCCACTCATGATAGCGATCGTGGTGACAGCAACAGTGACCGAGGCGGCACTTATAACAATTATGGTTTGCTTTCACAAGTGCAGGATTCATTGCGGGCAATAAGAGGGAATAAAAGCTGCTCAAGGCAGCTTGACTAGCCCCAGTTTTCCAGGCACTGGCTGCAGTAGGGAGAAAAAGTATGTTACAAGCTTATTCGTAAAAAGTGTACACGCCGCTAACAACGAAGCAGTGTGTACCTTGTACAAGATTATACATTCGTAAACAAAAGAAAAATGCGACACAGAACAAAAAGTGGCAAAAGGGCTTAGCTCATACAAGCATAAAAAAGGGAGAAACTCCATAGAACAGAAATAAGGGTGCAATACAATCAGCGATTACCGCCGTTTAGCGGCAATCTCAACCGCCACCTCCGTTAAGGGCGCTTTGAAGAAAACGACGCAAGGTTCAGCGAGAGCAGTGGTGAAGTTTCAGTCGCGGAAGTCGTATTTCTCAGACGTTTTAATTTAGGAGGACAACCGAATGTGCTAAGTAGAACCATGTCGTGCAGCAAAGTTTTTGAAATGTTTCTACCGATCCTATCATTTGTTATCATTCGGCTGCACAAAGCTCCACCACCACTGCTGCTGGAATCGGTCACTCGGCGGGTCAGATTATAAGAAACGAATTTTGGCACTCATTTGCCGCGGCTTGCTCATAGATAAGCTTTATGATCGGCTACATTACCGTGAATATGAAAGTTCTCAAATATGTCGCATATTTAAATTTTCCTGCAGCGAGCTACCTGCTCAACTGAGTTAAATACGTTATGTGCTCTAAGCCTCGCACCGCAGGATTAGAGCCGCTATAATATCCAAATTTATTTGCTTCGTTCCGTTGCTTTCTTATCATACGCCACTCGCAGCCAGACGATCTCGGCGATAACGTAGGCGGCGCGCAGATCGGAGCACTGATAAAGCGCGAGAAGGAGTAGCATTGGAGCAGAATGTTTACTACACACCAGCGCAGAAGCATTGTAGTAGGCAGCTAAGCCAAAACACAAGAATGGGCCACGACGAGATACGCCTGTAATATATTAAAATTGGCCCCCGTTTCTTAGTTTGCCCAAGATTTTGGTGCGGGTCTTTTGAAAAAAAAATTGTGCAAAGAGCAAGCACCTCTGTGATGCGCCAAACCCCAACACCACCATCGCGCAGCGTCTTTATTAGAAGAGTGTGGTATGTGAGCGTTTTTTGAGTATTTAATCACCAATTTTTGTTGCCTTTCATTTCATTGCTATGATGCGAGTGCCACGAAATAAACAATAAATCTTTTTTTCTTTCTTGCATCTCACAGGTACGGCTTCATAGTGGCATTAGGTGTGATCATACTTGTGTTAGTATGCGGACGCTCTCAAGAAATCACAGGTCAACCTGACGCACCCACTCCTGAGCCAACCGCCCTATCAGATGAGCTTGTGTTGACGGCAGCACCACTGGAAACGAAAGCTCCTTTGACGACAACCATCACAGACTCTGCCGCAGTGCTGGATTCCACTTCCGGAGGCACTGAAGAAACGGTATTCGGTGGTACCGAATCTCCCGCTGACACAGGTTCTGAATCTACAACGACGATAAACTCCGTTTCTACACCACTCGGAGGCCTCGATGACACTGGGTGCGATGACACTCCAGCGGAAGATACCATCGCTCCGGATTCCGAACTGGGGAACTTTAGTCACTGGGCAGTGGCGACAGACGCCGCACCGTGCGCTAACGTGACTAGGTAAGCAGAAATTGATACTTATACCTCAGACTGGTAAAAGCATTGCTCGGAACAGAGCATGAATAATAACCAAGCAAGGTGCGGTTTATGGCTAGGGCTTCCGCCAGTTTCCCGTGTGAACTTTTTGTTGCCCAACACAGATTACCGCAATTTTTTTCAGGTATGTGCTTTGAAGGGCGCAAAGTAAAGAACAACAAATAGAAAAAGGAAAGAAGAAAAGGATCTTCAAAGCTTCTCAGCTGCATCGTCCGCGTTCTGCTGCTTGGGAGCAAAGTCAAATAGCCTTTAAAGATGTCCCGACGCAAGCGCCAAGCGTCGACAAATTAACCCCTCCTGATTCCTTCACAGATTACATTCCTTAGGGAAAGGTTAGCCAAGTTGTTGAAAATCATTGTGCGGTAACACATGTGGGTCTTAGCACCGGTCTGCCTTCAGGAAGGCATCGTGTGAAAAAAGGGACGCTCTCAAGCCGCGCGAGTGATTTATAGTGAGCTGGCGCATAGGATGCAGTTGTCCTAACAGTTCGCAATCTATCCAATGAACACTCCTTGGTGCTTGCCATTGCGCTGCACTGATGTCGTTCGCGCGAACCGGGAACATTTATGGAAGAGCGTATGTCGCCCTCCGCTGCTGCAGTTTTAATGTTTTAAATCCTGACGTGAAACGAAAGGAACAGTCAGTGATGGCAACTGGCACATACACAGTCTACATGCGTGCCAGCGGCAATCGCCAATCTTCACGTAGAAGCACTAGGCGACGTATGCGCCGTGTGGACTCCCAACTTTAACGATATCGTGATTTCTGAGAGCAGCTTTATTTTGCTGTGCTGCTGGTATCACACGTTTAATGGCTCAAAGAAATAACCACGCGGAAGTTGGGGCAAACACTGCGCCAGAAGATATAATCATGTCGCTACACCCCATCGCCCAGCAATCTTGACTTTTCTTAAGAAGATAAGGGTAATGGATCGCAATTGAAAAGGGACATGACATACAGACTTCGGACTCGAAATCGGCAAAATTGACAGTTTTCTAATCCAAGAAAAGCAAGGAAAAATTCAAGCAAGGCGTAATTCCAAGAGACATTATAGGCAAACCTCGCAGTTTTGTAAAATTTCTGAATCCTCTTTGTGCCCCATGAGGATGCCAGAAATGTAGGCAACAGCTTTAAGCAGCGCGACACAAAAGAGCTGTGTCGCACTGTTTCAAGCTGCTGTTTGGAAGATGTACGACCGATCTCAAATGAACACGATGTCAGAAATGCCGAACAAGCAGGAAATAAAGGTAGCGCGTCTAGTGAAATTGTCAGATGGCTAAAAAAATACACATGTCAAGCGCATGTCGCAATACAAAATGTCTCCGCTGCTCCGCCGATATGGAAGCTGCTGCCCTTTGGCATATGACCATCATGGTATGCCTGTGCCTACAAAAAAGAAAGCCTGCGCTGTTGTTACGGATACGCTTCTTCACTACCTGAAGGCAACAGATTTGAGTGCCCGACTATAGACATCCTGCACCTAACTTAGTGAATGTGAAAGTGCGATAGACTCATGTTTTCTCTCTCTCTTTCGCTCCCCATCCCGCTCCCCACGTGTAGGGTAGCACACTGGACTCAGTCTGGTTCCTTCATTCTCTCTCTTTGTGCAGCGCTAAATCATTTGTGGCGATACATATGCCGTCACTGAACAGTGCAGAATAAATGAGCAATTCAGGGCACCGTCACGCCATTGTAACGGTGTATGCGTTTTCCATACCATGGCTGATGTTATAATATGTTGTGGCTGATACCTTCGTTCTCTGTTTTCGATTAGGAACATTATGAAGAAAGGCGGCAACCTTGCAGACGCAGCCGTAGCCACCATGCTGTGCATGGGCGTCGTTCTACCGCACTCTATGGGAATCGGGGGCGGATTCATGGCCACCATATATCTCAGGTAAATAGTTCTCGACGGTGCTATTTACACTCGTAACGAAACGGTGTCACAGGTACAATAAGTACGAAACAGCATTATCTATAGTATCGCCTCTTTTGCTGATAATTTTCGTAATTAAGCTGTCTGTATGTGGCGATGCCGCAGAAGTGACCACGCGTACGAGTGAACCGTTTCCTAATCTTGCGTAGACGACGAAATCAGGTAGTTGAACATGGCGACACAGCAGAAAGCTATGCTAGACGCATCTATGATAAAATATTTGAGCAACGCATCTGAGCGACAATTGTACGCCTTTAGAGAGCACGTAAAAGAAATGCAAGTGGTCAAAAGTAAAAGCTTGTTGCTGGTTTTCGCGCGTTAAAGTCAGCAAAAGATAAACAACGATTCGCGGAAAAGAAAAACGAAAGTATGGAAATAACGAAAAATCGCTTACGCGATGTTCAACTCATGAAGTTGATGTTTTTTATGCGAAGGCTAAATGGAGTTACAAGCCGCGTACAAAAATTGTACGCGCACTCTTTTTGGCGTATTGTGAAGAAAAGTGAGAGCTAAGCAGAAAAAGAATGCAGTACGAAGGCAAGACTTTGCCTAGCCTTTTCGTTAACAGACTAAAAGCAAAAAAGAAGGGCATTTCAGCCTGCGCCTCCTGACCCTTTAGGAGCCCTTACATTTTGTAGCCATTGCAAACTAGAGGATTAACGGTGAACAGCAGGCGCAATGTTTACCTTGTACTCGTCCCTGTTTATCAGACAGGTTGATAGCTTTCGATGTGGCACATGAAATTGGTGAGACGCCTAGAGCCGGTACGAGCAGTCTTGCACACGAGTTGTGCTAGAGAGAAGTACTTGTTCTCGGATAATCGTTCCTGTGTATAATAATAATAATAATAATAATAATAATAATAATAATAATAATAATAATAATAATAATAATAATAATAATAATAATAATAATAATAATAATAATAATAATAGAAACTCGACGCATGATCTTGCACCTTTTTTAACTATTCCTCGTGTTGTCTTGCTAAGCTGCTGGTGTGCACGCATTTAGAATGGAAATGGAGGAAACGATAAGAGATCATTATTAATATTACTGACAAACGCGACAACAAAATAAACCTTACATAATACTTTTGGCGACAACACGTGAAATGCTATTATTACATTGCAATGTGAATCTCAGGTGCAATTTTTGGTGTAAGTATAAATTTAGTCAATGAATGCTATACCCTTTCATGACATGGTCAGCTAAATGTAAAGAAAAAATAGAAAAAAAAAACAGATCTCGAAGTGTGTTCCGGGCCCACTTTGAAGCTGCCTTGGCGCAGGCGTGTAACCAGCCAACAACCCGATAAAATTAAGTTCTATGAAATTTATAAAATCACTAAAGTAACAAAATATTTTATAATATGGAGCGTCGCGCGCCATGCACGCGAGAGATAGCCATGTAAATGATAAAATGATAACACAAGCAATTTCAAGCCACGATAATACGCATAAAACATGGAAAAGTGAAATGAACGCTCTAGGTCTGCTTCCAGCGCAACTGTCTTTCGAAATGGGAGCCAAAAATATACATACACAACGTGAAATGTAAGCTCTGATAATGAAGTATTGAGATGAGTATTTTTATGCCATTTTTTTCTGTTTCGCCAAGACGCGCAGGAAAGGCGCTGGCTTTGATTGCAAGGGAAAGGGCTCCAGGTGCAGCTAGGTGGGACATGTTTGTCGGCAACGAGACATTGGCCAGGAGAGGTACGTCTTTACTCACTCGTTCTTGAACTTTTGACAATATTTCATTGGGAGAATTCGAAACGCCTGCATGATGCCTCCGCTAATGGCATTGTGAAGTCATTTGGCTTCCGCCTAAAACATTCCACCATGTAGCACTTTAGCGTATGTGTCGAAAGACTCATAATGACGTATCAATGCCTTTTAGCCGATGGCCGTCGCACTCACTCGTAATTAACCATTGATTTACCGGTATTTTGAATGGCGATTCAGTTTTCTGAGGGTTTTCACAATCTAAAGGACAATGGAGCACACTATTGCCATCTACAAATATTGAAAAACAATTATTTTTAAAAATTTGAACTGACTTCTACGCTTTCTAAAGGTTGTGTCCTATGAAGAATAACTTTGTAAAATTCGAGTGAGAAACATTACGTCTTGCAGAGTTTCATATTGAATTACGGATCAGGAGTAGGCTCCTTCACTTTTCGCAACTGCCGCGCATGTTTTTGCTGCATCTTGGTTTTATGAGTGTGCGGCATCTACGTTGAGCGTTCAGTTTTGTCGTGGGATATATTTTAAGCGCTGGTTCGCAAAGCCGCCATCTGTCCCGTCCTGCAACTGCCACGGCACAAGCGTCCGCCAGGCGAGAGCATTTTATCGCCCATTTCTCGCCAAAAACAGGACGCTGGGCACATTATATAGGAGCATCGGTCAACGTCCCCGCTAACCCGTTTGTCAGGAGAAACGAGCGAGGAAGCGTTGCCTCATGACGAACGCCGGGGCCGCGACGGTGACGGGACGAGGAGGATGACAGCTGTGTCAACCAGGCCTAAATGCTTAGATCAAAAGCGACAAAACAGCCTAGGTGTCACTGTCAATGCAAAAGCGACCAAGCAAGAGATGGACGGTTGTTATCCCACAGAAACACATGATGCGCGGGGTGCTCAGACATTACTTTCAAATGCAATGTGTAGCGAATTCAGAAGGTTGAGTTACCTAAAATGGTGCTTGGCGCCAAATATTGACAGAGTTGGAAATCAATTCAACTTGAAGTCAATGAAAGACAACGTCTTCACGAGCGAGTAGGAGTTGAAATGGGGCGGGGTCACTGCACACGGCCCTCTATCGCGTCACCCATCGCGTGAGGGGCGAAGGAGAAACATCGAATTGCTAATTTTTTTCACTGCACTATTGTTGAGGTCTGCCTTCATATAACACAGTGCTACATTTGAGAGCGGTTGCCATTTTTAGAACGCGAATACCCACGGGAACGGGCTTTACTTTTTAGCCTGCACTACAATCCTGAACAGCCAAAATTTTTGATTGCGCTACCTCCAGGATCGGCCTACAGTTTTGGACTTCCTTATATTTGGCATGGGTCCACAAAAAAGGCAACAAACGGACGTTGCCGATACGGAAGAGTGTGGGTAACTCGCTAAAAAAGACATTTTCTTTAAAATTATTCATTAATAGATACACTTATATTTTGACTTCGTTCCAGAGTAAATTATTTTGTAAAATGTACGGTTACAAATGTGTCGTCACCAGCTATGCTTCGCAAAGCAGGCAAGTTCCTCAAGGTTGAACCTAATATGCTTTGCAAGATGGTGCGTTTTAACAGCCCTTGGAGTTTCTATGTCCGTTCAATTCAATGACAACTGAAAATGTGCTCCTAATCTCATTAATGTTCGCTCCATAACAGATCGCAAAAGATTCCGCGATTACCAGATTGCGCTTTCTACCTTATCTGCAACCTACATAGATCATTTCTTGATAGTTTTGTCCGTTTAAGGATAGAAAGCTGAGAAAGGTGCTAAGTATTTATTCTATGCTGCCCTTTTTGTTGTGCCCCTTTATTGATTAGAATTGCACAAGTCAGGAAAACTAGTTCGTTAATAGTTTCTGTTTTCTGAATATTCGAATTATTGTTGCAATCGCTTTTTGTTTTAGGGGGAGGGGGGCAGGAGGAGGTCATATGTGCACTCTCACATACGCTAGATCTAAGATGTTGTATGGCTTTTCTTATGAAGTTACTTTCCTACTGATATTATTTTGCACGATTCTGCATTGCTAATTTTTTGAATTTTTTACGTAATCTACGCTCACGTACTCAATGTCCATACAATGCATGCAAAGTTCTTACAAAATGAATGACTCGGCTCATTGGCTTGTGTGATTTTACGCTTAGCTGCAGAGGACGAAGGCGCACGGTTTGCTTTCCAGTTCCGAAACCGTATTATAATGGGCAACGTCAAAAAACGCTTCTCTTTAGATACGGTACAAACTAACTCGCGCAATGTAAGGCGTGTCTAACCATCTAGCTTCATACAGCGCTATGCTTTGTTCAGACACGCAGCACATTGCTTCTCGATTGTGAAAACACGCAGGCGGTCTGTCCGTTGCGGTGCCCGGCGAGCTCCGTGGCTACCGCACCCTGCTGCGCGAGCTTCACTCCACTCTCATGTGGCGGGATCACTTCGACGACGCCATTCGCCTCGCCCGGTACGGCTTCCCCGTGGGGCCACACTTGGCTGCCGCCCTTCAGAAGCACAAGGACGATCTGTCGGACAGCCTCAAGTGAGCATACATGTCTTCACACAGTGCCCGGAGTTTGGACGTGTATGGCCAGGTTGCCACTGCAGCGCCCTCCTCCGGCAGGTTGAGGAAGCGTCCAGAGGCGTCCAGGAAAAGATGCCCAACCCGTTTGCTTTTCGAAACCGATCGGCCAGCCATATCGTGCTCGTGCGCATGCCAGGAGCTGCGCATGCTTATTCTCTTCCACCCCTTACGCAATGAGCATAAATATTATTTTCATCATATGCGTGAAAAGAGAGACGTGCGGTTTCCGGCGTGCGCGCGAGCATGACACGGCTGGCCGATCGGTTCAGGAGGAAGGACGAGTTAGACATCCCTTCCGGGTTCGCCGCTCCTACACTATACTTGCACAGAGAACCTGCAATTGCGACCTCACGGAGACATTGCCCTAACTCCCTTTTTTGTTGTTTATTAATACACGAACATTTCCCTTTGCTTGCTATCCGTAGAAAATGGGACGGGAAGGTAGAGCCAGGTTTGCTAGCCTTAGCTCGTGCTATAAATTGTGATTTGTCCTCTGTTTTAGCATGTTAACAGAATAATTTCAACGCATTGAAGATTCAGACGCATCATGCTGAAATTCAGTGTAAGCGTAGCTAGTGAGAAGTAAAAATAAATTAAATAATTTGGGCGGAGGGGGAGAAAACGGTACCAAGATGGCGGTTACATGCTATAAAAAGTGTCAGCTGCTCTCGACCTGTTTTTTGTCAGGTTGCCAACTCACAGACACTCGCTCCCTACTTTTACTTCCGATATACGTTGCTATGTAGGTACGGTTTTGTAGTCAAATAAAGTGGATAAATAATGCCCTATGTCAGATAAATATTACTAAGGTCAGATTGCGCAGCTTTTAAATACCATTCGATAAACTCAAGATGGCACGTTTTGTACCGTGTCTCATTTTGATTAGCGTTACCCTATTCGCCTGCAGCATCTATATGCTACAAGCACACGTAACTGTGTGGTCCAACTCAGAGTATACAGATACGTGTTGCACTCTGACCCGAAGCGATGGCTCGAATGGTATGGTGTATAGTTGCTAAGTGCCACCTGGCGGGCTCGACTGCTGGCTGCGGCTGTGGCATTCTTGTGGGAGAGAAGAGTGGCTTAGCGTAAATAAAACCACAGACACAAGGAAGACAGACAAGGAAAAGCGCTTTTGTCTTCCTTGTGTCCGTGGTTTTATTTGCGCTAAGCCACTACTTCAAATACGGACGACCAACTAGCCCAACAGTCAACTCTTCTAGCATTCATTTGTGGGAGAGAAATGCAAGAACCTTCTTGCGCTGAGACTGTAGTAGCCTAGAGCCAGTGTTCGACTAACTTCAATTTAAGTTAGCTTCTAATCGATTGACGTACTACACTTGGGCAAAATGACAATCGTATATGTGGCTAAAAAATGAGATGAAATGCTTGAGACTGATACCAGCGCCGGTAGCACCCTGTCATAACCGAAGAGCACATAATGCTGACCAAATCGTCTCGGAACCAAGAAAAGATATAAATGCGTAACCAGAAGATGGGGCTTAATCACGAACACACCGGATTTGTATTAGTGGAGGGAAAACTGGTTACAAAAGTTTAGCGTCAAACGGAAGGAGACAAGTTTCACTTTCCCTTCCCCAGTGTAAAGTAGCAGGATGAAGCGCGCCAGCTCTAGGAGATCTGCCTGCATTTGTCGAATACATTTCTTTCCTGCACGCCACTCATGAATGGAGTCCCGTAAAGTTAAAATGAACTGACCTAAATTGATGTGGCAGTTAAACTTGATATTTCGTAACACACTTTTTTGTATCATGTTCATACATTGCATCAATCACTGGTCGTGAAGTGTGTGTTTTTGCTCTTGAGTGATGGGCAAGTGCGAGATTTGTGGGTAGATAACGGGTTAGCTTACTGTTACAGTAGCAGTAACAGTCTGTGACTTCGTTCACTTACGAAGTCCTTAAATAACAGGTGATTTCTTGTATCATTAAAATTTTTCTCTCTCCCTCTCTCTTGTTGTTTTGTGATGTATTAGCAATTTTGTAGAAAGGCTCTAACTTGTGTGTTCATATATTTCGCTTATTAAAATGTTGAAATGAAGCTTTGTCAGCTCCTACAACATTGCAATTGAGCGTACTGTAACAGCAGCAGCCACGGGAGAAGGAAATAAAGTAGCGAAATCTTTGCTACAGCTGTCGCATAAGGTTACCGCCAAAAGCAACCTTTTTTATATATCAACTACTTGAATCGCGTACTTTGATGTACTGCCGTTATACGTGCCAATGTTGCATTGCTTTTATTACAATGCAGTGAAGAATTTATTGAGTGAAAGTCAAGGGACTGCGACGGTGCTTTGTGCATTTTGTAATCACGACTCATATATACAGACTAATTACATTTTTATTATCCAGTCATTATCACCCTACTCCCTCTTCCCGTGCAAGGTAGCCAACCGGAACTACCTCTGGTTAAGCTCCCTAGCTTTCTATGCATCATTTTTTCTCTCTTTTAATTATCCAGTCATTCATGCCGCATTTTTCTTAATGAAAAGAACTAGCAGTCTAGAAACACATCCATAACTAAGTCATCACCTGAAAGCTTTACGAAACACAATTTTCCGTCCATGGCTAGCGCAACGAAGGAAAATGGAGATGCTGTGTATGAAGAGGGTTAAGTTTACTCACAGCGCCTCTTTGGAGGATTCTTTCTTTGCTACCACTCACAATCCCTTAAAAGAAGCGGCAAAAACAACTCACATACTCGAATGTGACTGCAGTATAAATAGGTAGGAATCGCGGGTGCTTCATGAATATTTAATACAAAAATATGCGCACTATCAACTACCCTGCAGCAAATGCTGTGCTCCGCACACAATTAGTAAAATGCTCGTGATATGCGCATGTATTTCCCTGCGTGTATACGTGGCGAGTGCGTATACTTGTACACATCTGGTATGTGCTATGCCTAAACGCAACCTACGCTGGTGTTACTCATATCATATGTACAGTACGCGAAGTTCATATGATATGCACATAACTAAGCCATGTGAAATCAATGCGTTGCTAGCTCTTAACGCAATAGCCCATGCATCGACAAGAAGAGAATGCCGAGCGTGCAGTCAAAGCAAGTGATTGCTTCCGATTGCAGGAAGGTCTTCTGGAATGAAACAACCAATGACACTTTGGCCGAAGGGGATCTACTGGTCCAGCCGGACCTCGCGGACACCCTGGAGGTTGTAGCCGACAAGGGACCTGACTATTTCTACAAAGGTGGAATAGGAGAGCAGCTGGCAAAAGAGATCCAGGAAAACGGTAAGCAGCAATTTAAAGCTCTAAAGACCGAAACGAGACATCATTGGCATAAAAGGAATCCGGTCATGCTGAAAACTGTAAACGTGTCCCTGCGGCTTCGTTAGTGCAGAATAAGTGTGCTGCGAGGTTACTGTTCCGAAGCAATCTGATTGTCAATATAGGCAATGTGCGAAGTCCAAATAATACATACATATATATATATATATATATATATATATATATATATATATATATATATATATATATATATATATATATATATATATATATATATATATATACATGTATCCGATGGATGTATAATGAATTGCAATGTATAGTCGACGAAATTGCCGGCACCACAATTGGAGGTGAGCGGTAGTGACAGCTTTGCACTGTAGCCGAGGAAATTACCTAAGATTTGATGCTTGCGAACAGGGCACAAAGACTATGAGCATAAACTTTAAATATGCGTCATGACCTTAGTCATCACTATTGGCGGCGAGGAGTTACGGAGTCGCCATCTATCGGAAGCGGCTCGCTGGCGTAGTATGAGGGATCACGTGGCGCGCTCCTCATAGGTTTTGCTGTCAGCGCTCACTGAAAAACACCACGCGCGAGCTCTTCCGGACATTTCTGTAAGTACTTTCGAAACGAGAGAAGCTTTTTACTGTCTAAATAATAATCTTGGGCAAACTGAAAGAGCACAATCGTTTACAGACGCTATCTCTTTACCGAATACGTACAGTGAACGCCACTGCGCGCGGTCGCCGCGATGGAGTCTCCTGAACCGGCTTCTTGCGTGAAAGGTAGGTAAACGCTGAGAGCAAACTACGTGAAATATGTTCTTATAGTGTTTGTACAACTAAATGGAGCGTAATAGAATGAAGCCTCAATGCAGCGATCGCACAGGTTCGCAGCGACCGACTGCGCGTCTGCATGCTTGTCCGCGCACTGTTTCGCTTTCGCCGCGTGCCCGTTTTCGCACTGTGCCATGAGCTTTAGGCCGCAGAATATGAGCGTTTGACAGTATACAAGCAACCATTGTTGCGTGGGCGCTATCAGAGCTGTTCAAAAAAATAATTTCATTGTAGAGACTTCGACGCCTACGGGGACTGTGATGTACGTGCCGTCGCGACGATTCCATCTTTTTTTTCTTCTAAATTCTTTTACCTTTCAATATTATTTCTAGAGTTGCGTCACACTGTATGCTTATCGGTGTTCTCAGCGTGCGATTTCCCGCTGCTCCTTTTTTGTAATCCAGTGCACTAATTCATAACACAAACATGACCATACGCCATGCTTTCTTTTTAATGTGCTTCTTACCGCTCCGTTTCCACTCCGCTGAACTTGCCAGTATCTATAGCATCGACAAGTTCATAGACCAAACCGTCGTGACATTACTCGGGCAACGGACTCGGGCGAGCGTATCAGTGCGCGTTTTCCGAATATCATAGACACAGCGCCGTAGCAGAAATCTTCCTCGCGTCTGTGCTTGCTGGATACTCGAGTTGTAGCCGATGACTGTTTGCCGGTTTTATGGTTCGCGAGCCAAGCTTCACGCGGCTTCTTGTCCTGCGCCTACGTGTGAAGAAGGCTGACATCGGCCTCCGTTACGTACGTCCGGCACTGCGGCACCGAGCAGTAGCCTACCATGTTGCGCGCCTTCAAAGGCAGCCACTACCTATTGTAGTGCTTTCAAGCGTTGTAAAGGAGACACTCGAAGCGGGGTAATCTCGCCACTAAATGAGGACCGCAGCGTACGAGGGAATTTAAGCTCTCGTTTTCAGCTCGCTTCGGCGCTCCCGAAGCAACCGACGCGGCCGCTATGTCCACGTGATTCCTCCTAGCACGTCATGCCGACGGTGGCGCCAGCTTTTCCAGTGGTGGAGCTCGAGGCCAATAAGCAGCTACCATAGCACCAGTGTTAAAAAAAGAAACAAAGGGGAAGTTGAAAAAACCGAGAGCATTGCCCTTCAGGAAGTCGGCAAAATCAAAATATCTCGCAGACATCGCCCATCAAAAGATGGACACTGTGAGACCCAGAAACGCATTTTAAGCTTCCTCCTTTAATGTAAGGCATGCATGCTTCCGGTTCAAAGATTGCGCAGGTCACTATGAATGTTTTTGACAAATTGTCGTTTTTGACAAAATTAAATATTTCCAATAAGTAAGATTCCACCACCTACCCGCACACAATACGATAAGTCTTATGAAAAAATGTGAAGGTTCATTTACAGCAGCGTCAAAAGACGCTTATAGAAAAATACCGAACACATTTTTTGTTATCTTTTAGACTGTGTGGCACAGCGCGAAGCGGGGCAGGGGGCACAGGAAGAAACGAGGACAGGCGCTTTGCCCCTGTCCCCTGTCCCACTTCGTGCTGTACCACACAGTCTAAAATTGAAAACCAACTAGACCAAACCATCAGCCTTCCAAGTTGAATTATTTGAACTTGAGGCAAAGCGGAAGAAAGCACGCAGGACAACAGAAGAAAACGAAGACCCGGCGCTGTTGTCCTAAGCGCTTTTTTTTTCGCTTTGTCTCAAGTTACGCAGTACCATCTAGCCCACTAGTCAGTTCTGTTGAACATTTTTTTTTATCTCGTGGATAAAGAAAGCTTATTTTTCTACAGCAATTTAGTGCTTTCTTAACTATTTTGTCCTAGCTAACAGCGTGTTCAGCTGGAAGTCGCAGCATTATGCCCTAAATAAGAAACAAAGATGCAGATCATGTAAAAGTCGCAGATTCGCCTGACAGGAGAAGTCTCGATTGCGACAAGAAATTAGTAGACAGCTATACAAAGTAAGGATAGTAGCTTTATCGGCCGTATAAACTCGTAAACTTTGGCTGACTAAGTAAATTAATCAGCACGGTGTCACGGTTGCACAGGGACATGTAAAGAAATCTAACTCGATGATTGCGGACACTCCCTGTGAAAACGCTTGCGGGAGGAAGAGCTGCAGCCGCAGCGAGTGAATTGACTTTCGTGCTGCCTCTCGCGTCAACGCGAACTACGCGACGAGAACACAGCACACACGGTGCTATCAGCCATCGGGCAACTAGACTTTACTTATCGCAGGCCTCCTTGAAGATAGGGCCCATGTGATCGCGCTTACCCGTGTCGTACGCAGCCACCGCCGGTGTTCAACCTCCCCAGGTGCCTTGCGCGCAGTGGAAGACGGTGCGCTGTTATCGCACTTGGGCTTTATATAACAAATTATGGCGAGGCCGACGGCGATGGCGACGGAGAATATGCGCCTGGAGTGTGCATAAAATATGCTATCACAATAATAACAGTTGATTATACCGTTAGTCAGCTCTGTCGTCTCTCGCTCCCAATAAGGTCTGTTTTAAATATTGCGTGAAATCATAAGAAGGTTCTTTTTGCGCCTTGACTGTTCCTATTATCATTTGTAGTCAGCTCGGAGGAGCTAAGGATATCTTTACAGACACGGGTGTGCTCCTCCGCTTCAATATACAGAATCGATGAAGTGTTTCTTACGGCAAACCAAGCGGGACAATTCTGCATTATCAGTGCTATAGAAACTTGTGCATGCTACCACGCACTATATACTAGTTCACCATGAAAGACATTGCACTGGCATTGTGCCCATATTTTTTGTGAAACGTTACAATATGGTAGACCGTACATGAGTTACACCACTGCCATTCACACCCTAAGTCGAGAGTTAATAGATTGCATGTCTTTTATATATTGAACCGTGGTAATGACAGTCTGACAGTCTGCGAAAGTCATGACAGTCTGCGAAATAAGCTACCCAGATTTAATGGCATTTAATAATGTTACGACGACCGACTCTGCTATCGCTGTCATACGTGGGGATATATGAAGTACAACGCCCTAGATTAAACATTCGCTGCCATTAGCACTTTGCGTTTTCGTCCTCCTTTGCGTCATGGAGCATTTCTTCCCCTGCGCGTTGAAAGAACGGCTCAATCGTGCCTAACAACAGCAAGCCAAAGTAGCCCGACTTACCGAGGGCTGCCTGCTTTCGTTGCAGGTGGAGTGATCACCGAGAGCGACCTGAAGCATTACGATCCCGAGTGGAAGGCGCCCATTGTTGCTGATCTGCCCAACGGCAACACCCTGTACACGACGCCGCTGCCTGGCAGTGGTGCCGTGCTCGCCAGCATACTTCGAATTAGCCTCGACGCCCAGGAACGATACAACGGCACAGTGGACCAGTGGCACAGGTTATCTATTATTTATTTCTCGTATAGGAAGCCTGATCCATGTCTCGCTGTAAGCATGAAAAAAAAAGTTCGGTGGGCATCTGTAAGGCGGAGGAAGTTTAAAGAAAGGAAACACTGCCATCCACCCGACACCCACACGATGCTGCAAACTTTTCTACCTGGAGCTTCGAGCCGTCGATTCATTCGACTTCTCTGTGCGATCTGCTATAGCCACGTGGTTAGCACAAATGATAGAGCGTAAGTACTGGGAAGGCGTCAGCCCTAGGTTTGATGGCCGAACCAGGCGATCTTAATGCCTCAGCATTAAAACGCTCATGCGAGTGCAAACCCGGCGTTGGCTGTTGGTTACATTGTGAAGTGAGGGTGAAAAAAAATACTTGGAAGCAGGAGGAAAGTGTGGTGTAACAAATTAATAGGAGGAACGTTGAAATGACAGGCTGTAAGAGAGGGCGTGTAAAGGAGGGAGAGGGTGATGTGACATTACACCTAAGGTGCCAGTTAGGTGTGGTACGTCGGGTTTCGGCCCTCGCAGCTGGCAGATCTTCAGAGGAGGGGAGGAAATAACGCTGTGGCGGGCTGCGGCAGGCTCGGCAGATTGTCTGTGGCGTTTCACAGTTTCATTTCTTGTGAAGGCGCATGTCTTTCAGTATAGGTCAAAATGGATGGCAGTACCGTGAAAGAGTGGTATAGAAAGTCATGCTGAGGAACGTCGCTGAAAGAAGACTAATGCGATGGGACGGCGACGACAGGCCAATTAGGTCTCTTGACTGTAAAGCTTCCTTTCTGGGAAACCCGTATGTGTTTGCTCTGTACGTTCAGGCTACTGTCGCATGAATGGCATATTTAGCGTTTATCTCTCTGGTGCCCACATGTACTGTTGAAAGCCGATTTAGTGTCGAGTTGTTTCGATCAGAACACAAATACAGTAATAATGACGACTCTAGGTAGGTGAAGTGCTCAGGTACTCTTCAGTAAGAATATTCTGAAACCGCGACCTACCGAACGTTGCGTAAGTTTGGCCTCCACATGAGATCCATATGTATGGCCTCCTTTTCCTGCATAAGTGTTGGATTGTGCGCGCTTGAATTAGGCACGCGGATGACATTCCGCAGTGCATCGATTTGAACGCACAGCTCAAGTGCATGGTTTTCGCCTCTCAATCAGAATAACTAAGAAGCATGCCAAACAAGAAGCGCGGAATTGGCAGGAACGGGATTGTAGCGCCGTGTATTACTGCACTTAACACATGCACGCAACAACTTGCTACTTGTTTCGCCGTTAACAGAATATATCATGGATGCTTCAGTAAGGTGTCAGCGCCTATCTATCACTTTCGCTCCTTTTCTCGCATACCAAGCCTCCTTTGACAGTACAAGTGATAATTATGCTATTACCGAATCGTAATTTACTGTATATAATACAGTTAAACTCAACGCTTCTTTTTACTGACCTCCTACGAAAGAATAATGCTTGCTGCTGGAAAAGAATAGATCCGGCAATGTAGCCACCTACTTTCGAAAATCACGGCGGCCGTATCTCCGTAATGTCAAGCGTAGTACACGTGTATGCATTTGCCCCGTATTCCAACTCGTATTGTGACCACGCCACCAAATCGACTGTATAAATACAGGTTTCTGTAATCGCAGAGCTATGCAGACAAGCGGTCGTGGTGAACGAAGGAATGTGACGTACTTATATAAGTCGTATCGTCTTCGAGCACGAATTGTACAACAAAATTATTAGCGTATATTTGCTTTCGGTATGTTGTAGCAGTTTACAGCGTTCAACACGGCCGTCGTTAATTTCTAGCAAATATATTACTCTGCAGTTTTAACAGAAAACGTAAACAACATTTTTGTGCATTATGTACCCATAGAAGACGGCCAAAATGTGTATGTCCTTGAGCTTTGTCATTTTTGATAGAATAACCCTCCCCACCCATAGAAAGGAAGCCTAAAAATGAACAAGGAGATACTCGTAAACGTTCAACGAAAGCAGCCAAGAGCCCAATCGCCGACGAGGCCGCTCAAGAAAACGCTCATCAAGCACTCTGAGCGAGAAAAGAAACTAAAGGAAGGTTTGATCAAGAGAATTGGCGATCTGCATTGATATTTGGTTCAAGTTGACGCTTTTCTGAACATAGTTGTATCAATTCAATTTTTCAACAAATCACAACGTGTAACGCTTCACCGAGCCTTGTCAAAGTCGCGAACCGTCGACTTAAATTGCACTATTTTGTGCAGCTTCGTTCCATTTAATTATATTTCTCTGTGTGCCGTAACATCCACATAGTTACTACGTTATCAATAATTGCTGAAGTAATTTTTAGAGTAAAGTGAGCATAAGTAGTCTGCGCGATAACTTACCACTTCACGACTTTCTTTCTTTCCAGCTTCATTGAAGCCTGCAAGCATAGTTACGGCGGAAGGTCCCACCTCGCCGACAGCGATTTTGAGGATGTGGAAGGGGTGAGTGAAAGAATCGCTTGCCTGGCTGAAAAGGATAGTTTTACCATATCAGCAGAAAAAGTAACTAGTTGAAGTTCGCACAGGTTGAGCTTCAGCGAATTACGAGACGAATAGACAGAGCGAAACTGATCTTTATAAAGTTTTCTTGCTGACGTGTCCAATTGCGTCTATCTAGTTACTAAAAAGGAATGCTTCAAGATTGACAACTTTAACCTTAAGTAACCGAAGGCATGCAGGTGCCCTTTCTGGTGCAATTTCTTTTCTGCAGTCCACCAAAACTCTGGAACTGTTACGACGCCTTGGTGACACTAAGTACATTATAGACCGTATAATTGATGTCTGTCGTTCATAACATAAGCAAAAAGGCAGCAGCTGGTACAACTTCACTCCACAGCGCACGTATGGAGAGCAGCGCTATCTCATGGCTTTACCTAAGGTAATATTAAATCCTGATGGTTTAAATCATGTGGATTCAGCTATCATGCCTTAATCTTGATATCAGATATGCAATGGTGGCAGATTAGGTCGATGTTTGCTACCTAGAGGTGTTTACCCGCCGTGCTAGCTGGGTGGCTTGTGCGCACGCTGCTAAACCCGAGGTCGCGCGTTAGATTTCTATAGGTGGGGCGGCCACATTGCGATAATGGCAAAGTGAAAGATGTCGGTGTGCCGTTCTTCGACCTACGTTCATACTTAAGAATTTTGGACAATGCCCCTTCCGAGATCTGTTAAACTTTGACGCAGCACACCAGCACAAGTCAATGGGCAGCACTATTGTCAAAAATTATGTTTCAAAATATAAATTTTCGTTAGTAACGCCGAAACAGTATTTCCTTTTAATATCATGCGGATTAATGACACTTAGCCGGCAATTATTGCTGTGTTAGAGCAGTGCTTTGCTCCTGGCCAAAACGCTGCCGTAATGCCGCACTAAATGCCAACTAACTGCTGTAAAATGTGTGTGTTAATGGAAAGTAACCCCTGGACATTGCTGTTTGAGGCTTGATAAAACAGCCAACTTTCTAAATCACACACACACACACACACACACACACACACACACACACACACACACACACACACACACACACACACACACACACACACACACACACACACACACACACATACACACACATATATATATATATATATATATATATATATATATATATATATATATATATATATATATATATATATATATATATATATATATATATATATATATATATATATATCATATCTATCATATCATAATCATAATCATATCATATCATATCATAATCATATATATATATATATATATATATATATATATATATATATATATATATATATATATATATATATATATATATATATATGCTTGGCCAGCGTCACGATGCGTTAAACCGTTGGTTGCCGGCAGTTTAAACAAGTTTTTCCCATCCTATCCTAATGCGGTGAAGTTAAACAAATGCAAAACGCGCAATGTCCAAAATTTCTGGTTACGAAAACACCCCAAAACTGGACAAAGTGAATCAAGATCGCTCCACTACAGTGTCCCTCATAACTAACTGTGCAATATCGGTACACTGAAGCTCACAGTTTAGTTCATTTCTCGAAGAAGTACCACTGACATAAGCTATCAGCATTCTGTTCCTACTAGAAAGTTGGACTTTGGATTTATATGGACAATATTTAATAAAGGTCCTGCAGGACGCACGTCAGCGCGCAGTGGGCGTCTCCCACGCACGAACCGACATAAAATATTAGCCGTGTGATACAGTGCTCTATGTAGAACACTCCGATGGTGAGAAGCCTTTCGTATGTCGTGCAGTTCTGAAAAAAAAAAAAAAAAAACGTCAGCTTGGTGTACTCGGTGGAGGTCACTGCTATTTGCTGACATTTAAAAACTACGCGGGACCCACCTTGGTGGCGCAGTGGTTAGGGTGTTTTGCGGGAAAGCATTTGTGGCGGGTTCAATTTTTGCTTGGCTAGGCCACACTTCGATGGGGGCGAAGTGCAAAAAGGCTGATCTAATTTTATTCAGGTGCTAGTTAAAGAACTCCAGGTTGTCAAAAGTAATCCAAAGCTCTTTACTATAGTGTGCCTCGTAGCACCATTGCTTCTTTGGGGCGTTACACCCCATGAATCAATCAGACTGACAGCACGAAGGTAACTTGCCATGTAGCTGTTGTCATCAGATGTCCTCTTCGTTCGATATATTTGTCGACATTCCGAGAATTTTGTCTAGCCACATCACAGCATACTGAACGTATAAACAGGAGCCATGGAAAACTACTACATTACATTATCGTTGCTGGCTGTAAGGAAGAATGTAGATAGTCGCTATACATCAATTTAGCCCGCATGTCACGTGCTTAGGGCAAAATTTAAGGAACGCCGGTGAAAACTAATTATGAGCCTTGCCCTGTGGCCTCCCTCAACGCTCAAGCCAGAACTGTGAGCGCCTGTCAAGTGTGTGGGACTCTCCAACATCTGTTTTGCGACTGCCCTCTCTACACATCGCAGCGGGAGACGCTGGCTTGGACAATAGCAGGCATTTTTAGGCAAACATTGTTCGAAACTACTATTTTGTCCGCCATATGTGACCGTACAGTAGCATAAATATATACAAGGGCTGCTCTGGACTACTTGAGGCTCACTGGACTAGACGCAAGGGTTTACGGAAACTGCTGTGTTAGTGTATATATGCATCCCTTCTTCCTTCTTCATCATCATCTTTGACCACTCTTTTTTGCCCTCTTTTCTTTTAACTTTACTAACCGCGTCGAGCTGAGTTTCACCGTCACCAGAAATTTGACCTTCGTCTGACCGCAGCTGCGTCGTAGCCTTTGGCAACGATTCACGTGACTCGCCGCGCCGAGCTCCATCGCCGCCGGCTTAGCGCATGCGTTTTCCGCAGCTGGGTCGCCGCCTGACCACGTGACTCGCGGCGCGTTTGGCTAAGAGGAGTGTCACGCTCGCCTTGTCAGTGCCAGCTTGGCCATGGATGAGAGCGAGACTAGGCCGTCTTCTCCGAGCGTTGTGCGTGAGCGAGAGGCTTTGAGCCGTCGTCACCAAGCGGCGTCTGACCGCCCCGCGGGTATCGCCCGGCGATAGTGCTTTACAGCAAAGGGTCCGGACCGCAACGGGCGTCGCACCGTCGAGATAAATGTAGCGACCGCGTTCGTGGACTGTCCGTTTGTGATTCAACGCTGCGCATGTTCGAGACGTCTCTTTGCACGTCTAGCACTTGTGCTTTCTCTGCGGTACAACAGGCGTCGAACCATCGAAGGATGCGTGTCTACCCGAGCCTAATCACAGTCATGTCTAGCCAACGACGCAGGCCCAGCCATCTACCTGGCTTAACGAAGATTGCATACCTAAGTATAATAATTACAGCTAAACCAAAGGTTAACCAAGTGAAACCAAGACTTAACCAGACTAAACCAAGCTTTCGCTATGCACATCCAGGGACAGATGAGCTAAGCCGCAGCCACTTTTTTTCCCTGTGCCGTGCAGCAGGCGAGAACATGCTAGCTCGGCTGGACCTCTCTGCCTTTCTACTAAAGTTTCTCTCTTCCTCTCAATGCTCACTGTATATTACGGGGCGTCGAAGTTAATTAACTAATTTGATCAACTTGCGTTATTTAGCTGGCACCTAAATCAGAGCGCACAAACATTTTTGCATTGCACTTTCATGAGAACGCTGCCCGCGTGGAAGGGATGACACCATGTGCAGCAATTGAACGCATTACCGCGTGCAAAAAAAGGCAGCAATTGTTATCCGTCATGTCTGTTTGAAAAATTTCCTAATTCTCTTTCGAGTAGTTATGCTGAGTAGTTCTTACGCTTAAACGCTTGCAGTTCTACTGAGTTAACGTTGACATCTGGTAGCTGTAGGGACAGCGGCTTGGAGCAATTTTTTTCCTTGACATTGTGCACCTACATGTTAGCTCAATTTAATGTGCGTAAATCCGCATCGCAGCTCGAACACAACATGACCACGCCCGAGTGGGCTGCTGCCGTGAGAAATCTTATCAACGAGTCGTTCACGTTCGATGACCCCACCTACTACGGATTCGTCAACAATTCCTTGCCCAAGGATGGCGGCACCGCGCACGCAACCTTCTGGGGTGACAATGGAGACGTCATCGCCATTACCTCAACTATCAACAACCAGTGCGTATGCCGAGAAATGGTGTTTAGAACGTTCATTGTGGTTTACTAACTAAACGCCTAGCTTTTGCGTGAAAATGTCATGGTATAATAAAAAAAACAAAGAAAAAGTTATGTTACCGCAAGATTAAGACGCAATCTTCGGAACGAAGTGGTTTGACTTTTAATCGGCACTTGTCCACGAAATGTGTGAGTGTGTGCGTATGTGTGTGTGTGTGTGAGAGAGAGAGAGTGTGTGTGTGTGCCGACACGCAATTCAGTTGGGAAACTTGGCATAAAATTTGCGAGCTAAAAAAGACATGCGGTAGAACATGACTTCTTTGTCCTGTGCGGCGCTGTTCAAGATTCTGCTGTTTGACAACATGTACTGACAAACCCCATATCAAGACACTCTAAATAAAGTAAGGTAAATATGTTCAACAATAACCAGCGGTTAGTCAAGAAGTTTGAGACGGACGTGCATGCCTAGCTACAACTCTCTCTTGTCAAATGTTGCCTAAAAGCAACGTACAGGGAAAAGAAAATATTTTTCTAGCTGAGTCATGGAAACAAGTACGAAGTTTCATACTAAATGCATTCGGCCAACACTGATTGAGCGGCAGCAAGCACCATTTGTTGGTTCAGAGAAAGAACGCGGGACGAGGTGGCACAGGTTCGAATCACGACTCGCTTTCACTTGAAAGTAAGGTCATAGGAGACAGACCGGCGCAAGTCTCCGGCAGCACTGGTGTCACACACATGATGAAACGAAAATGAAATATGCGCTTATGGTTTACATATGACGAGAGCTGTCTCTGAAAAATTCTGGACGAAGCCATAATTTGCTTCGTATAAAACCTTCTTCTAGTTTTCTTTCTGGGGTTTCCTCTCTTCTTCTGGATGAGTTCCTGCAAATCATTTTTTAAATTTTAATTGATTATGCATATTCTTGATGTCTGTTTCAAATCTAATTAAAAAATAAAAATTATTTCGGGTGTTTATATTTACAGTCATTAAACTGCGATAATTCGCCGATTTATCTGTTCCATGAAAATGAGGAATCATACTTTACACCGAGTAAAAAATTCATAAGAAAATACGATATCTAGACGTTGAGAACAAGTGTGACTCTCCCGCTACGCTAACATAAAAAACTTTTCGCCTGTCTCCAGTTTTGGCAGCCAGCTGCGCACGTCCAGTGGCGTGATTCTCAACAACCAAATGGACGACTTCTCGACGCCCGGCATGAGCAACTCGTACGACATCTACCCCACACGGCCAAACTTCATCGAACCACGGAAGCGGCCCCTCTCTTCTATGGTACCATCCGTCTTCGTCGAAAGTAACGGAGACGCAGTACTTGCACTGGGCGGCACTGGAGGGTCTAAAATCACGACCGCCGTGGCTTTGGTAAGGGAATTCTCGATGTAATCGATGCGCTGAAAAAGGCGAGCAAAGATTTACGTCGCAGCAACAATTGGGTGCCCAATGTATTAGCGTTCTTTATCAAAGTTGCTATGCTGTGAATCGATTCGATGATGAGGGCGACCGTAATCCTAAGTCTGACTGGATGGAAAGCCGTTAAAAACGACGCGTGTTATGAACAACGTAAAAACCAGAAACTGGAGGCCTAGCATACCCACAAGCCACTACTGGCAAATAAAGGTGTTTATGTGGTCAGATTGTGTACATTTCTTGCTATTTTGCGCAGAACGCACAAGCCGATTCGACAACCTGGGACTCTCCCTTCCTTACGTTCTTAGCCCCATTTCTTTACATTTGCTCTCTACAGCTCTCAAATTCAACGGGGGTATCAGGCTCCCTGGGCTCGATATTAGTTAAGGCACAATGGCCGAATGAGCCATCTGAAAAGGAGGGTGCAGCCGCCTAAAAACACCGTGGCCAAATGGCATGTAGTCTCCAAAGTCATAACGGAACATGTCTGCGACATCACTCACGCGAAAAATTGGACTGAGGTAGGTCGGATAATCTAGGAGCGAAATTTGTCGGCAACACTTTGTACACCTCACGCGTAATATCTTATAATACAAATCAGAAAGCTTAAATTCACCTTAACTTATGGAAACTGCACTAACTTGTACTGCCGTCCCCTATGACATTTTCTGAAGCATATATACGATGCTAGTCTAATTAGCGTTTCATCATGAAGAAAAAGATGTTGCGTATAGAGCCCCAAACATCATTGCAAAAAATTGTTTCTTGCCAGTGACCTTGCTTTTGTTTAGTACACTCAGATTTAATCAAGCTATCATGTGAGATTTTTTGTTATCCGCGTATACATGTCAACTATTAATAAATTTTAATATAGGAACACCTCCGGTATAAAATAGGAATGAAATTTTTCAACTTTTTACTTTGAACTTTTACACTTCTTGATATCAGTGTCTTGGCAAGTTTTGTGAGCACTGCACGTTACTGGAATCGCATCCGCCCTTGACATATTGCGGCAAGATATGACGGTGATGTTTAGCTGATTCCACGAATGGATACTTGTGCTGAAACCAACGATGCCAGAAATGTAGGAAACACGACAACTTGTTGGTGTGGTAAATGAAATGCCAGTGCGTCTTTTGTTTTGAAAGGAAGAATTGTCATGCACTTGACCGTAGCACGAAACTACAAAGGAAACCCATATGGTCATGATTACGTTGCACAGAGTTTTACATCAGTGAAAAATGACAAAGAAGGAAAAATAGTCGCTTTCGTTGCTTCTCCCGTAACGGTTTGTCAGAAAGAAGGCTTCGCAGCTAAAGAAAAATTTGTCATAGTCCGTGCCTTTATGACCCGTTCTACGATGCTTTTCAGTTGAGGTGAAGAAGGGAACATCTTCAGATGGGGATAAATTCATGAAACGTTGTATGATATTTTGTCGATGTTTCGCATTTCTGATGCAGGTGGCACTGAGAGCTCTCTGGGGAGGCTACAGCATCAAGGAAGCCATTGACCTTCCAAGACTTCATCACCAGCTTATCCCGAGTAGTGCCATTATAGAGCCGGACTTTCCACAGGTGAGGCGAAGCCTAAGCCGGTTGAATTGTAAGGTGTCAGAGCTCGTGAAGTCGTTGTCCAGAATGGGTGAACCACAACCAGCGACGCTGCATGTGGCTGCATGATTCAGACAAAGCACAGCGTTAGGCGCGCAGCTGTTTTCTGAGGTTGTGTGGTTTGGTGGCAAGGGATCGGCTTTCCGAGTGCACAAATACATTATTAGAGCTTGATCAAAAAGGGTCAAATAGCAGATTTTTTAGCATCGTGACAGAGGACAGGGCATTGTCCTATGTTGGGCTGTTCGAAATTATGCTGTTTGACCCTGATTGAGCCTATCGTGGAATCCTGCACTACTGCATCGATGATGCCGTTCGACGGCTTTTGTCTTAGAGTGGTGAAATGTGTCTGGGATATCAAATTTTAGTGAGAGAAACTTGCAGACAATATGGTAAAAAAAAACGTGGATGCAGGTGCGGTAACGCACCGAAAGCGCCTGGAGTAGTGCATATCCACGAAAAAAAAATTATTATCTATTGAAGCTGCAATGCAGTCTGTCCCTGCACATAGCGTTAGCGTTTTGTTGAGAGGCTGGTTCTGCATTAAAATATGAGATGTGGCGGGAGCACGGAAGTGGCCCTTTGACATTCAGGTAGCGACGTGAGCGTATCATTCCAGGCTAATTCTCTCTATTCTTGGAAATTCCAGGAGTGCATTGCCGAGCTGGAGAAGAAGGGACACGTCTTCGAAGTGAACGAAGGAAAAATCTCCACCGTTAACGGCATCACGAGAAAAGGCGACCGTTTGTACTCCAGCTATGATTTCCGGAGAGGAGGAGGCATGGACGGCGAGTGATTGGGCATCTGTATTGTATTTCCGAGCGTTGGCAGTCGGGAAACAAAACAGAGGTGCTGCCAGTCAACCGCACACAAAAAGCCGATTACAAGCATTCCTCTCATAGCTCTAATGCAATGTGTAAAATCGAACAGCGCCATTCCTCGATACCTGCATGAAATTCTGTCACCAGTAGACCGTTCCCTGACAAGGCGCAAGGACGGACGCTGCACTGTGATAATCGGCTTTAAATATTTGTTTACTCGTTTTCTTAACAACTAAGCGCGAATTTGCGCCGTAGCCGATATATGCCGCATAATCATAATATCGTAGGGTATCGCCTGCGGTTAAATAATTTCATAACTGAATAAATTCTAAAACAAAATATTGGCCATATAGGAAGCATCTTACAATGCCGCAGCGAATCCTCGAAATGATATTCCACAAGAAGAATAACATGCTGGACTGAAAAATTTTTGGCGTACAACATTTTTGAAAGGCGAATAAAAAAAATCATGTACGTCCTGTGTCATTTGCGTAATTTTTGTGCAGTAGTTATGCATGACTAAGGCTCAGCACCGCATTGTTATGAATGTACATGAAAAGCTTCAACAGAGTTATAGCGTCGAAAGTATTCAAATTTTTCTTTAGTTATATTAAGTACAGTATATGCTTCTTATGGAAATAGAAACTGAGAAACATAGCTCTCTCGCAGAGGAATAGACGGAAACTGCAATAATAATAATATTTGGGGTTTTACGTGCCAAAACCACTTTCTGATTATGAGGCACGCCGTAGTGGAGGACTCCGGAAATTTTGACCACCTGGGGTTCTTTAACGTGCACCTAAATCTAAGCACACGGGTGTTTTCGCATTTCGCCCCCATCGAACTGCGGCCGCCGTGGCCGGGACTCGATCCCGCAATCTCGTGCTCAGCAGCCCAACACCATAGCCACTGAGCAACCACGGCGGGTACGGAAACTGCAATATTAAGACCAACAATGTTGGCAGAGCACTTTGGAAATGATATGAATTTGTGCGTTTTCAGACTTTTCGAAGGCTTTATACGGCCTAGAACACAATATTCCTTTCGAAAAATTAAGTATCGTCTCCGTGGCATAGAATTTCTCTTTGAATATTACTTAACGAATCAACAACAGTAACCTTCATTAGAAAGGCATCTTTCAACCTTAGAAAAAAACAGCGCTACCATAAAAGTAAAGATAAGAAGCAGCAAGACAAGGCACTGACTAACAGCTCTATAATATTATTGAAACGCGTTGCCTTTTACACAAAGATAAAGAATAAGTATAGGCATGAGGGACGGCTAAAACAACAGAAAAAGGAAAAGTACTCGTGGAATTTTCACCACACACACACAAATATTACTGTTTCATAGAGTCACGGCAAGAAACTGAATTTCTTTTTCTGTGAAGTTAGGGGAAGGACTGGTTACGCAATTATCTTTTGATGATTCAATCTCAAATGCGTCTGCTACCTCTCTCGTTCTTTCACTTTGGGCATTTGAATAGAATGTTTCACTAAGAAAACACAAGGTAACATTTACGCTGTCCAGAACGTGAGGAAAGATTTGCAGAGATGGTGAGCGTAGCCACATTGTTGTTGTACGCTCTTTATCTATCCTTGATATATATGCCGATCTGGCTGGTGTATCGTTTTGTCCGCGTCAAAGAGGGTATCGAGTCAACCAGTTCGTGCGCACATTCAACAAGCTGATTCCTGTGCAAAGTCGGGCACTACTGCTGTGTCCGCGTGCCAGAGTTACCTTTCGGGCAAGGACTAAGCAGCTTGCGTGTTGCCGAAAATACAACATTGAGATTTCCTAGGTATACTTGATTGTGGCGCGAAATACATTTCGTGAAAAGGAACAAGAAAAACGAAGACAGTGAAGCACCAAACTAGCAACTGTTTACTGATAGCCTCACCCGCCGTGGTTGCTCAGTGGCTATGGTGTTGAGCTGCTGAGCACAAGGTCGCGGGATCGAATCCCGGCCACGGCGGCCGCATTTCGATGTGGGCGAAATGCGACAACACCCGTGTGCTTAGATTTAGGTGCACGTTAAAGAACCCCAGGTGGTCAAAATTTCCGGAGTCCTCCACTACGGCGTGCCTCATAATCAGAAAGTGGTTTTGGCACGTAAAACCCCAAATATTATTATTATTATTATTAGTGATAGCCTCAGAAACATACCGAAAAAAGAAAGAAAGGACAATTTTCGTGAGTGCGCAGAGAGCCAAGGTGTGGCGTGGAAAAACATGATCACGATAACATATTTTGAAGAGAGCACATTACTGCAGAATATAGTATGATACATGTATCGCTGAGACAATCAGACCCTTTCATTTTAATATAAAACGCTTCCCACAACTCCCTGGCAGCTTGGTCCCTACTTTTGCAAAGAATCAATACTTGCTCAAAGCATGGGGTACAACGACATGTTTTACAATGCGCAGGAAGATGCGCATTGTCGCACTTAACAATACTATTAGCATGCTCCCTGAGCCTTCCATTAATACAACGTCCCGTTTGCCCAACGTAGGACCTGCCGTAATCCAGGGGTCTCTCATAGACCACCCCTTCAACACAGTCCCTGAAAGGTTTGGCATGCTGCTTCTGGCACGCCCGCTGTACATTGTGTGTGATCTTGGGGAACAATTGAGCCAGCTTGTTGGTAGCCGAAAAGACAACCGGAATGTCATATCTGGTAGCCCTCTGCTTGAGGTTATGGCTCACAAGGTGCACATACAAGGGACTACCTCTGGCTTAACACGCTCCGTTTCCTTCGAGTGCCTTTTCACATTGGCACTGCTAGCCAGTGCTTCTGCTTTCAGCTTCTGCAGCAGAAAGCTTTTGTAGCAGAAGCCCCCTCCCTCCTCTCCCCCGGCTCCTCGCAAGGATGGGTACCTCGCGCGCGACAGAAGATGGCGCGCGTCCTCTTCGAATTCATCCCTTTCCCGCGGGCGACATTGAGCCGCGGTCGTCGGCTCCCCTTGCACGCTTTCCCTCGCTCATACAGCGTACGGCGAGCGGCAAGGGTGCTATCACCCTTGGACTTTATACGGAACCTCACGACGATGCTGACGCCCACGCCGACGCCGATGGTGATGCCGACGGCACAAATGCGCTTGGAGAGTCTATGGTGTCGCTATCGCAATAAAAAAAGGTACAACAAGTTAGCGTAGATCTATATACGGAGCAGCAATAATGCATAATGAGAGCACTAAAGTCATTATGAAACCCCGACGCCCTCCTTCAATCTGAGCATGCCTATAACCAGAACTGAAAATGTGGTGTCACTCGACGAAAAATATGCTCCCATATGAGGCAGTCCAAAAATGTGGGCCGAGTCAGCAGGCAGCGCAGTCTATAGAACAAACCACGTGGTGTACTAATGCTACGGTGTACTAATGCGCCTAAGAACATGTCATTCTTCACTGTCAATCACTGTAGACTCGTGCTTTCTTAAAGAATGGCGACTGAATGAAAAACTGTACACTTTGTCAGTAGCCCTCTTCGTACTTGTGAGGACAGATTGCCTTCATATGCTCTTTTATTTTACTATGTCCCCATCCAACACTGGACAGCTTCAAAAGGACAGTCATTCTGCTTGACCTCTCTGCCTTTAATCTCGTATTTCCCACCACTTCCAATTTCAAGAATACTGACTTCCTTGACAAGCTCTACAGAGTGCCCCTTTCCTTTGCCGGTCACAAAACATCATATTTACGTCGTCGTACATGCTAAGGCCACGCACCCATTTTTTCTTTTCATTCTTTTTATTTCCATTCCCTTTCTGATAAGGTCTTTCACACTTCTATTTCCGACCACAGGGCGCGAGAAAAAGAGACTAAATTAGCCATTTCCTCTTAGAGCTTAGTTCCATATCAAATATCTTATCTGCAGTCACACAAAATCCAGGAGAAGTATATTTCTCTCTCTCTCTCCTCTCACGTCCTCTAGCCATCACCGTACATTTAGTGCCGCTGAAGAAAAGACTCGTTACTTTGGCCCTTCTGCATGGGGTAACAGGGCTTACTCTCTTGCAGCTAATACCTATTTCTTCTCTAGCGCTACCTAGCCTATTCATCAGACATTTTACCTGCAG
Source organism: Dermacentor variabilis (assembly GCF_050947875.1). NCBI lineage: Eukaryota > Metazoa > Arthropoda > Arachnida > Ixodida > Ixodidae > Dermacentor > Dermacentor variabilis. Next base: position 90,547,183 of record NC_134570.1, on the reverse strand, counting down.
AGTTCTTTAGCAGGCCAGAGGAAGCTACAGCTCAGGCCAGACTATGCGCCTTTCTGTAAGTAAACTTTTCTTTTTCTCTCTACCTAGTTTTAACAGCATTCACTACCTTGGTATAACTGCCTTGTTAACCGCATAGTTAATTACATTAATGACTAAACAAGTTAGTGACTGTTACTAAAGGTTCTCAGCTATAATTTCCTAACGTGGCTGGCACCACCTGGACAGAATGTTTTTAGCCTATAACGCATCTATCGGATCCACTCTGGCATATTCCATAGTGGGTCCATTTCTATTCCAGTCGGTCCAGGATATTTGAAACGTCGTTGTTGGAAATTTACAGAATATGTATTGTGTTTTGTCAGACTATTAAGAGGAAGCTTTAGCTCAGGCTCTCCTCTCTAAGGGAATGGGAAATAAGAAATCATTTTTTTTGACAACAGCTGCACCAAATTTCGTGAGGTTTTGAACTTAAAAGGAAAAGTTAAAATCTAGGGGCTATTGGTTCCGAATTTTCTATATGGATCGAAAATATTTTAATAAAGCTTAGCAACTGAAATTTTCAAATATTGAGCAAACGAAACTATTACGTTTACAACTCGGCAACTCAGAAATGAAAAGTGATATATCCATTCCGTCAATTGCACTTAATAGTACACCTAAGGCGGACAAAATTTATATTTCATGCATAGCTAGCATATGAACCACTAATTTGCAAGTAGAACTTTCGGGAAACCCTTGTAAACAGTGTAAAAACTCACATATAATATAAATTGACGCATCAAATTTGTCCTCTTTGGATGCTGTAAAGGATACAGTTTACAGAACTGGGACATCTCGTCTAGGTGCACAGCTACGAATTTGTAAACCTGCTTTTTTTTCAACTTCTTGAAAATTCCTTTTAAAACATACAGACAATAAAGAAATATTCAGCTTCGAACAGCGATTATAATTTGACACTCTCACTCAAATGCAGAAAATTTCATTAAACTCGACCCAGTGGTTATCTCAGAAAAGCGTTTCTCCGTTTTGCATGCATTTGAAACGGTGGCATCGGGGTTGGGCCCGAGCTAAAGCTTCCTCTTAAGTCCACGCGGTTGCGTTACCATGCTTAGGTGAGAGAAATCGTCAAGTTTTGCACTCGAACAAACCAAAACTCATTACTTAAAAATAAAGGTTACGGCACTAAGTATATGAGGACGAAGTAAGACACAAACGACATATAGGGGCGCCCGTATGTGTCGTTTGTGTCCCGCTTCATCCTCGTCTGCTTAGCGGCGTAACCTTTGTCTTTAAGTCATGAACCAACTAGCTCAACAACAAGCGCGTCTTGAAAAATTAATTGTTCTTTTTATTTTTCTATTGTTGTACGACCATTTCCGAAAAATTATTACGCACTGTGAGGCCGCTCTGCTTCTCCTCTCCCACCTAATAAAACAGCAACATTAGCAGTTGCACTTAAAAGACGAATTTTAAAGATAATGCATAGCCCTCAATCTTAAAGTTCAGCGCGCAGTGCCTCAAGGAGGCAGAACGCACACGAAAGGCAAGCAGCGAGAAGCAACTTGGACTATCGCTCTCAGTGAGGCGTGGTTACAGTGACAGCGTAAACACGATGTAATGTAACCAACGTGTAACCACGTTGTAGCTACGTTGTTGGCGTACAAGGCTGACCATTATAACGACACCGTATCGTAGGTAAACAAGTATATTAATAAAATTCTATTGTTTCAGTTGTTAAGTAGAGAAGGTGACTAAATAATGTCTTAAGTTGAATCATGAAAAGAAATGAGCGCACGAAACTCGCACTCTCTTTGTTATATTCAATCGTACACTGGACCACTGCCAACGTAACGACGTATGCGTAGTTTCTTTTTTCCTTAAGATCAACTATGCGGTAAATAGCATTGACCTGGGTTTCAGCGTCGAAATGCGATGATAGATATCTCAAACGTAGCGCGACATTTAGGGTTTAAAGAGAAATAGGGGTTCCATAAGATGTGACTGCCTCGAAATTGGCCCTGTAAACAACTGCCTCTGAGGAGCTAACAAAAAAAGTTAATTAACATCTTTTTCTTAATAATTAAAGTTCTGATGCTCACGTTATTAGCAGCAAGGAATTCCGCATCACTAAATAACGTATCCGCAAAGAACGGCACCTTCGCTACGCTTGTAGCTTCTCTATACAAAACAAAATCTCTATGGTTTAAGAATAACACCCTGTGATAACCACGCTGTCACGCAGCAGATGCACTGTTCGGGGACGTGAAACGCTCACGCTGCATCGCTTATGGCTGATACAGCAGTCGTTCGCAGAGTGGCATGCACTGTGTTTTTTTTCAGTGTTCTTCTCGCACAAACTCGTTTAAACCTGTGCTATCTCGCAACGACCGCCGCCATAGTCATCGTCATCGTCTTAGAGTCACCGTAGTAATTGTCGTTGTTTCGCTGTCGTGCCTTTGTCGTCATTGCACTTCCACATTTGTCGCCGCCGCCTTTCCTGCATACACTTCGTGTACTTGGCAGAGGACAAAGCAATGGGACCTTTAAACAAAAAGGAGGGGTGGGGGGCTTCCGCGTTAACTAGGGGAGAAGACTGCTGATGTAGAAAATGAGTTCAGCGCCGGAAAAATAACTAAAGTCAGCTGCTCTCTTTCTTACTCGTTTTCTTCGCGAGTTGAAACTCGTTAGATCTTCACAATGACATCGATATCTAACGCGGAGGGCAGCCATGGCACGTGGTGTGTCTTGTGCCGCGCGCACAAATAGAAGCCTGAACAAAGAGAAGAAGTAGAAGAAGATTTGAGCCGCCTGGTTTGGCCGCACACTGAGTCCTCTCCACGGTCTTGACTCCTCAACGCAGCGGCCGACTTCATCACCTGGTCTCCCAGTGGCGTACCCGGACCAAGCGCTGACGTTCCGACGCCGGCATGAGTAAATAGCCCTTCATTTGGTTGCTATTCAGCTATTTTAGCTGGGTGGAATGAATGAGGAGACATGAAGAGTGCATGATGTTAGCAGCAGATAGCAGCCTTAAATTTTACTATTGGGCTAGAAAATCTAAGCTGTTGAGTGGGCGATGCACAAAATGTTAATTTTTAAGGCAAAACGTTCTTTGCCACTTACTCCTACTTTCAAACAGCTGCTGGTGCTGGGCTGCTTGCGCTGTCTTGCACGCTGCATCGGGGGTGGTTCAGAGCGCGTATATACACGGCCGGAGCGTGGCAGAGAGGAAAATAGACGCGAGAAACTCGTATGGACGTTTCCATCGTATTGCCGCAATACCCTCTTAACTGATGTAATTATTCGTCATCCCCGGCAAGCTAATTGCAGAAACTGCAGCGCTTACGTTCGTATTCACGTGCACTGGTAAGAAATGGAGGTAGATATAATTGCAGAGAGGATGTAGCAAGAAGAGGCAGAGAGAGCGTAAAACCGATGCAGTCACGAAACGAGTGCACCTGCATATAACAAACACCATGCAAATTTGTCAATCCGACAACTGACGTAAATCGTGTGGGCGTAAAGCAACATTAAAGCACAGCAGCGTCTCGAGGACACTGCGGAAGCGCTCGCAAATCAAATCAACGCTTCTGTACCCGTCGCGGTAGCTTTGCGGCTAAAGTCGCACGAGAATGCAGGTTAGGTCCAGACTGCCACAGCCGCATTTTTACGGGGGTTAAATCGAAAAACGCTAATGTACTCAGATATAGGTGCCCATTAAATAATCCCAGGTGGTAAAACTTAATCTGGAGTCCCCCACTGCTATGTGTGTCATAGTCAGATTGTAGGCTTGGAAAGTACAGCTCCGTTATTTTAAGCAAAAAATAACACTTATGCTGTCATTCGATGCTCGGTGTGAGGCAATGACAGGGCCAAGTTTCTCGCGCGCTACGAACATAGGCGCACAACAACGCCTCAAGCAAATGCGTCTCGCTGTGTATTCTGTGTACTGGTTACATAAACAAAACTGGGGCATGCGAGTACAGTTTAACATCAACTCGCCAATCTAGTATTGCACTAAACGTCGATGACCTTAAACGTTCGCCCCACACGGCACTGACAATTATCGTCAATCAAGGCAAAAGCACAAAAGGCTTCGCTTACATCGATTCCAAGAGTGCGTACGATCCGCATAACATTTAGGTATGAAAGCCATGGTTCGGTTACAAGAATCCTCTCTAAACCGGTATAAAAAGTCAGCGTTTAAGCAGTATTAAAAATGTTTTAAAATCATCAATTTGAAAAAGTCTTAAACAGGAGCTATATTTTACTTTCTCGGTAGGCCTTATTCGCCAGATATTAGAAAAAATATTGGACATTTATCTGAAGGTCTGGTGGTCTCCATGAATACTTCGCGCTTTCTATAAAACGCCTTTTCCTCTCGAGAAATCGGAGTCCTAAACTTTTTTTTTATCTGGTATGCGCTACATGAGAAAGAGTGCATCGCTTTAGGTTATTTTTGCGTCACAAGCTTTTTTACCGTGTACGTCAGTGTTCGATGAAGCGCAATGCGGCCTACGACAATGCTACTGTTCGCCTCTTTAGTCCGCAGAAGCAATCGCTTGTATAATATACAGTACACTTGTTTAAAAAATTACATTATGGCGTTTTACGAGCCAAAACAACGATCTAATTATGAGGCGCGCTGTAGGGAGGGACTCCGGAAATTTGGACCATCTGGGGTTCTTTAACGTGAACGTAAATATAAGTGCAGGGGTGTTTCACATTTCGCCCCCATGAAAGTGCGGCCGCCGTAACCTGGATTCTACCACGCGACCTCGTACTCAGCAGCCCAACACCATGGCCACAAAGCAACCACGGCAGGTGGTTGCATGGTTTGAGTGGGCGTAGCATTAATAGGCTTTGTGCTTGAGCCCATTTTACTCTTTTCTTTATCTCATATGCGAGCCATATTTGTTAGCTGCTTCGGTTTTCAGACTTATCTCTCCTCCAAGAAAGATAAGTTTTTTGTCCAAATTTCGTAGGCACTTGATAGTAAACCACTGATATACGAACCTTCCAAATAGGTTGCGCTATCGACAAAGTTGATGTTTAATAACAAGGATGATATTTATTTTGATGATTTATAAATACTGCGACAGTAATCATGGTTTTTGATATGGTAGGCGAAATACGGCTTTGCTCATGAGCGGGCGACTGCACCGTAACTCACTTTCTTGCCATTTATAATCCAGCGACTTCGACTCACAGCCGCCAGAATTGGTGGATTAGGTATTCTTCTAGGACCATCAAAGAGAATCCCGCACGCCTATCAGAACCAGCATGTGCATGGTCGGCAAAGGTGTATGCACGTATCTGCACGAAGTCATGGCATGGAGAAAGTCAGAACACCCTCTCATGGTGCATGCAGCTCACTATTTCTCTAAATTCTGGACTTGTAAGCGTAGTTCTTGTGTTAATCGCTGGTTCCCCGGGAACAACAATGTCCGAGAGGACCATTATATCTGGCACGAGTCGTACGAGCACGGGGAAGGCTTCGGCCAGCACCGCGAGTGAAGCTGCCGCAGCTGCGGAAGCTACCCAGAGCCGAACGACACTAACTAGCTTGGCGAGGGGATCATGTGAGTCGGATGGCCCAGCTAGACTTCATAGAATGAAAATTCGTCTGTGCGCCTTCGCGACAGTCGACATCTGGAAGAGTGCTAGGAAAAAACTATCGTTGATCGCCGTCGGAAGAAAGTGCCTCAGTAGCTTGCGGTCGTAACTGCGCTAGCTGTGTGTCAGCATACTCAGCTGAAGTTGAGAGTATGACGGAAGCCCGTCTGGTCGCAGTGATGCATACTTAAAACGAAGAGGTCTGAACACTGACCAAAATGTTTTAATATAGTTATTTACGTTTCGGCTCCCCCATGGGAGCCTTGTTCACAATGAAATAAGCGGCAGAGCTCCCGTGGGGGAGCCGAAACGTAAATAAATATTTTAAAACATTTTGGTCGGTGTTCAGACCTCTTCCTTTTAAGTAAGCGTATTCAGCTCATCAAAAGAACGCATTGCCGCCTGTAGCAATGAAATAGTTTTCGAATACGCAAATAACTTCGCAGAGACTGGGAATATCCGAGTGGCTCATGCATCAAAGACAGTCATAGGTTTAAGAGTCTTTTCACCTTTCAGATGACGCCGGGGTCTGGTTTACCACTGCCCGAAAACTACTCATAACTGTGCAAATGGTGCAGTTCATGATTCGCTGTACCCAGGTCATTTCAAACACTTCACAATATTCGATCATAGTACCTCTACATTGTCCACTATACTATACCGCAGGCATACCGCAGGCATACCGCAGGCATACCGCAGGCACGCTCCAGCTCTTCTAACAATGTTGCTATCCGGCTACGCCTTCCTATATACGCACTTATACGATCGCGTCGCTGCTCCTACGCAAGCTGAAAATGCTTTAGTGTACGGTTGTTGCATTCCTAACGAACAAATTGGGTTTTTATAATGATCAACAACCTACGCAAGTGACATTTCTGGCTATTCCCTAGCATGTTAACGGTGACCACCGTCACCACCAACTGCTCCTTTCTTAAGGAAAAGGGTTTTGGAACTAAACATACCAGGTTCGCCGCGAAGCTCGACATTTGCTGAAATTTAACGCTGATGTAAAAAAAGAACGCGTACTATGGTACTTTGTTTCTCATTCTCACTTTGCAGTCTCGTCGGCGACGTCAATACTGCCACCAACGCAAACTGACGGTAAGCAGGAAGTTTGTCCTGTTCAGGAGCTTTTCGTGCGTTTATGCATGCCACACTCATAACGATTTTGCACCAGTTGCACTATAGCCGCATCATTCTTAACACTTATATTGCAAAGGCGCAGCAAGCTTTTGGTTATATTTATTTTTTTACAAAGCGAAAGCTCACCCTTGGGTCTGCCCAGCGTTTGCATGCATGTAAGTGAGAACAAGGTATATGTATTTTTCCGGATTCGGAGATCTAAGCCGAGGGGGCTATAGGCCTACACTGAACCAGGCAGCTCACTGTCAACATCAAACGCACACAAACAACAACAAAGTAATAAAGATATTTGTTTTTGTTGTGCTCTGGGCTCCAAGGTCAGACGTGATATCATTATCATCAATCTGCTTAACAAAAACTGCAACAGCAAAAATAATTCAGCTGCTCTAACATGCTAGCTGCTGATTTCTGGCTGAATATTCGCCATGCCATCATTATCGTCATGCCACAACGGCTGCGTGAAATACAGTTGTTCACGTGGTTAGATATTAATTAAATATGGCTTTTCATTCTTTTCAAATTTATGGTTGCTATATGGTCTAGTTTCTCATGTTGAAAATTTCTGCTCATCTTCTCTTGAAATAGACGGAGCTTTTTTTTCCAGCGAGCACTTTATATCTACCACTGAACATGTATGAGACAGCCATGCAATAATCGCTAAAACAATATTCACGCAACTGACATTTATCCCCCTTGTGGTGGCCTTTTTCCTCTTTCAGCGGCCGTGTAAGCATTGAAGACCTGAACCTATTTTTTCTGGCATGATATTTTATGTAGCAAGCCTCAATATATGGGGCTAAGCTTTAATTTCAATCTAAAATTTTAATTGATGCCCATACGGAGACAAATTCTGCATGTTAAAGAAAACTTGGCCAAGGCTTGTGTCCGGCGTGGAGCTTAATGAATTTGATAAAGAACCCAAAGTACACACGGAGAGAAGCATCTGCTATCATGCAAGCAAAGCGAGCATGGGCAATAAACGAAAGCTGGAATTGCGTTGAAAGTACAAATTGTTCCACAATGTGAATGTACGCACAAATTGAAAGTTCTTTTGATGTGTTACTTGAAGCTCAAGCGATGTATTAAGACCTTGAACAATTCCAAGTGCGGGAGACACTTAACAAGGAATTCATTACAGAACCAGCTTTCAGACGTCTCCTTTATGTATTTTCACTCTCCCTTCAGAGTGTGCTCCACAGAGATAATACCAATTAATTATGTTTTCCCTAGAGCCACTGAGGGCGAACCCTCCTTTAGCTACAAGTAACGTAAAGGCACACCAAGCTCAGCTGTACATTGACCGCAAGCAGCAGTCTGCTCTGAACATGTTTCTCAACTTCTTGTGTCGTGTGCTTTCTAGAGTTTGACAAGTGTATAATTTTTTAATTTTTATTTACAAGTACATTGCAGGCCTTCGAAAAGGCATTGGGTAAAGGAAGGAAATACCTTAACATATTCAGTATCAATATCAGTGTCTTCTTTTTAAATTTCAACACAATTTTTAAAATGGCATGTGGCACGTAAATTGTGCACAGATAGATAGATAGATAGATAGATAGATAGATAGATAGATAGATAGATAGATAGATAGATAGATAGATAGATAGATAGATAGATAGATAGATAGATAGATAGATAGATAGATAGATAGATAGATAGATAGATAGATAGATAGATAGATAGATAGATAGATAGATAGATAGATAGATAGATACAAACGAAGGGGCAGGCATCACTCGCAAGGGAAACCAAACGGGTGGGTTATTAACCTGCTTCGCTATTTACAGTGTAAACATTCGCTTTAGCTGAGGCAAGTCATTTTCACAGTAGCGAATTTTCCTGGCTGCTACCATTTCCAAGTGCAGCCTGCGCCAGGGTGCCCGAATAAGGACGAGCTTTATTTCAGCTTGGCAATGGGTGCTTGGTCGACACTTGGAGGAGAAGCCCAGCCCTTCCCCTGGTGCGTCGTGCAGACCACTTTCGGGAGGCGCTTGTACAATAACTTGCGCAGCGATGCATATCGCATACTCTACTTTGTGAAAGTGTGCTTGAAAGCAGCATGGTGCGTATTTTTGCGCCTCTGAAAAGGAATCGTGAATCTCACTTCACTTTCGACATAGGCATTGACAAAATGTGCGACAAAAAGCCTTTTCTCTTGCCGTTTCAGTTCTTACTCTACTGTCCAAGAGCTATTCTGAGAAAAATAGCACGTGAAACGACAGCGCGTTTTATCGTCGATGGGAATATGCCGAAATCTTATGTCTGCTCGTATTAATAGGCAGGCATTACCATGCAGGTTTCTGGCGCTGTATGTGTCATTTCGTTGTCGTCCTTGTCTAACGCGCAGGTAAGGACGTCATTAGAATAATAACAGAAACAGCGCGACAGAGGACGAGCGAGTCAAGAGCAAAGGACAGAGCGCTCAGGGCGTTACCAGCGCTCTGTCCTGTGATCTTTACTCGCTCGTCCTGTGTCGCGCTGTTTCTGTCTTTATTCTAAAGATGAACCAACCAACACACTGAAAATACATCGGTTTCCCACGCACCTAAGTGGCCCTAACCAAGCTGGCCAACGTTCCGCTAATAAGCCCTCTTGAGGCTAAGAGATACGTTTTCGAGGTTCGGATGTTGTGAGCAACGAAGGCCAGTAGGAATGGAAGCTAGCTGGCTAGTCTACAGGCTGGCCCGTTATATTTACAATTTTAGCCTGAGGTCGGCTATTTTGGTTGTGGCAACTAGGTGTGCCCAGAAGCGCAGTTGCAGGTTTTCGCATGGCGTCCAATCGCCAGTTGCATCGTGTGCACTACAGCGACTATGCAAATATTCAAAAATAATAATTAGTTCATCCGATCAGCAGTTAGTTGCCACGAAATTATTATGCATGTCCTAGAATAATCCATCATAGTATACAGCCTCGAACGATATTTTAATCTTACTTAACGTAAGGTCGAGCATTTGACTAAGACAAATTGACAAATTCTGACTAGAAGAAAAACTTCCCCGTATAGTTAGCCGTATCTTGCGGTCCACGAAAACTTCTGAGCACTAGTGACCTGAAACACTTCAGAATAACGTTTCCAACTCACCTTTTCCAGCCCGTCGACGTCCTACTACCCAAGTCCACCCTCAACTGCGACCAATCTATGGTACGCGAAGTTCGCTGCTATAGCCTGTTGTCACGAGGGCATTCACTGAAACTTTACACAACTATGGCGAAGTGTTAGAGACGTGAAACAAGAAAAACAGAAGGTTCCATTGATTCTTGGTAACATATGAGGTTGAAGATTTTGTCATTATTTCCAAGCGTTGGAATATCACAGCATAAAATTCACGTTCTTTCTTTTTCCCTTTTCATCTTCTGTGAATTATAACCGTGAATGCAATATGTAGCTATTGACATAACCTTATCGCATCGTTGCCATGCACGTCTTTTATTGATAAACAAAATTTGTTTCTTAAAGATAGCTTTGGTGCCACTATTAAGATGTCTATTATGCTGCAGCTGAATATCTGCGATATTAAGTTTGGGAAGTTATGTTTCTAAACAACACTGAATTAAAAGGTGTTGTTGCACTGCTTCCCATAGTTTCGATTCTCGCTTTGCCAATGTCTACATGACAGCTAGTACTGAAACACATGACACACGCACAAGCCCTGGTGTCAGCAAGGCTATGCACACACTAACCTGGTAACAGGTTGCGGAATGTCTAGACGAATTAAAGACACCCTAAATGTTGTTTTAAAAGCAAACGGTATGCATAGTCCACACATGCAAATGCCTCCGTATAGGTACACTATTTGTCATGCCAGCTCAAAAGATGAATAACCTTTTGTCCATCTGTAAACAATTGCCTAATTTTCGAACTGCTAAGCTTTAACTATGTCATTGCGTTTGGCAGTTCGTGTTATAGAAATCCGTGCTTGGTCACCGTATTTACCTTTTGCTGTCTTTCCAATCGCAGGCGTCGCAGGTGCATCCTGGCGTTTGCCTTCTCATTCCTCGTCCTTGTGCTGGTGCATATTTGCTATCTCGCGTTCCGTCTCTTAACACGTAAGGCTCCAAGGCATACAATTAACGAAGCCGTTAAAAGTTTTATGCCACTGCGTGTATATTTTCTTCATTTTCTCACAGTAACACACCCTTTAACGCTTGATTGTTGATTCATTTTCTCACAGTAACACAAATTACTTCGCAAATGAATCAACAATCAAGCGTTAAAGGGTACATGCGCAGGCCTGCAGCAAAAAAAAAAAGAAAGAAAGAAAAGGAATTGTTTCAGCCGGTACCATATAAAACAACATGTTTGTTAGTACCTACTGGCTGAGATACCAGCAGCTGACACACGCGGAGAGTGACACATGAGTGACAAACGCCCGTTCACGATAGCTTAATATGCCATCTCCTCTATGGCTAAAAAAAAAACACGCACTAAGCTGGGGCTTTAGTCTACTCACTAAAAGCTGCCGTTCGGTGTAATTCTGTACATGAGCTGTTTGATTGTTTACTAGAACAGAGAATATCAGAAGGACAATATAATGCAAATACACAAGGGAAAGGCTCCTGGCTGCGGGTAGCGTAATTGATTAACTACCTCTCGGAAACCTGCACTATATCGTAGTGCAGGATGAGTAAAGGGAGCGTAGAAAATTTGGCGGGGATGGCGTATGGGTGGAGTATGATACAGATGAAAAAGAGGACCTTTGCGTAAGTGGAATCTTGGCGGATTTAGTGACCCTGGTTCATTGGTGCACTTCATAACGTGAAGTTCTATGTAATGCCGGCGCTGTTAAAAAAAAGATGTCGCCACACTTTCATTGTGCTCGAGCTAGACACTTAGCAATGTCAGCGGCAAATAGAGGAGCCGTTGTTCTTAGCCACATGCCCCAGGTTGCTGATCAAGACCTTTTAGTGCAGCGTCTAAGAAGGTTACCACTGTGCCCCGATGTGCGAGTTACTGGGAGAAAACTTTTGTCGCAGAGAGCTAGCGCACACGTGTAATTGGGAAAAGTGATAAGTATCTCCTCTTGAATGTCTGCGGCCTTCAGGAAGTTATCGAGAGAGTCGAACTTTCCTGTCACCTGCAGCCTGGAAAGTGCACATCACTACACCCGTGTTCCTTTTTGCGCTGGTCCTGTTATACATGTGACCTCGGCGGCTGTTAACTCCATTTGGGACAAAATGTTTGGCCTCGTACAAAAGCCATAGTTTTATCTGAGATACGAAATGGTGCTAAGAAAGACAAGGACGGACCTAAGAACGACAATGCACGGGGCTGTGAGTTGTCATTCTTAAGTCCCTTCTTGTTTACTTTAGCTTACTTGTTATTTTACTGCGGCAGACTACCGAGCCACAATAAGCGCTTTGGGCATAGTTCTAATACACGTAGATATATACTTGCCCGGGGGCAAAACTTGAAGTTTGTAATCTGAGTGGATGTGCCACGAGAAGATTTCGAGACATAGATGTTTTTATACCGAAAATGGAAAATATACAGAGACAACCCAGATGTCGGAATCTGAGAAGCAATGGTTTCGTAAAGTTGTTAAACACGTGCCATGCAACGGATGATGATGTGCACATCATTTTTCCCCATAGCGATTACCTTACTGCCAGTGAAGACGGTAAATACCCACGTGACCACGCATTAGACTGTTTCCGGATTTGATTTCCTTTGCTGTGACACTGTCTCCACGGTGTGTGCGCCGACCAGAGCAGGCCGATCCCAAAGAAGATACAATTGTACAGTACACTGTACTCTGCGAAAGCCCGACCAATCAGATGCGCCAAACTCGAAACCCTAGGAAAGTAGACATAGAAAGGTCTATTTTCTTAAACGATTCATGCTTTCAATGTCGTGTATTTGTTGCAATCAGGATATTTGGGTATCTTTTATTTACTCACTTAGGAATTCTGCAGATAACAAGGCCAGCAACCAGGGCACCTCTAAGGGCGATAGACATGGTAGTGTTGTCGTGCGTGTGACCTATTTTGCAAGAAACCCAGGAGCCACGGTCAGCAAAGCTGGAATGGTTCGCGAAGAAAGCTTCGCTTTAAAGAAACTACGTCATAACCACTTGTTGGAGCTGACGCATACCCTGGAACATTGGCAAAGTGTGTCGCTGCTCTGCACGACTTCCCAGATGAGGGGGCATACTGAACATCTCGGAGGTGTTCGGTCAACCATCTTCGGTCAGACATCTTCGGTCAACCTGCAGGTGCCCGTGTCGTCTGCTCAAAGTGTTAGTTAAATGATGTCAATAAGACACTGAGGCGACTACCAGCCCAGAACTATGGCACTAGTGCTTCGATAGTACATACTCCTGATTCAAAATCAATTAAGACAGCAATTTGGTTGCAGTTAGCCTTTAAATTACGATCACATGGCTACTTTTTATGCCGCCAAGCGTTCAAAGAATATTGCTAAATCGTAATGTACCGAAGTTGTTCTACCACCATGGTGGATTTAGGTTTTTCGCTGCAGAGCATATGGAGGGGTTCAATTTAGACCACCGCGGTCGTATTCTGTTGGAGATTCAAATTTTTAGGCAATTAGCCTCATAGAATCCAGTGCTTCTTTTTCGGTGTTTACGCTACTACAGCACTGACTTTCCAAACATGATGTTGTACAAGAAGTTTTTCAGATGATAATAGAAGGTTTCAATAAGATAGAATTACCAGTAGTTGGGTTGTACTGGCTGAACATCATCTTGGGTCATAACACACGAATGTGGTATCGCCTTTACACGCCATAAAGTTTTGAGGGCAAAAAATAATGGGATTGCATGTTTGTGTAATTTAACATCTATAACAATATGAAGCTTGCACTAACTACGAGAGCGAATGAATTTACTTCAAGGGCTATAAATTGATAATTTATAAATGGCAGTGGTTCACAGAACATATTTTTGGGATATAGAAAATTAGATAACGAATGTGATCCGGAGGCATTTACAGCTATGGCAGCCGCCCTGTAGAAACGAAGAGTTGAGCGAAATTGAGAAAAAAAGTGCAGTATATTATAACAATATATTTCATTCAGTTCACTTTCTTTATCATCCAACGTCCAAATTAACCAGACTTTGTGATGATAACTGCGCTGAGTGGAAAATAATTAGATTACAGTGGTCGTAATATTACGGCTCAGTCTGTTCGTGACGATTAGGATGCCGAAGCTATGCCACGGTACGTAAGAATTGCGGTCAAATAAAGTAGAATATTAAAACGCAAGAAAAATTCGCTAGAAAAATCTCCCTATAAAGCACAGCTGCTACGGCGAAGTACCCCTGAAAACTAACTTGTGTGTTCTTTCTCTGGTAGTGATGAATTGTGATTGGTGGCAGAGACGGATCTGTGTGCATGCTGATATACAAGGGTGTTACTACGAAAACGATTACTATGAAATTTTATAAACTCCTTGCGAAACAATATAAACTAATGGGCCCTTCATGTGCCTGAGGTGTAGTGTTGGCATGTAAACACCATCAAAATCAGCTTAGCGGGAACACACCACACATATGTTAATTCCTACGGCTCTGAGGCGGGTATGATGCCTCAAAGTTTTAGGAGTGGCATAAACATCATTGCACGTCTCCTCACTTCTGACTGATTTACCTTCGCCTTCATGTATTCTGCTCACTTGAGTGTTAACGTAATCTGTACGTTAACTCTTTGAATCCTGAAATAAATTTTTGTGTTTGAAATGTTGGATCGCTGAAAGTACGCGCGGAGTCATGGTTAAGCCCGGAGTCGTCGAAGAATATGAAACCTCCAGAAATGACAGCTAAATTTGTGACTAGCGCTATAGTTTCTTATGCAAAGTAGTCTCAGGCATAGCAGACACGTAGCAGCGCGATACAACAGGGACCAAGAATGAAAAGACACATACAGAGCATTGTTTATGTGTCTTCTCATTCTTGGTCGCTGTCGTATAGCGCTTCTCCATGTTTACTATGAATCACTCAATCATTTTATTTGCTTAAAAAGGGAGGAGTGCAAGACTAAAAGCTTGGACAGCTTGAAGAGGTCCCGACCCCTTGTAAGTTGGCATAACAGCAAGATGACAGCCAGTCATACATAAGAAATGGAAAAAGCATCACATAGCAGCGGGTAATAAAGAGTGAAACAAGACGGCAAGAGTAATCAACACACATAAACAACAGTGGGGAACAAAATTAGGAGAATAAAAAGGCACGGTCTAGTCTTGCAAATAAATAAGTTGAAAAAAAAAACTTTTTATGCGAGAGTTGGAGGGATCTGGAGGGATCAAAATTTTGTCGGTCTAATAATTTTAATAGCGAAGGTAACGTACAATATAACGATTGCTCATCGTAGGTGGTTCTTGGGGTGGGTACGAACCACATTTCTTTATGTCGGGTCTGACGAATATTTGTATTCTCTCGAAGTTTTGGGAGATGAATTGTATCATCAATGCCAAATTTTACGAAACCTTTGTAGCACAACATCAACCTATAATGGTAAAAACAAAACACAGGAAGAATTTCATATTTAGAAAGAAGTGATTGTGCGGAGTGCGTATAATGGACATCAGCTACATAACGCACAACTCTTTTTTGTAGCAAATGTAGTTTTGTGCAAGTCTGTCACATCAGTTGTGCCCCACGCCATGACGCAGTACTGCATGACAGATACCACCAGAGCATTGTATAGCATTATTTTTACCTTGGTCGGGAGTATGCGACGCAGACGAGCAATAGCACCAATGGCAGATGACAATTTTGATTAGAGATGATCAACATGCTCATTCCAGGTAAGGTGCTTTGTAAAACGCGCCCCAAGGATATTAACGGAATCCACTATCTCTAATTGCTCACTGCCCAGACACAAATTCATATTAGTTGTCAACAACTTTCCTCTAGGCGCGCACAAGATTACCTTTGTTTTCTTAGGGTTGATTTTAAGCAGTTTATCGCGACCAGCGTTCTAAGTCAGACAGCGTCTTATTAACCTTTATATCTATATCTGTTTCTACGTTGCCTGTAATAAAAACGGTTGTATCACCGGCATATGAAACGAATGTAGCGTTATCTGTACAGCGTACAATGTCTTTTATGTAAATCAAAAATAAAAGTAAATAAAACCAACTATCCCGGCAACGTGCCTTAGGAAGTCTCATGCAACCGTGCGGAAACTGCCAGGAACTGACCTGGCCATTTGTTATCCTTTCTACTTATCTCTTGTTTCAGTGCCAAGCCCAGCCACCGTATCTGCTGCGACAGCAACAACTACCACTACTACCAGAACCACTACTACCGCTACCACTACCACCTCAACCCTAAAACCTACCAGTCCAACCCCAACTACCACCCCCACAAGTACTACGCCCCGAACCACCCCCGCTACGACTACGCCCACCACCCCTACAACAAGTAGGTTGGCGCCTTTATTTTTTTATTATATCTGGCTGTCTCTTATACAACAAATACCTTTAGAGTATGTTCTATTTGTTCTCTTGATGCGTAAGCAAGACGTCAGAAACATTCAGCAAAGCTAGCTTTGATTTGATCAGCATCGTTTAGTTCGATGGTAAGTCAACACGCAAGAACTTGAAATACGAGCATGCCGCAATCGTTCTTTATCTAAAGACGCGCTAAATATAAACGTGAGTGGCCGTTAGCGTTCGCTGACGCGGCACGTTATGAAACAGCCAAAGGCAGCTTCCAGATTTGTAGGCTTGGAAACCACGAAACGTTGACTGATTTCGGGGCGTACATAGTTAAGTTGCTTTTGATTGTCTTTTTGCAGCAAAGCAAACTGTAGCTAAAAAGCGAATTTATTTATATAATGTTGGCATGACCGCATTACAAGAAGTGGCGGTTCAGGAGACGGATTCGTTGTTACGCTTGTTACGCATATTCTATGCCTGCCTCGATGCTAGCAACATGGTATGGAAGTGTCGGACAACATTCAGTGACCGTCCCATTTGCGATTATTGGGATATTTAGAAAATTTCCGCTGTATTTGACGAGATTGGGCAGCGCATCTACCTTTTCTTACGATCACAGCTGAAGCCATGTTGTTTCACATTTAGTATACAAGCACGAATGTGTTCCCATAAAGAATGAACACATCAAGTACCTCTTCGTTGGACTTTACATTTATTGCACGCCATTGTGCAAACAGCGCAACCCAGCGTGTAACGCATATTTCAGTACAGTAACACCAATGTAGAAATAAATATGCTCAGAATAGAAAGAAAGCTGCTTATGTTTCTATCGCCGCAGCAACAATCGGGCCACGACATATGAAGCGCAATTTGGTGTGGTGCGCTTTCGGAACCTTGTCCACCAACTATACGCACGACAAGATGGACCTGGACCCGTTCTGCGACTACGCCTTTATACCGTTCTACACGCGGGGGCAGGACACCTTCCTGGACGACAGCAACCCCATCGTGCAGAAGTTGCTCGGCAATGCGCAGAAGGCGAGCAGGACGAGCTACGCGATCCACCTGCCCCACCGGTGACTGAGCTGCACTCTACACCGCTTTCCACTGCATGGTTACTGTGGCACTCTTCTTAGCGACCAATGAACAGAAAGTGAACAGTCGCTGTTTCGCCTCAGAGGCGAAATATTGATAAAGATAGCGAAACATTAGCCAGCTACACCAAGTAATTTTCGTAATCTTCTTCTTTCGGCCGAGTATACTGTAATGAACATTCGCTTAATATTTAAACTAAGAAGTATGGCGTCACGTTGGCACAGGGCAACATCAACAAATGTCACTCCAAGACCGCTTTCTAACTCAAGGCTGGCGTAATGAAGTGCGCAGGCAGAAGAGAACTAACTCTTGGCGCTGCCTCTCGCATGAAATCATCTCTCAAACATCAGATCACGTGACGTCCAGCCCTATGCTCTCGGGAAGACAGTGCAGGTTAAAGCCACCAGCCATTTATGGCTCGCCCAAACTTTGCAGCCTCGGCAACTTACCTTCAAGATGGGGTTCGCGTGCAGCGTTACGCTCAGCCGCGCAGGCACGGCTGTGCTAGAATGGCCAGACGCACGCTCGGCTGGCCTCCTAGGGCTCTCTTGATGACATTACTACGCATTCACCTCTGCACCCCTTTGCGCGCTCTGGAAGACGGCGCGGCATCAAACCACCAACCATCCTCCTAGGCGTATATCGTCGAACGCTTTCCCTCGCACACAAATAAAGCGCACAAGCACATGGGGCACGATAAGATCTTTTCGAATTTTGAATTTTATGAAGAACATCATAGCGGCGGTGATGACAGCGGATAAACTTCGAGTGGATTGCACCTATAATTGCTATCGCAATAAAATTCGCACTCAAGTAACGATATCAGGTATGTCGAGCGCAAATTAGCATGCGGGGTTATATCGGCGCATTTAAGTTGATCGTATTGGACTTTCCCATACGCACTCTCCTGATTAAAAGGAACTCTCATGGTGTAAAATGTTTTATAGCGCTTAAGCGAAAATGATCGCCCCTTTTGACACCCTATGCCATTCTTAGGAACAATTCACAGGCGATGCAAGACATGGACAACAGCGCGGGGCGTGCCAAAATGGTTGAATACTGGACAGTAAGAAAGGTCTACCACTACGCCGTCCTCGACCTGGAATGCAAGCCTTGGCTGAAACTAAATATTAATCATGAAGTGGCGGCGGTGTTCGATATGCTCAAGGTAAGCTATGGAGGTAGAGTCAAGCTTCGTTCCGGATTCTCTCGTCCAGCCACCGGGGTTCAATGACAAGTCGAGCATGTCAAGAGAAGTGTGATTATAACGAATGTGGCCATGTGCGTTACCACATCTAATTTTCGGTATTTGTCTTTGCTATTTTAGGAGAAAGACAGAGCGCCCCATCTTCTCTCAACGGTTGCATTGCCATGTACTCTGCAATGGCAATGCAACCCGATTATAGGATACAGGACAATCTAACCATTCGGGAGACCCAAAGGATACGCCCATATTTAAGAGCTTTTACAAGAGGACTTTAAGCAAAAACAAATCAGCGAGCTATGCCCCCTCCACCCCCCCCCCCCCCTGATGCTTTCCCTGAGTTCCGCAAACATAATTTTGCTATGACAGAAAAATTTTGCCACACTAAGCAATATTGTTATTACGTGCGTGCGGCGTGTGTGAAACCGGCTTACTGATTGTTGCTGAAGTATAGGGCTTATTCTCCTCCTCCCGCTGGTGGCGCCTGTATAGGAAACTATTTTTTAAAATCGCGGAGTGTACGGATAAAGCACGCAGGACGCTTTCTTAGGAGACGCTTCTCCTGCATTACTGAGCTATCTTGGCTTGTCACTCACTGTAAGCAGTGGGAAGTCAATCGTCGCTGGACAAAATTCGAATGAGATTCTATAACCTCGATTCGCCAGCATAAAACTTACTTATGAGATGTACATTTGTAAAGGAACAATACAATTTTGATGTTTAGAGTAAGTAAGGAGACTGTTGTGGCGGAGGAGGGTGCATTTGGGGGTGGGGAGCTGGATCGCGGCATATATATGGTGATACGTACGGAAACGCTGAAGAGTATTGATTAATTAGGAGCTTTGCAATTAGCCAGCTCCCTTTCTTACACTTTAATGACGTTATGCGAAGAGCGTGCTTTGTTTTCACCTCTTCATCGATGATCCAAACGTGCACTTTATGGAACTTACATACGAATTCAGGGCATATGTTATAGATGAGGTGGGATCGAAGTCTAAAATCGCCAGTTAATTATAGCCTTTTGAAATATATAGCAATAAAGAGCCTAAAAGAAATACGTGGATGGTATTTCCAATGCATACCGGTGCCCTGGGAGTATTCCGTGCCACACCGAGTTAACATATTATGGAAAGCGGGAGAGGAGAGGAGTGGTCGCTTGAAATGGCTGACGCGCGAACGATGCTTATTGCCTGTCTGCCAAGTGCGGGATTTGTTAGGTTGAGGGAATATTCGTGTTTTTTTTTTTGAGGCGGTATGAGGAGACCGCAGCAAATTCGGCATTGAGTTCATAATTGATGTAAATAGGTGGGGTGTTAAGGGTTGCATGTTGTTAGAGTTTGTGGGTTTATTGTGTATATCGGTAGATAATAACAAAACACTCATGTTCGCTCTCTTTTCAAATATTTCCGCAAACGCATAGATGGTTCAAAAGGACGTCTTGTTGGGCGAGTTGGTCAGAATTCATCTTGGGTACAAGGCGCGAAGACACATAGAAACAGGGAAGGAGACGGGACAGAGCGCCACTTACAACTGCTTTAATCGGAGGCACACCACACACTTATATAGCCATATTTGACGCAAGGAACACAATCAGATCAAGATTGGTATCGAAGCGAACTGGTTAAATATTTCTTTTCAGCCATATATAAAAATATTGATGGGTCGCTGACGCACAGGCTTCCTTTATTTCCGATGAAGAAAGCCTCAATTACTTCCCGAGCTATTGCATCTTTACTCTTTGCCAGAATCCGCACCCCTACAAAACATGGCTCACAAGAGCTTGACGGGCAGGACTTAATGTGCTTGGGTATGTTTCGCCTTTCTTTATCTTGCTCTACATTTCTTCCCTAATTAGGTCGTTAACGCAGCACACAGTTTGTCCTATGTAGGAGCGGCCGCATGAGAGGGAGATTTCGTACACGACACCATCGGCGCACTTCATAAAGGGTCGCACATGCTTGGTTTCGGATCCATTCTTATCTTCACGTATTCTTTCGATGCGTGAACAAAGGCTTCTGAGCTTTTTGGGGGCTGAAAATACAAGCGGCACCCCATGTCTGCTAGCAACCTTCTTTAAATTGTGGAACATCCTGTGTACATAAAGCACCACCACAGGTCTCACCACCTCTTCTCGAGGGGGATCTTCCCCAGCTCTCACAGCCACACTCTTTGTTTTTTGTAGTAGGCTTTAATCGACTGCCATCACAATCGAATCAGGGAATCCAGCTGAAGACAACCTGGCCGATTGCTTCTGGAAGCTAAACTGCATCCTGTGAGGGCACGATTTTCCGAGGGTTGATTTCAGGCAAAGTGAAGCAATCCCCCTTTTTATTAACGTCGAATGGGTGGAGTCGTATGGCAGGAGCCCCTTTTTTGAACGAGTTGCATTTGCCCAACTAATCTGATTCCCACAAAACACAATATTTATATCTAGAAACTGCCGGCAGTCACCCTCAGGCACTTCAATGTTGAAGCCATTTCCATGTTGTCGGATTAGGGATAAAATATTTTGCACAATATCCTCGAAGTTCAAACTTCCGTCCTTACTAAGATACATCTGAAAATCATCCACATATCTAAAGACTTTAAAAACGTGCCTAGCCGGTAAAACCTGATGTAAAACTTGGTCCATTTGTGGGTAAGTGCATTTGCCGAAGTAAGTGCTCTTTTCCGGTCAGTTCTACCCTCCTGCGGGCGTGTGAAGCGCATAAGTACGATCCTCAGTGCTGAACTCTGGCGTCATATTCGCTAACTAAATGATCTTCTACGCACCGCCAGTCGAAGACCATACTCTACCTGTCTAGCTGAGAAGAATTTTCGGTCCGTTATGAGGTCAGCTTCGAGAATGACTGAGCAGCTCTGGGTGTGCATGCTAGACAAATTGGTTTAGGAATAAAGTAAGAAGAACGAAATGAGGGGGTGGATGGGTTGGTGGTTGAGGGGGACATTCAACACACCGACGAGATGGACTTGAACCGCAAGTACCGCCGCATGAGCTGCTTGCCATCAGTCGACGAATTGCCAGCAAGGTCGAATCAGAGGAGCAAGAGACGTACTTTCTGGAAGGCGTCAGCTGCCTTCTCAAGTCCTGCGACCGGAGGCATTCAAGTCACAAGGAAACTTCAACCGGAGCCATTTTGACGTACTTCACAAATAAGCACCTAGGAGGAGGAAAGAGAAAAGTAGAAGGCAGGGAAATAACCACCTAAGGCTCTTACAAGCCGACAAGGATGGTGGGTTCGTCATGTTATCTGAAAGTAATTTCTGGGAAAGAGCTGCGCAGGCACTAGAAAAGATTTTCGCGCCGATAAAAGTTAAAGAAACTAGAGTTAAGAGCAGAGCAGTTGCGCTATGTGAGCAGTTTGGTTTATACCGTCTTGCCAAATAGATAGGAAAAAGCAAAAATAATGCCTCGAAAGCCTTCTTTTCAGTAAAAACGCATAAACAAGGTATGCCGTTTAGAACAATAGTCACGGAAAAAGGGTCGTGGTAGAAGGAGGGAAGTCAGTCCTTGTTGAAACATTTGAGTACCCTTGAAGTGGACGACACATTTCTTACAAAGAAATCAGACGAAGTTTGTGACTTCCTAAAATCGCAATGTGATGTTGGGCGCGCCTTTTCCGTGGATATGGTGGATTTATTTTACTCTGTTCCTCATAAGGCTCTGTTAGCTGCAGTACGAGAGTGTATAGAAAAAAAAAAGGAACGCATTTCCTTTCGAAACAATGCGGCAATTTACATTGATGATTTTCTAACCCTTTTAAAGTTTTACTCGCATTAGACTTTACCATTTGACCGGCAGTGTTTTCTGCAGAAAGCCGGCGCGAGTATTGTGTAATATTTTTCTCTCACGAATGAATCAAGTTGTACACCAGGTTTCACCGGCTAGGCACGTTCTTGTCTTCAGATATGTGGAAGATTTTTTTTCTATTCTTTAATAAGTACGGAAGTTTGAACTTCGAAGAGAGTGTGCAGGATACTTTATCCATATTCGGACAACGTCGAAAAGGCTTGCAATTCACCATCGAAGTGTCTGAGGGTATCTGCCTACAGTTTGTAGATATAAATATTCAATTATGTGCGGATCAGATTTGTCGGGCACATGCACATCGTGCAAAAAAAAAAAAGGATCCTGCCATACGACTCCACCCATTCGACGTTAATAAAAAGGGGGATTGCTTCACTTGCCTGAAATCCGCCCTCGGAAAATCGTGCCCTCACAGGATGCAGTTTAGCTGGCAGAGCCAATTGGCCAGGCTGTCTCAAGGTGGATTCCCTGATTCGATTGTAATGGCAGTCGCTTAAGGCCTACTACAAAAAATGAGTGTGGCTGTGAGTGCTGGGGAAGATCCCCCTGTAGAAGAGGTGGTGAGACCTGTGGTAGTGCCCTATGTACACAAGATGGCCCACATCTTGTGGCCACCACCACTGCTATAGGGTAGTGCCCTATGTACACAAGATTGCCCACAATTTAAGGAAGGTTGCTAGCAGACACTAGGTACCGCTTCTGTTTTCAGCCCCCAAAATGCTTGGAAGACTTTGTTCTCGTATCCAACGAATACGTGAAGATAAAAATCGATGCGGCACCAAGCATGGGCCAGCATTTATGAAATGCGCAGAAGGTGTCGTGTACGAAATCTCCCTCCCATGTGACCTCTCCTACATAGGACAAACTGTGCGCTGTGTTAAAGACCGAATTAGGGAACATGAAAAAAATGTAGAGCAATATAAAGAAAGGCCAAACATACCTAAGCACATTAAGTCCGGCCCGTCACGCTCTTGTGAGGCATGTTTTGCAGGGGTGCGGATTCTATCAAAGAGTAAAGATACAAAAGCTAGGGAAGTAATTGAAGCTTTTATTATAGGAAAGAAAGGAAGCATGTGCGTCAGCGACCGAACAATATTTTATATATGGCTGAAAAGGAATATTTAATCCGTTCGCTTCCATATCCATCTTGATTTGATTGTGTTCCTTGCGTCAAAGACGGCTATATAAGTGTGTGGTGTGCCTCCGATTAAAGCAGTTGTAAGAGGCGCTCTGTCCCGTCTCCTTCCTTATTTCTGTGTGTGTTCGCGCCTGGTAACCAAGATGAGCATAGATGGTTCAGTGGGGAGCTTTGATGGAAATTACTCATTTCACTGCTCGAAGGAGTCATGTGTCTATTTTACGCTGTTTTCGGTTAAATTTAGGAAACCTTTATTGCCTTCATGGTAATGATGTTCGAAAAAGTGTGCTCTATTCACCGGCGCAAGAGAATCAATAGCTGTGCCGGAAAGAACCGGCGTCTCTGAAGATTGATCAGCAATTGTGCATTGCCGTATACTTGCATCATTGAATTATATTGTGGACGGAGAACCGAATAGGAAATCAAGGCCAAATAAAGAAGCTGAACAAAAAACAAAGAACATATAGAACAAATTGAGCGAATTCACTACACCGAGAGCATGGTCTGCAATCTAGAGTAACTTATATGACGTTGACATGCTGCTGCTCAAGAGCTAAAACAATGGAGGAGTACCTCCTTATACTCCCTGGAGGTCCTGAAGATGTTTGGCATTCTTCTCGCGAAGACGAGCAGCAAAGGATTTAGGAATGAAGCACAGCAGTGACTCCCTGCATTCTTATATAAGCGACTTGTATAGCGATAATGTGTTGCGGCCGGCATTCTTGTCTGACCCTATAGAAACCAGTGCGGACGTACATCAAACCTTGAATCCATGGAAGGAAAAAAAAACTCATGCAAAACAAAGTGAAAAGAGAAGAATTTTATAAGCCTGCGAAATTTCACTTAAGATTTTTCATTTATACGCGTGTCAAAGTTGTTTACATATTCGCACGTGGAATATTATTTCCTTTTGCGCACATATGAAGAGCACTTGTCCGGCGGGTTCCGATAGACGTTCAGCATTGTCTCGAGGATTTTTCATTTGTCCATAGCACAAGAGCTTTAAGGATATATTTAGGCCTGATAAATCATAGCACAGACATTCGGATAACAAAAGGCTAAAGCTAAGCTACTTGGCGCTAGCAGCTTAGGTAAAAACTACGTCGCGCCGCGCATGATGTGAGTGTAATCAACCCAACTTGTTCGCCTATGCAGAAATTACGTGACAGGGGAGACATGCTGAAGAAGGACCATCCGCAGCCACCTGCGCCCAACGCTAGCCTCGTCATCTTGGGTATTCGAATCTGGCCGGCGAACAGCGACAACTTCCTCAAAGAAGTCAGCGACAATCTAGAGTAAGAAGCATTGCGATGTGTACCTTATACGATTGCCTCAAAGTTTAGTGACGTAGAATTTAAGTGATGTTTAGTAACGACCCATCTTCCATCGGTAGGTAGGTAAAGCTATAAACATCAGTGGAACGATAATTTTGCTAAAGTAGTTTCGATTCTCTTGAAGTTGTCAAACACAGCTTCCTAGATTTGGCGACGATGAGATCAGAACCGCTTAGGTATATGACAAAAACGGTCGCCTGTCACAAACTGCGGTGTCGGACGTTTCGCATAGGTACATTTATGAGCACTGAGCTATAGTACACTTCAAGGACAAGTAAAGGACGTGTGCTTCCACGTGCTTTAGGCAATAGGCAGTTTGGTCTTGTCCTCAACGTTCTTTTTCACTTCCCGGACGCACCAAAACCTGCATTATGATTTAGAGCTCAGCTCTTAAGGCACCCGTTCCCGAGTTGAGCGTCGGCGCCCCTCGGTGTAACCGCGGCAGTGCGCTCATGCCACTGATCGCGCTATTCGTCGTCGTCTTCCTCCACAGTTGGCTCTCTTTCCGCTCTTAATGCCAGCCTTCCCAGATGGCCCTTCCCTCTGCGAAGACACTGATGGCATTGGCCCACTGCCTTTCGGCGCGGTGATTTTGTTCTGAAATTCTGCGCCTTAATACATCGCGAAATGAAAACACGTATTCAGCGACGCTAAAATTTGACATCAGGGAGTATCGTAATTTTCGGACACCTTTTTTTGGTTAAATGATAAAATAATTGTGAAATGCAATAACCAGTGACCTGCAGAACAGACATTACTTCATTGCATTTTGACAATTTAAAGCCACGCTTAGATAAACTTGAGCCGACTTTACCATGTGCCTAGTCGCAGACGCCTTCGAATGTATATTGCAGAATTTTTGGTGCACCGTTCTTTTGATGAGCGGCTAAAATTTTAGAGGAGTAAAACAACACTGCGGGTGTTCGTTGTTTACTGCCGCAGTCGGGTGCGTCTTTAAGAAGGAGTTCTGGAATAGGTCCAGCCGATGGTGCTACTTGTGTCCTTGACTTGCATGTAGAGATTTCATTCTTGCTCAGCTTTGTTGATCAAGCATATTGCACCACATGCGAAGTGGCGAATGAATTTCTTTCTCGGTGCCAATAACCCGATGACGGAGGACCGCTCAAGTGTTAGCGGAATCAGCTGAAAATGCATTAAATTGTCGCTATTTTAATGCTACCGCAGACGTATAGAAGTACCAATACACTGCAACACAGCAATGTCAATGTTTCTTTTTGTTGAACAGTATGCTTACTTGTAGAATTGTGACTCATAGGACATAGCACTTAAGGTTTGGAAAAAATGTCGGGACATGAAAATTTCAATGTTTCTGACCAAAGGTTATAATAGCCGCCGGACATCG
The DNA here is from genome assembly GCF_050947875.1 of Dermacentor variabilis. Taxonomy (NCBI): domain Eukaryota; kingdom Metazoa; phylum Arthropoda; class Arachnida; order Ixodida; family Ixodidae; genus Dermacentor; species Dermacentor variabilis. The sequence continues at coordinate 90,521,079 of NC_134570.1, read as the reverse complement.
CACAATTTGTGGGTGTCGGTCTTACGCAAAATAGGAACCGATTCTAAAAGCACTGCGGTCTAGCACTGGGTTTCAAAGCGCTGGCTGCCACGAGGGAAGAATGCGAGGGACTGGCACGTGACGCACGGTGCCGGACGTTTCGAGGAGCGACATCGGCTGAAGAGAAGCACGCACACCCGCCGTGGTTGCTTAGTGGCTGTGGTGTTGGGCTCCTAAACCCGAGGTGGCGGAATCGAATCCTCGCCACGGCAGTCGCATTTCGATTCATGTATTCTACACCTCCTGATCGGGCCCTCATTTCTGTCTACAGGGCTCAATAAATAAACGCATAAAAATAAATAAATAAATAAATACATACATACAACGTTCGGCTGGGTATAGCTTCAATTAGGCAACTAACTGCAGTTAACAACTGCTCAACATTTTCAAGAGAGTAATAGAGTAGTACGGCTTGTCAATCATGTAAAGCTCACGTATGATGTGAAGGGGGGGGGCTGTATGTGCCCTCGAAGATAATAGACACCAGTCCGAAATTTTGTATAAGGAACATTGTATTAGGAGCAATGGAAACGTTTATTTCGGTATCTGCACTTCTCTGTTCTGTGTTCATGCTCTCCTGCTGCGTACGTATTGCGTGTTCATTCACTATAGCTATAACATTTCGAAAGCTTTCTTTAAATATAACTATCCAGCGTATGATTATGATATCTTTTAAATGTAAACAGTTGCAAATACTGTGAGCGTGCGCTACTGCACCACCATTTACAGATACTTTTTTCATAATCTGAACAAGCTTTCTCTGTAAATTGTTTTCTTAAGTGCAATACTTCTGGGCTTTTTATATGGATTCGAAGTGTGCTAAAGATATATTAGTTCACCTAAGTTACACCACATATTCTGCGAGAGAAGCACAGAAAGCTTCTTCTGAGAGGCTTTCGTAACTTATATTCGTATAATAATATAATAATAATACACAAAGAAATGGCTCAGAAATAAAATGCAACAAAGTCAACAAAGGCTTGAAGACTTGCAGCCGCCACACATTGTCAGGAGAGTCACAGCGTTGCTGTGAAACACTGGACCAATCTCATTTGAGTCACGTGGTAGAAGACCTTGTCTCGGCCGATGTCAGCTAGGCTGCAGTTGCGGGGCGTCCTTGGCCTCAGTATACAATGATTGCAAATTAATTGGTGCTGATGCAACGCGTTATATGCGAAATACCTGCAGTACCCTTTTTCACCTTATTCGGTTGTGTTACACAAGATGACCGACCTCCTGCTTCCGGTACTGCTGGGTCGAAGCTTCCCAACAGCGAAGTCTTCGGCAGGAAGAGTTTGTGGCTAAGCTAGTGACACAAACTTATGTACCCCTGCTTTATCGATGGCGCCCCAATATGGCGTATATGACGTCTTTCCGGTCCTTAAATAGCTTCCGGTGCACGGAGCTGGCCTTCGCAGTTCCAATTTTGTTACTTAGAGAAATCCGTTGCTTGGGCATGAATTTAGACACCATCTATTTTCAATGTTAGGACGGCGTCCACCCTTATGCGGTGAGTCGACCGAGATGTGCAGCGAAACAGACTTGCAGAATTTCGAATATCTTCCAATCGGCGCGTCAATCTATCAAATTTTGTTAACTATTGTAAGGCTGCAGTGGTTCGGTGTGGTGGGAGTGAAAAATGAAGGAATACTCTTTGGCGTGCGTGTTTGGATGCTTCCGATTACCAGGCGATTCCCAGTTGACGGCTTCGTGCCCTGGACACACTTCACGGAGGACGAGTTTAAGGCCAATTACCCTGCTTGCTGGATAACGGGAGCGACGCCGTATAACAACAGCGGTGAGAACAACACCAACATCTGGGGCATGGTGAGTGTGCTGCTATTACTTCAAGTGAGCAATAAGCGACAAAGGCCTTACTGAAGCAAACTTTCGTTAATATATCTGTCCTTCTTGAGGACCAAAGGTGCCTTCGTACAAGGTAAAACTATTTTTCTGTGGATTCCGGAGAAACCTGCAGGTAAAATATTGCCGCCCTCATTTCCGTAATTAAAAAACGGGAGAGCTGGGCGTACGGGCATTTCATATTACGGGGAGTCTTTTATGTCACGAAGAACTCTTAATGAGAAATGCAGACATATCCCATATCTTGCAAATAAAAAAAAAACACATGAACGAAACTGACATGATCGGGCGACGAATGCTGTTGTAGGAGATGTCACGCAAGCGAAGTTAAAAGTGCTACATATAGTACACATGAGAAAAACGAGGACACCTGATACTTCGAGACGCATACAAAGAATTTACTCTGCAAGAAAGTATAACCATTCTCTGCGTGTTCACTGACCCAGAGAGCACGCGTACTTTCTTTCTTCCAATAACTTTCCTCAATAATTGAGATGAATTGCCACAGGCATCTGTCTACCTACTCTTACATTGGCGTTGAAACTGCACAGAACTATAATTAAGAGATGGTGAAGAAGGAAACGAAAATAATTTCGCATGCTGTACTCTCAGCTAATAAAGGGGCCCTGAACCACTCTTTATCAAAGTGGACTAATGCATTTAAAGCTAATCTTGGCTATTTAAGAAATATGTTGGCGCAGAAAGTGCTACAATCCTTTCAGCAGGAGCACAGTCAATCCGAAATAAGTCGCCTATGATTCTCTTCGCTATGTTCCCGCTCCTTCTTCACTGCCTTGCACTGCCAAGGCTACGGCAGAATGGCGCGTGTCCACAACGCACCGCCTAGTTAACATCAACGTGGCGGGCAGTTCCAAGTTCGATTTAGGATGTTCACGTATATGGACGCTTGCATTACTGATTTTGACACCTACGACGCGCCAGACAAGGCTGTCCTCACTGACCCACAGTGCAGACAGCCAGAGGACAGGTCGCGGCACCTCGCGGCGGCCACGGTATCTACGATCCATAGCGGACGGCGGCTACTTGCAACTGTAGCGCGCATGCGCAGTGTTTGCCTTGCGCACTACAGGGATTGAGTGCGCGCTCGTGTTCACAAGCTCCAGTCTGGCCGTGCTCCCCAGACCGGAACCGGAGCACGGCCAGACCGGAGCTTGTGAACAGGAGTGCGCACTCAATCACTGTCGTGCGCAAGGCAAACACTGCGCATGCGCGCTACAGTTGCAAGTAGCCGCCGTCCGTTATGAATCGTAGATACCGTGGCCGCCGCGAGGTGCCGCGACCTGCACTGTCTGCACTGCGGGTCAGTGAGGACAGCCTTGTCTGGCGCGCCGTAGGTGTCAAAATCAGTAATGCAAGCGTCCATATACGTGAACATCCCAAATAAAACTTGGAACTGCCCGCCACATTGAAGTTAACTAGGCGGTGCGTTGTGGACACGCGCCATTCTGCCGTAGCCTTGGCAGACCGGAACCGGAGCAGAAGGAGAAGCTGCCAACCGACGAAACAATCAGGTGAGCTTGGCGGGGGTCGTGTCTCCCAGTGCTTCAATAACACACAATCAGCAATACAGAAAAGTCATAGATGAAAACAAAAAACTAACGCAAGAATTTAAACAGCTTAAAGTCCAAATGTAGGCAGAGCGTCAAGAATTCCAATTAGCAATCTCCTCATTGCAAACGAATTCAGAAAACACAGTTAAAACGCTGCAGGCCTCTGGCTCGGCGGTCAACACTAACGGGCACGAGACACCAATACATCCCACCCAAGAAAGGGAAATGGAAGTAGGCGAGGGAAGATGTGATGAACTTCTTGGCATCCCCACGCACAACCTTAGAAAACAGATCCAGAACCAAGTCCAAGAAAATAGGAGCAGCATTGCGAATCTCTACGATCTTTTAACGCATTTCATGTCAGACCTAATATCACCCATCGGCGAGGAATTAAGAATCCAGAAACGATATGTAAACGAGACTGTGGGAGGCTTGCAGAGAGCTAATAATAAGCGTCCTCTTGCTACCCCAATCACCCATAAACCATAGAAGGTGGGTCGGGACGACGCGGAGGCTCTCGTACATCATGGCTCAAACTAAATTGAAAAGTGCGGAACAATTGGAGATTTGTCAATGGAATTGCCGCACTTTTCACAAGCAGGCAGCCGCACTCCAAAACTATATAAACGGTGCACCAATCCGACCAGATGTAATATGCCTGCAGGAAATTGGCCGCAAAGTGGTCAAGCTGCAGGGATATTACGCCCTGCAAAATTCAACTTATCCCCACTTTGCCACCTTGGTGAGCAGGACTGGCGCGGCCAAACCAGAGCAGATAGAAAATCTTCAGATCAATCACCAGATACTCAGCTTATTCCCATTAAAAAGAGGCAAGGCAAGAACTGTAATAGTAAATTTGTACAGTCCCCCCAAAACAGGAATGAAGATTTTAGCAAACTCCATACGGAGGCTCTTAAAATCTCGGGTACCAAGGACCGCGTCATGGTGCTGGGAGATTTCAACGCTCCCAACACCGCATGGGGCTACCCAAAGGACACACCCAAGTGAACGCGTCTCGAACACGCTGGATGCAGGCTGGGGCTGAGCCTGATCGTGATCCCCACCATGCTCACCAGGATGGAGAACAGCTTGAGTAGAGACATGTTCATGGACCTACCTTTCACACGCAACATCAGGAATGCCACCTGGGCCAACCTAGATGAAAATATAGGAAGTGATTACTTCCTCATCAGCATTTCCCTATCGACTCCCAAACTACGCCGGGTGGCGGGGGAAACGACGCTGACAAACTGGACAAAATTCCGCCTACACAACCCTCCACCCAGTGCCGAACCGGATTCTATGGGGAATGGCCCGATTTCATTAAAGCAGCACACGGGCGGGCATTTAAATAGATTACGCGGACGGAGGAAGCACCAGCGGTGGACAGCCACCTCCTAAGCCTGTGGGAAAGCAGGCGTAAGCTGCTAAAAAGGTGGCGAAAACAACGTCTGAACAGAAACCTTCTGCGCAGGATCGCAACTCTGGCAGAGGAAGCAAATCAATATGGCAGTAAATTGGCAACCGACGGCTGGATCCAGTTTTGCAGTCCGCTACAAGACACACTGAGCACTGCAATAACCTGGGCCATCCTGAGGAATATCCTAGACCGGGAAAAGTACAAATCTGCGACCAGCAGAACATTGCGAAGGATCGCGGAGGAATTTCCAGGCACGAATGAGGCATTAATAGATGCTCTCAAGGAAAGATATGTCGGAGGGAGCGCGAGAAAATCAACGGGCCAAATTAACTATACGGGCATCGAAAATGGGAAGCTAGACGTCACAATATCCACCGAAGAGGTTTTTGCGGCAGCCCAGGCGGCCAAGAAGAATACAGCCCCTGGCGCCGATCAGATTACCAACGCTATGATTAGAAACCTTAACGATAAAGTCATAGAAGCTATCACAAGGCAATTTAATGAAAACTATTGGCTTAAGGGAGAGATCCCCGGAGAGTGGAAAACTGCAAAAATTATTACTATACCAAAACCCGGAAAGAAGCCATCCCTGCAGGCGCTAAGAACCATATCACTGACGTCTTGCATGGGAAAGCTCGGGTCATACACACGAGGCTTCAAAATTTCATTGAAGACAGGGGCTTGTTCCCGGCCACCATGTTGGGCTTCCGCAACGGCCTCTCAACAAAAGACGCGTTCCTCCTGTTACAGGAAGAGGTAGTCAAAGGCGTACCCGAAAGTAGGGAGCACCTATTGTTAGCTCTTGACCTGAAGGGCGCCTTTGACAATAAGTCACATGAATCGATACTTTCCGAGCTTAATATAATTGGCTGCGGAGAAAATGTCCTTAATTACATTAGAGCATTCCTCACGGGGAGGAAGGCTACGATAGGAATATCGCATGTCAAATCTGATCCGATTCAAATGCCCAACAAAGGTACGCCTCAAGGTGCGATCACCTCTCCTCTACTTTTTAACATCGCCATGTGTAGACTTGCGCATACCCTAGACGGTGTTCCGCTACATGGTTATACTATTTACGCGGACATCACCCTTTGGTCCACGCGCCGGTCCCTAGCAGAGAAGGAGCAGACCCTCCAAGAGGCGGCCACTGCAGTTGAAAACTTTGCCAGGGCCAGCGGTCTCAGCTGTGCTCCCGAAAAATGGGAGATAATACGCATCCACGGGAAACGATATAAAAGTAATGAGGACATAGAAATGCAATCGAAAATCAGCAAATAAAAGGGGTCACTGCTGCAAGGATCTTGGGATCCTGGGTTGAGAGCAACGGCAGGCCAGCCACACTAGTCAATTTACTAAAGTCGGCAACAAAACAAGTGGCAAGGATGATTCAAAGAATCAGCTTCCACAACCAAGGCATAAAGGAATGCGACACTGTCCTTTTAGTACAGGCGCTCGTTATCAGCAAACGTACAGCCTCCCTTTTCACACACTCAACAAGAGTAAGGAGGAGCTGGTTAACACTATTATAAAAGGCGCCTACAAGGTGGGTTTGCGCTTACTGGTAGGCACCCCGACAGACAAGCTCCTTGGCCTTGGTGTATTCAACACATACGTTGAGCTCAAGGCGGCGACTTTAATTTAACAAAGAAGCCGACTTTGCCAGACGAGATCGGGCAGAGAGATCGTAGTGAGGGCGGGTATTCCACCCCACCCCCGAAACTTGGACGAGGTACTGGTGGACGTTCCCGGTCCCGTCCGAAGCATGATCTCAGTCCGTCCTGTCCCGAGAAATATGCACAAAGACAGAAACAAAAAAAAAACGAAGAGAAAGAGTGAAATGACTAGGCAAACTAGTCAGAAATGATGAGAATGCCGTTTATGTTGACGCCTCTCAGTACAACTGGAAGCGTGCGATGGTGACTGTCATAGGCAACGACAAGACTAGTCTAATCTCAAGCGCCTCCCTGATCCCGTCCTCCATTTCCTAGGCAGAACGCTTCGCCATCGCCTTGGCAATCAAAGACCGGGAACGGACGGGGCCGTCGCACAACACCATCATCTCAGACTCTCAGGAGGCGTGCCGCTTCTTTATGAACGGTCGTTTCCCTTTGAAGGTTAGCCACCTCCTAGGAAAGGATACATACAGACTGGTCTGGTGTAGGGGACACGCAGGCCTGGATAGGAATGAGAGGGCTGACGCTCTAGCTCGAGAGCTCACGAACCGAGCGGAGCAACCATCGCCCTCCCATTCACAACCAGCCACTTCACAGGAAAGTCGTCGCGAGGAGGAGGATAACGATCTGGCACGTCTGGCACCGCGCGATATTCTTGCCAACAGCGCGGTGTGCGGCAAAGGTACAGCGCCCCCCACACATATTTGCAAGGGGAAGACGCACTAGATCTCCGCAGGATTCAAACGTGGGCCTACCCAAATTTATTAAGATTGAGCAAAATTTTCCCAACAATGTACGGGCGTGCCTGTCCGTGGTGTAGCGACTCGCCACCGTCTTTGTACCACATCTCATGGGGATGCCAAAATAGACCGCCGAATTTAAATGCCTAGTTAGGTATAATTGAACCAACACACTGGAGCAATGGGAGGCACAACTTGCCAGCTCAGATCCGAAAGTGCAGAAGGCTCTACTTGGTCACGTTCGGCTAGCGGCAGAAGCCAGTGGAGCCCTGCACTTGGGGCGCCACTCATCAAGCTCCTAATCCCCTATCCCCCTTTCCCCGATTCAATAAAGTTATTATGGAGTCTGGCCGGGCTACCTGGTGTGGACCGGCTCTGTCCTGCAACAGCTTGTACGACGGATAGTCGCCGCATCCAACTTGTGCAATTTTGAAGCGACATCATTAGTTCAATATGAAGCAAAATATGCCTAGGCGTCTAGCTAGGAACGGCCAGGAGTGAGCGCGCGCTGGCACGTGTGCGTGCGGTCTGACCTTAAGTTGCGCGAGGTTCCCAGCTAGCTGGGTGTTTAAAACCAGTCGGAATTACCGCGGCCCGAAGGTTGCGACATCAATAAGCAGGGTGGACAAAGTCTAAATCATACGCGGACGGCCGCGGCCGTACGTGAGGAGATGATATTCGGCCTTTCCAGGAAGTACGCAATGCTTATCGAAACTTCAAAGCAGATTTAGCTTACTCAAACCTGTATATCAAATTGAATCAATAGATATACACAGTAAGAGTAGGGAGAAGCGCACTGACCCAAGCACCCTCCTTGATCGATGTGAGGTATTGGCCAATAGCAGCCACGTATGGGAATCTGCTATATGAGGAAATATGGCTCCCGAAAAGCGTAAAAATTGGCTTCTGTTGAAAAAAAAGAAGAGGAGGGGGGTGCAGAAAACTATGTTCTCCGCTTGGGAGCTTCGTGCCCCACTGAAAACTGCAAAATTTGGCTAAGATGTTCACAGCAGCGTATGCTATCCACGGGTTGTGTTCTTTCTTTCTTTTCACCGAGCGCGAGGGCTGGTTCGGGAGCCTTTAAGCGTGTACCACGCATGCCGCCGCGAAACGGACATAGATTTCGTTTTCATTACAAAGGCAACGTCTTTATTAGTAAAACAATTTGCTTTTTCGTTTATATAAAAACGGAGCAAAAACTCGTGAAATGAATGATTGCGCGACTTTTCTCACTTTTACGTAAAATACGTCCGCATATCCTATAGCGGTACGACTGCCTTTCTTACAGATGTTATCCCCGTGTTTTGGCCGTCAAGTTACGGATTGTTTTTTTTTCTTTGTGCAGAATAGCGAGCCGTGATTACAGAGCCAGGAACAAGAAAACGCCCTCTATTCGCCATGCACCTTGCTATGACTATGGCAGACCGCAGCCCATTTTCTGCCTCAAAAGTTTCGTTGTAGTGCTGGTGTTTTTTCTCTACTGGGTGAGGTTCCGTCCCCATGCTTCAATTCGGAGACACGGGTGCGAAATGATTGCGCGCTTTATATCTACGTCACAGTTTATTCACAGCTTCTGAATTCCCGTGCGGTTCCACATTAGAGAGTGCTTCTTCACGTTGACCTCTTCCATTTCAGGTTCAGGTGTTGGA